>NC_045163.1:19532989-19537989 GCF_900700415.2 Clupea harengus | reverse complement strand
TGGTGGTGTTGGGGGGGGGGGGGGTGGTATGACAATTTCCTGTTTTTAATTGCTACGGTTGTCGTGGTTCTGTGCCCGGGGGACAGTGGTGAGGCTGACACAGATAGTCTTTAATGAGTATTAATATAATCACTGTCTGACACAAATAAGCCCTGCACACAGCAGTCACCCAGCCGGAGCCCTGCACCTGACGCGTGTGTGCGTGTGTGCGTGTGTGTGTGTGTGTGTGTGTGTGTGTGTGTGTGTGTGTGTGTGCCACGAGAGGGGTGTTTACGTCACCCAAAACTCACAGCCAAACCACTCTGTCTCCATCACAGGCAGAGGAAAGGAGATGAGAGATGGAAATGATCTTATATAACACACACACACACACACACACACACACACACACACACACACACTGAGAACACCTGCACTGTTTAGCAGAAATCCAAAGGTGGTAATCTTGACCCTCCACTGCCGCACCAAATGGTCTGCCTGCGCGTCACACAGTCACACGTGTCCATGTGTGTGAAAGAATGCACACGTACCTGAAATAGAGAAAGAGATAGTGGGTGTGTGAGCATGTGTGTGTGTGTGTGTGCATGCGGCTATGTGTTTGCCTGTGTGTCTCTGTGTGTGTGTGTGTGCCTGCGTTCTTGTGTGTGTGTGTGTGTGTGTGTGTGTGCGTGTGTGTGTGTGTGTGTGTGTGTGCGTGTGTGTGTGTGTGTGTGTGTGTGTGTGTTTGAGTCTGTGTGACAAAGGTAGAAATATAGATGAAGGTGCGCTCAACTGGAGCACAGCAGAGAACAGAGTGTGTGGTAGAAAAAGAGCGAAAAGAACCACAGCCAGACATTAAATTGGAGACTGATTAATTCAATTTTACAATGGTGGCTAATGGTGGGTGAGGTGGTAATGCTTGAACCTGTTTTTTAATATATTAATTCAAAGTTACAGCATGCAAGACTGTCTAATCAAGTTAGCACTAGCAGAGATTAAAAATGGTCCAACCCTGACCTCCTCTCCTCTCCCTGCCCCTGCTCTCCCATACGCTGTGCTGTTAGGGTTTGACTGACATAAGACACTTCGCCTCAAACACTGTCCTCTGATCAGTGCAACTCCAAGGGGCACCGTGAAACCTTAGAATACAGCATGTCTGGAAACCTTAGAATACAGCATGTCTGGAACACTTAGAATACAGCATGTCTGGAACACTTAGAATACAGCATGTCTGGAACACTCTAATGAGCCTGGTGTGCAGAAAGATGGCCCAGCATGCAGCGACCAACTTTGACATTCCTCAAGACACACTTTTGGGGCACTTTTCAGGAAGAACAGTATCGACACGACGATGAGAAACTGGACGAACTAGAGCTCTAAGTGTGTATGTAGTTATGTATGTATGTAAGTTATGTAGGAGTGAAAAAGATGTACGTGCATTAGAGTCAGGGCAAAGACATTCACATCTATTCAAACACTTTTAATGATCACATATGAATGAACTTCACACACTGCCTCTCCACACAACAGGTAGTGTCCGTTTACTTAAAAACCCGGGAAATTACTTTGATTTTTATGCCTGAATTGTCTCTCAAAGTTGTTGGTGGATTTTAACTTTGCCTCTTACATACACCTTTACTGGTCCAAATGAGTCTGTTGATAAACTTGAGATCCGGACTGTTTTAGTTTTTTTCGTGGTATTTGTGGCTGTATTTTTTTTTTGTCCCGCTCCCGCTCGCTGACAGTACCTAAGTGGCATGGTGCTGGAAACTGACGGTGCAGTAAAGCACCTCACGCTGTAGTAACGCAATAAGAATGATCAATCTCCACGCCTGTCCCGCAACCAAGACCCCGGCCCCACCAGATCCTCTTTTGTTATTTCTTCATTACTCTTATTCACCAGCTCACTGTTTTATTCATAACTCTTCCAGCTTTATGAGGAGATGCGAAGCCAAATAGCCAGTAGGAGAATACCTCGGCAGCTAGGATTGAATAGTAAATGAAGGTGCCCCCCGCCCCCCCCACTCCATTTGATTTCCTCTTTGTTGTTGTTTCTCCATTTTTTTTGTTGGGGGGGGAGGCTTGGGGGGTAGTAAATATATAGTGCAGGACGGGATTAAGAAGAATAGTCTCCAGAAACTTAACGACAGCAGACTTACTTTTCAAAGTTACTTTCCCAGTGCATGTGTGTGTGTGCGCAAGTGTGTGCGCTCGTGTGTGTGTGTGTGTGTGTGTGGTTAATGTAGTTGTGAGCTCGCACGTGTCGCCACCGTGTTAATCCATTTTCCCCCCACCCGTTGCAGACAGAGGACCCCGCTGTTGGACGGCGCCCCCGACTTGACTAATGCACACCACCTGCACTTGTTCCCTTTGTCATTGAAGTCTGCAAACAAGACGCGTAATTACCACAATTAGCATTTTGGGGGGAAGCAGAGACGCCGGTGCGGAGCGCGCTACAACAGCCCCTTCCGCCGTAGATTAATGAGAGCACTCCAACATCTGCAGCCTTCCGACTCCTTAACAAATAGCACGTCGGTGTCCGCCCTCTGCTCTCCCTCCTGTCCTGAATGGGAAATGGTGCTGTCGCGGCCGATAGCGCATCCTGATGAGAGCGAACGCACATACACACACACACACACACACACACACACACACACACACACATACACACCCATCAACCCCCGTCCGACAGGGCGGCCGCCACCACAGAGGAGACTGCGGAGAAACATCTGCAGAGGTCCCACTCTTCAGTGTCATGGAAAACTCCATGGTGATTTGGGTCACGACTCACCCCGCAGTGCATCACAGAAACGTCCTGATCACGTCAACATGCTCGTGTTCCAATCACCAGGTGGGGGAAGCAGTTACAAGTAACCAGTGTAGGTCATCACAGGTTATCACAGCTAATCACAACAGGACGTAATCACAGGTAATCACAGTGAATCACAAGAGGGAGTGAATACAAAGGACATGAAATGGAAGTGACTGCATATTTTTTTGTGGGAAAGTTCAATGTTTTGGAACAACCCAAACTCTCGGAGCAGTGTAACCTACTGGAGACATATGCCTGCATGCCTGCGTGTCTGCGTGCCTGTGTGCCTGCATGCCTGCGTGGGTGCACGTCTCCCTGGCATCTCTTTGGTCTGCTTGTCATCCAGGAAACAGGGGAGGCTGGCACGTCCATAAGTGCATTTCACCTGTGTTTCAGACCGACACCGTGGGTCGCTGGCATCCCTATAGAAGAGCCACATCTGCATCACTGTAGGCACATGACATGTTGACAAACTTACAGGGTACCCAAGAGGAAGTCTAACACTGGCCTTTCTGAAGCAGACTTGTAACAGCATGTGTCAGAGTTGGGGATGCAGTAATGGATCGAAATGGTGACAGCTTGTTCAACTCAAACACTGGAATAGAGGCATGTCCGAATCGGAGTGTCATCCATGTAACCAAATCAAGACACAATGACTTTGCATCCTCATAGGACACTTTCACCTTAGCGTCAGACATAGGGACATAGGATGTATGTCACCGTGGGGCAGCTGTACTCGTTTGTCAAAAGTTTGGACAGAACCCTGGCCTCCACATAGGAGACCTTGACTCCTGCGTCAGAGTTAAGACACAGGGGATCGCCATCACTGCAAGGGAGATTCACCCGCGTGTCAAAATAGTGGCGTGATAGGCTGGCACCTCTATAGGGGGCGTTTACCTGCCTGTCTAAACAGTGTTGTGATGTGTTGGCTTCTCTCCATAGGGGATGTTGTTGTCTCCGAGAGGCCTTCTTTGGCTGCGGGGGAGGGACTGGGGACATGGGGTGTATTTTGACACATTTATTCCTGTCTGTGTGTATGTCTGTGTTTATGTCTATGTGCGTTTCTGTGTGTGTGTGTGTGTGTGTGTTTGTGTACTTTTGTCTCCTTCACACTATCCATCTGCCTCTCAACTAGACGAGTGTCGTTCCTTTCTCTTTCTCTCTCTCTCTCTCTCTCTCTCTCCCTCTCTCTCTCTCTCTCTCTCCCTCTCTCTTTCTCTCTCTCCTGCATGTGGTGGCAGCAGACAACCTTGATCCATAAACGCCCCTATTATCTCCGTCTGTGTCCCCAATTAGAATGGGAATCAGGCACCCATGCTTCGTCTATCAGCCCACGTCACTCCACCTTTTCTTTTCTCGCTCTCGCTCTTTCTCTTTCTTTTTTTTTTACAACCATCATTTGCTTCCTAATAAAGCTCCGCTCCCGCCTCTAGACTTGAAAGCCCACTTCCTCATGCTTAAAAGCGGGCCGTCGCCAAACAAGAGACTAATTGGTAAAAAGCACTCTTTCTGTCTCTTTCCCCTCTCTCTCAATCTCCATCACTCTCCGCCTCTAATTTCCATTTTTTTCCCCCAGCCAAGATTCAAAAGACTCCATTGGAATATTATTACTTGACTTTAAACATCTCAGGAATCACAAATGCGATTTTTAAGGTGTCCATACCCCGTCCACAGATTTATCAGCTTCCCTTTTGGATTTTGGTTGGTGATTCTTTTAATATGTCTGACTGACAGCCAGTAATATTTTACACAAGCCTTTCCCCCTTGCAAGAGCAGATGAGTTTGGATTCACAGCCCTAAATCTAAGGGTGTCTAGACGAGAGTGAAGAGAGAGACACTCCCATTAGGGCGTGTGTGTCTGTTGTTGTTGTTGTGTATGCCTCGCCGTCTGATGTGTGAGGTGGCCTTCATCCTCTCGTCAACAACACCATCCCTGTGCTGATGGCGTGAGGGTGTCTCCATCTCATCTCCATAATTACGGGGCCGCTGACAGCCTGTCCGGCTCCTGTTGGTGAGGAGAAGAGAGGGAGAAGACTAATGGAGGCTGGATTGGATGCTTGCTGTTGCAGCGGGGCCGCGGTGATGAGCTGTGATCCGCCATTCGCCATTCGCCATTCGCCATTCGCCGTGTGTGTGTGTGTGTGTGTGTGTGTGTGTGTGTGTGTTGTGGTCACGTCCACGCTCTGGCCTCATGCATAATGGATCCGGG
>NC_045163.1:19525489-19530489 GCF_900700415.2 Clupea harengus | reverse complement strand
ATGTGAAGAGAAATGACAAGGCATTGTTGGCCTAATTATTTACCTATGAATCAAACAGGGGATAACCGAAACTCATTATAAATCTATGTTGCTTTGGATGCATTGTGTATACATCTCTAGGCGTTGCCAAACTTATGAACTGCTGTAAATACATATGTATAACGTGTGTGTGTGTGTGTGTGTGTGTGGAGTAGTGTGATCAAGGGAGCATGCATGTGTTCCTCTTTGAGCACACACTCAAAGAAGAAGACATTTGTGTCTACCTCAAGGCAAGGCAAGGTATTCTGTAACTCACTGGAAGCAGTGTGCAGATTTTAGAACTGGAGTTATGTGCTCTGTTCTTCATCTCTCTCTCTCTCTATCTCCCTCTCTCCCTCTCCCCTCTCTATCGCTCTCTCTCCCTCTCTCTCTCTCTCTCTCACTCTCTTGCTCTCTCCCTCTCCCTCTCTATCGCTCTCTCTCCCTCTCTCTCTCTCTTGCTCTCTCTCTCTCTCTCTCTCTCTCTCTCTCTCTCTCTCTGGTTTGTGGCCTGTGCCTTTGAGGCTTGTGGGTTGATTTGGGTGGGGTGATTTGGGTGGGGTGATCCGGTTAAGACTTCACAGCAAGCGTCTGGATTAAGGCCACGATTCCGCCGGTGATCAAAGTGCGCGTCCTCCTGTCCCAGGGAGCCCACCGAGAGAAACACTGGAGACACGGCCGTCAGCACGCCGGCCAGCCGGCCAGCTCCTCCATTTTATCTTCCCGCTCACAGGTGGAGCTTCTCACTGGCTCTGGCTCTGGCTCTGGCTCTGTCTCTGGCTCTGTCTCTGGCTCTCTCACTGTCTCTTCGTCTGTGTGTGTGTGGGGGGGGGAGTTTGCCTGCTAGGGAGTGGGCTTGGGTGTTTAACTGAGGGTGTATTTGAGGCATGCACTAGTGTGCCATTGTGTGTGTGTGTGTGTGTGTGTGTGTGTGTGTCTGTGTGTGTGTGTCTGTGTGTGTGTGTGTGTGTGTGTGTGTGTGTGTGTGTGTGTGTGTGTGTGTGTGTGTGTGTGTGTGTGTGTGTGTGTGTGTGTGTGTGTGTGTGTGTGTGTCTGTGTCTGTGTTTGTGAGTGTTGTTTTTTCTCAGACTAGCAATTCAAAAGCTTTACTGGGAGGAAAATGATCTGCCCCTCACTGGCCCTACTCTTCCTTTCATCTGCCAGTGATGAGACACGAACCACTTCGATTTCAGATGTGGCCTCTCTCTCTCTCTTTCTTTCTCTCTCTCTCTCTCTCTCTCTCTCTCTCTCTCTCTCTCTCTCTCACACACACAGACACACACACACACTTTGCCCTCTTCTTCCCTCCACTTTTCGTTCTTGTTCAACTCCTGAGCCCTTATTCACAAAGAATTGTATCTTACCACTAAGAGTACTAAAGTCGCACTAAAAGTTTCTGACTAGACATTTTCTCCTATTTAATCCTGTTCAAAAAGCTACTGAGACTAAGCTAAACTAAGCTAAGACACAAGCTAAGAGAGACGCTCCGTTGCTATGGCTTACTTGAAGTCTCATGCACACGCTTGCTTACAGTGATGCCAGTGAGTAGGCATGCAGTTCATAGCAAAGAACTATATAATATATAAATAAATATTTGACATTTGTTACAAATTAAATAATAACGGAGTACCCTGCCCACAGACCAAGTTTCTTGGCACAGACTTTTAAATGCATCTCTGTATGATGACACATTTGTGTAGACAGGAGCAAGTTTATTTTCACAATAAAATGTTACATTCAATTTCATTTTGTCACTGAGTGGGTGGTTTCAGTCAGTTGGTGAGGTATTGCATCCCTTCCAAGCTCTGAAGCACAGACACGCGAGCAGTGGAGCAGTGGAGAGCCCAGTCATCCAGCTTGTATTCCTCTCACAGCACGGTTCATTAAGCCTCATTTGGCTACACTTTGAAGACGGAGGAGCAAAGATTTTGACAAGTCATAAAAAAAAATTCAGTTTACTCGCTAATTTATTTTGGTCCGATTTTTTAGATGCCACTCATTACCTCAAATAGTTACCAGGCAACATTTCCCGGAGCTGTTTTTTAAATATTAATGAACCTACTATGGTTATACGATGTGTGCAATGCCCATTTTGGCACCTCTGTTCGAGTTGACCATATGCATTCCTTTAAAGCACTCAACACCACAACACAAAATGCAAAAATCAATGACACTTCCAATCATTAGAAAATGACTTTGAAGGATAACAATGAACCCTCTCTAAACCATCCTTCAGACATGTTCCCAAACACTTACCCTTCTTCAGACATGTTCCCAAACACTTACCCTTCTCCAGACATGTTCCCAAACACTTACCCTTCTCCAGACATGTTCCCAAACACTTACCCTTCTTCAGACATGTTCCCAAACACCTACCCTTCTTCAGACATGTTCCCAAACACCTACCCTTCTTCAGACATGTTCCCAAACACCTACCCTTCTTCAGACATGTTCCCAAACACCTACCCTTCTCCTGTCATGTTCTTTAACTTGACTCCATGTGATAACACTTCCCAAATCCTGCTGTGTAGATTTCTTTGAATGCTAACAGTTCAGCTGGTAACTTTGGCTACTTAAAGAAACACTTCCTTGGAGAGAGAGAGAGTACCTGTTGTCAAAGCGTGTTGCTTCCAACCATTCATACCACAATAACACAACTTTAATGTGGGCACAATTAAACTGCCTTTTCGAAACACCCACACATGCCCGGTGATGCAGCCATTGTTCAAACGTCTTTGTGGAATTAAATGTGTTGATTATAGCCTCCTACACTTTCGCCTGCGCTGGCCAATACCCAATCATAAAAATAACTGCTCGGCTGCACACACAGACTGCAGACACACAGACACACAGAGTCCGTGTGTAACCTGGGCAACCTGATTCATACAAGCCTCCACACAACCAATCAGAGAGCAAAATTATGGCCAGGCAGTGTGTGTCTGGGTGTGTGTGAGTGTGAGAGGGAGAAAGAGAGAGGGAGAAAGAGAGAGGGAGAGAGAGAGAGAGAGAGAGAGAGCAATTAAGTGATTTCTAAGGCGACAGAGCCACTCAGCAGACAGAGAGGGAATAGCAGGGTGGGAAACAGCTAAAAAGACAGACAGCAGAGCAGAGGGCAAAAGAGGAAGAAAAGAGGAATATTTCCATGTAAAAAAAAAACGACTCCCACATCCGTCTCACTCCTGCTATGATTACAAATACGCCTCTTCACATTGTACAAAATCACATTACCATTTATTGTTTGAGGGTGAAAATTAGGAATTGAATCACACACAAAGGAATGAAATCACTCCTCATTGTTCAAAATGGGTTTGGAAAGAGTTCTTACTCACAAAAGAAATTGCCATTAAATAACTGAAAAACATGATCTCTGCACTTTCCGTTGATCAGAAATGGGAATTTTTTTGTACTCGTACTGTATATTACAAAGTACATACATAGTATATAGCATGGGATCTCACACAACATAAGTTGTCATTAATCTAGATTTGTATATGTGCCTCCAGCTCCCTATTTCTCAGTTTTTACTGCCATGTCAGCCCCAGCCGAAAGAAAGTTTCAAGTTAGTGACAATGAACACCTCAAAATATAATAGCAATACTGAGTGAGAGATGTAGTGATAAGCTTTCATCTTCGAGGTTTAGATAGAACATTATTGACTTGGACTGAGGAGTTTTCGGTCGTATTTGGGGCAAAATCATTATTCCTCTGTATCTGTTTCACTGACACCAGTGTGTATCTTAACAGCGTTCATATTCGGTTACAGCCCTCGTATTTCTAGCATCATTCTCTTTTTATTTTACTCCCATTTTCCAGTCATGTCTGTTTTCTGGCCACCTTACTCCCCAAGGAAGAGTAAATCACACAAAAGAGCACAGGGCCCCTTGTGTCATTTTACTGGCTTTCTAGTGGCGTGCTGATTAGAAGCAGGAGGTTAGTGCTCCCTCAATGAGAGATGGACACTCATGGGACAGATGTCTTATAGATAGACCTCTCAATAGGGGGAGAAAGCAGGACATATTTTCACCAAGGCTGTTATGGAAGGTGAGCAAAATGTCGCTGCACAGTGGTGTGTGTAAGTCTGTGCGCATACGTGTGCGTGTGTGTGTGTGTGTGTGTGTGCGTGTGTGAGCATGCTTGTAATCACACAATGATCAACTTAAGTTTGTCCATGAATCAAACTCTGTATTATAATTGATAATAGCAAGCGAAAGGGCAGCCCAACCCACAGACTGCTCATCACTGTAAACAATCTGATTCTGACTGGGCCAGACCAGACCAGCAGATACACGAGCATGGCAAGCAGACCAGACCAGCAGATACACGAGCATGGCAAGCAGACCAGACCAGCAGATACACAAGCATGGCAAGCAGTCCAGACCAGCAGATACCTGAGCATGGCAAGCAGACCAGACCAGCAGATACACGAGCATGGCAAGCAAACCAGACCAGCAGATACACAAGCATGGCAAGCAGACCAGACCAGCAGATACACGAGCATGGCAAGCAGACCAGACCAGCAGATACACGAGCATGGCAAGCAGTCAAGACCAGCAGATACACAAGCATGGCAAGCAGACCAGACCAGCAGATGTACGAGCATGCCAAGCTGAACGAGGCCTGAACAAGCAGAGCGACACACCGCCCTCTGTCTCTCCCACCGCACCCCACCCCCTCCCCATACAGACCAGCACTAATAATCAATAGCAATCCTCAGATTAGAAACTGTCTGTCTCAATTGCCCATCTGGCCGGCCTGTTAGACACGAAGAGTGACACAGAAAGTGACAAATGGGACACACACACATACACACACACATACACACACACACACACACACTCAGACACACATTCAGACACACCGAAGTCATTTTTCTCCTGCTCCCCTCCGTCTCTCCTCTGCTCTGACAGTAGAGTGTGTGTTTGTGTGTGTGTGTGTGTGTGTGTGTGTGTGTGTCTGTCTGTGTCTGTGTGTGTGTGTGTGTG
>NC_045163.1:19502989-19522989 GCF_900700415.2 Clupea harengus | reverse complement strand
CGCTGGGATTTTTGGGTCACGCTTCACGGTAATTACATCCTCACCCCAGTCCAGCCAGACCCTCTCCGCCTCCACCTCCCCTCTCAAACACTGACCAGGCGCGCACACACACACACACACACACACACACACACACACACACACACACACACACACACACACACACACACACACACACACGCACACACACACACACACACACACACACACACACACACACACACACACACACACACACACACACACACATCCTTACCCCAGTCCAGCCAGCCCTGCTCCAGTCAGGCCTCTCTCCTCCAGGGCTCCTGAGGGCCCAGACGCCCACATTGCCCCCCCCCCTTAGTTCTCCCTCTATCTCTATCTTTCTCACACCGCCCCCCCCCCCCCCCACCTCCTCTCTCTCCCTCTCACTGTCTTTCTCCTTCTCTAAGCCCACGCCACAATGAGAGACAAAGATAAGAGTTTTCATTATCCTCTTCCTCTCCTGGGACCCCCTGTCTTCTCTTTTCCTCCCTCTCTGTTCCTGTATTCCTTTGTGTTTCTCATCCCCCTCCGCTAGATTCTGAAGGCCTCCTTCATTTTTGAAAAGAAACACACATCTGACCTGGATGACACCTTTATTGTCTGCTGTTTTTATCCCTCTTCTCTCTCTCTCTTCCATTGTCACTCATTCATTCATTCATTCATTCATTCACTCCCTCCCTCCTCCTTTTTCCCCCCTCGTTTTGAATCAACTGAAGTGAGGCGTCTCCTCTCCTTGACTCCTTCGCTTTCTCTCTCTCTCTCTCTCTCTCTCTCTGTCCCTCTCTCTCCCTTCCCTCCTCCTCCTCGCGTTTCCTCGGGCTCTGCCTGGGACGTGGCGGCTATGATAACCGGCAGCAGAATGGACAGCATCTCCCGGCCCGCTCTCCCTTTTGAAACCCCCTCCATTGTCCACTGCTGCGGGGGCCAATAATGGGCAGAGAGGCGCCCGACGCCACTTATCGCACAGGCTCAGCGCTCAAGACTTTCTTCCATTGCCCCCTCGTGGCATTCGGGGTGAGTGTTTGTGCCGTGCATTGCCACTGGGGGGGGGGGGGGGGGGGGTTTGTGGAGGGGGGGTGCAAAGAGCCGCGGATAACGGCCGCAGACAGACAATGGTTGTTCTATTATGGAGATTACGATTCGGAAGCGTGCCGCTCTCATGGACCACGTCACGCTTTAGTCTGCTGAATTCAGAGTGGGCATTTGGCATTTTTCGAACAGCGGAAGAAACAGCACAGGCGCCAACGAACTCTCCTAGCGGTGCTTCTTGCATGAAATGATCCTTTTGGAATAATTATGAGGGGGTGGGAGGGGGCGGGCTGGGGTCTGGAAAGTTAGCAGTGTTCCTTAAAGAAGTCTTGGGGGGGGGTTACTTTATGTGGTAAAAGTTATTATGCGGACTGATTAAGAAAGATAATTTGCTAAACTCTAAGATAAGATTGTCCTGGTTTTTTGAAGGTTGTGTTTGCACCAACACTGGATAATAACAAGACATTAAGTTCTCTCTCGGCCTATCTGCATATATCTCCACAGTCAGTTTGAAAGGCTTCTCCCTCAGGAGAATGACTGTGAAAGCATTAGAGAGCTTGTTTAAAATGCGCTTTTAGTAGACCTGTCACAATGGTGATGTTGGACTCATAAGTTAATGCATGGTCTGTTTGTTCCTTATCGCAGTTCACTAAGATATAACAGTATGGTACATGACGTCAGTCATGGGGTACAAATCGAAGCATTTATCTATTCACGCCTGCCCCCCAGGAGTCCTATAATCTTATTACGCGCCCTCAGATCTGCCTCTTTTGAAACTTCGCAAGACGGAGTGAACATCTCCGAGCATATCTCAAACGCTCTACCACAGTCAAAAGAGTTTTGTGTGCTTTTCGCTCTCTACGGGTTGGTGAGTTATCTGGGTTCCTTAACCCTCACTAGCTCAGGGCGCTACAAAAATGAATTGGCTCAACTTCATTTTGAAAGTAGTGGCTGCTATCCTGGCTGCCTGGCTGGCTAAGATTCTGACTAGCCTGCTAGCTTGCTAACAACGTGTTCGTTGCAGATAGTGTGCTTGTGTTTTAACATTCTTCTCTACTTTCAGATTGAAAAAAAAAGATGGCCAGACACTACCCCGACTGCGGTCACGTCCGTCCCAAGGGCGACCGCCACCGTCGGTGCGTGACCTGCCTAGGCAGGGACCACGCAGAGGGCGCGCTTTCGGGCAAAGCCCCTGTCTGTTCCATCTGTGCTAGCCTCCCGCTAGCTAAGGCTACCAGGCGCCTTGCGTTCTGGAAGCGCAAGGACGCCGAGGAGACTGCACTGGTTCCATCTGGGGCTAACGCCCCCGTAAGAATGAGTGCGTCTTCAGCCTTGGACTTGGTGAGCGTGAGCAGTTGCCTTGCAGCGGCAGCTCCGCCCCCGGGTCTCTCCCCGTCTCCGCCGCCTGTCAGCCCTGGGGCTGCGGGCAGCGAGGCTGAGGAGCTTCAACCAAGCGGTGTCCAGCCTGAACTCGAGCTGGACATCAGCCTGGATGATGATAGTCTGCTAGACTTCTCCGATGAGCACAGCTCAATCGCTGAAGCAATGCAGACGAGCCATGACGTTAGGATGCGGGTGGAGACACCTCCTACCTCGTCTCGGCTCCTGGGCCAGCAACTCCACGAGGTTGCGCTGAGAGCAGCCAGCTGCCTCGGGCTCCCTCTCCCTCCCCCTCCCAGCGTGCAGTCCTCGCTGCTGGACGGGGAGTATTATACTGGCCCCGTCGCGTCAGTTCCCAGCTGCATCCCCTTTTTCGAGGAGGTGCACGAGGAACTGCAGGCGACATGGGCAATACCCTACTCGGGCCGAGCCCCGGTGCCGGGGTTCGCGCCCTACATGCAGCTCCACATGGCTAAGGAGAGGGGCTACCTCTCCTTTCATCAGGTGGGGGATGCAGTAGCGGGCTACCTCTCGCCCGCCTCCCCCACAATGCGTCTCGGCCAGAAGCCTCTCCTGCCCACGCGGGTGGGCAGACACAAGGCTCAGCTGGCAGAGAAGTCCTACTTGGCTGCAGGGCAGGCTGCCTGCACAACCAATACGGCTGCATTGCTACAGCGCTACCAGGCAAAGCTCCTGACTGAGCTTGCCTTGTCACTGGGGGAAGATCACCCGTCTGTGGCAGAACTCCGTCGCGCGACGGATCTGTCGCTCACACTAACTCGGTGCACGTCACAGGCACTGGGGAGGGTGATGGGTGCCGCGGTGGCTACCCAGAGGTCTCTGTGGCTATCACTGGCTAAGCTGTCAGACAGAGAAAAAGCACCACTCCTCGACGCCCCGGTCTCTGTCCAGGGCGCCTTCGGGGAGGAAGTGGTCACAATGGCTGCCAAGTTCGAAGAACAGCAGAAGAGCAGAGAGGTATTCCAGGCTTGGATGCCTCGCTCTAGTGGCACGGGTGAGACGTCCTCCTCAGGACACACCACACCCGCCCTCCAGCGCAGCCTGCAGCACAGCAACCAGCTGCGCGCCCTGCCCAGGGCGCAGCCCAGGCTCCGCGGCAGCACTCCGCTCGCCGCGGGCGAGGCAGAGGGAGACCTCGGGCTTCCTGATCGTGACAGTCAGCCACTCGTCACACAGGGGGGAGCGGTGGAGCCCACACCACCTCCACAGAAATCAGCCCGTCGCTCACATGTGGAAATCATGTCCCGCACGGTAAGCAGGTTCTCACAAGCACCACAATCATATGTCCTAACTCCTGTCCCAGATGGCGCAGTGCCCAGGCATGCTTGTGCAACTCCCCCCGCGATGCACACAGTGCAATCGCACCCCCACATTTTTTTCAAAAACATGAGGGGGCAGCCCCAGATCTCGTCTCCCTCCCTAGGCGGAGTGGGTGTAGATCTAGGCTTAGACTCATTGACCATGAGCGGGTTAGTCCCCGACAAATTCAACTCAAAGCACAACCTCCCTGGTTGTGTGGCGAGTTGGCGCGCATGCGCAGTGTCACCATGGGTGCTAAAGACGATCACAAAGGGTTACGTGCTGCAATTCGCCCGTTCCCCTCCGCCATTCAGCGGAGTGATACAGTCTGTGGGGTACCACTTTACAATAAGGTTCCCTTTATAAAGGTTTATAAATGGTTTATAAATAGGTTATTAATTAGGTTGTAAACCCTTTGTAAGTCATTAATAAGCCATTATAAATGAGTTATAACACAATTCTTAACACATCGATGCCGGCTCACTATTTGGTAAGATCCCCATTTTGGCAACCCACTGTCTATCCCTTAACTGGCTATAGTAGCCCATTGCACACTCTCTACCATTCTTGTATCTGTTACTACCAGCACGTAGAGATTACCCCCGCACCGTGGGGGGGCCTCGCATGCCCCCCCCCCCACAACATTTTTTTAAACAAAAGAGTTTTTTTTTTTTTTTTTATTTGAATTACATGGGATGCACACTATGTCCTTATTGTCTTGTCTGTGTTTCCAGAGTTGATATAGAAATAAAGAAAAATATATTTCATTGTGCTTTCTTTGTTAGGTAGCCTAGTGACGTGACGACATAGGTCAGAAGGTCACAGACCGGCGCGCCCACGGCAAATAGGGAGCTTGAGTTTTGATATCTTGCCTATATGTGGGGGGGGGGGGGGGGCTCTCGTGTTTCCGTTACGGTACTAGTTACTACCCCACTCCTTTTGAACGTGTTCTCCCTATGTGTATGTGATTTGTGTATGTTGTGTCTGGATGCTACTGGATGGCCTAAAATTTCCCTCAGGATTAATAAAGTATCCATCCATCCATCCAAGATCAAGTTACTGCTCACTACTCATTAATCTTATGAGTTACTAACAGGGATAACTGGCAAAAGGGAGCCTTATTGTAAAGTGTGAAACAAATCATCATCTATTAATCAGCTACTATCATTTATAACTGGCAAAGGGAACCTTATTGTAAAGTGTGAAACAAATCATCATCTATTAATCAGCTACTATCATTTATAACTGGCAAAGGGAACCTTATTGTAAAGTGTGAAACACATCATCATCTATTAATCAGCTACTAACATGTATAACTGGCAAAAGGGAGCCTTATTGTAAAGTGTGAAACAAATCATCATCTATTAATCAGCTACTATCATTTATAACTGGCAAAGGGAACCTTATTGTAAAGTGTGAAACAAATCATCATCTATTAATCAGCTACTAACATGTATAACTGTCAAAGGGAGCCTTATTGTAAAGTGTGAAACAAATCATCATCTATTAATCAGCTACTATAATTTATAACTGGCAAAGGGAACCTTATTGTAAAGTGTGAAACAAATCATCAAGCAAAACAAGCATTTATTTCATGAAATGTCACCAAATCCTGATTTGTTTATATTTAATCTTGTTATTTGAACACACTGAATACGTGAACTTCTATTGCCCCTTTAAGTAACTTGGCTTAGTTTGCGTCTAAAGTTAGCATGCTACTACCCAGCAGTAGTACTGGGCAGTAGCATGCTAACTTTAGATAGCTGGCTGACACACCTCGCAAATCCCCTCAGACGTATTTTTCAGTTTAAATAAATGGGTTTCTACATTGCATAGTGTCTCGGTAACTTTTTAAAAAATCTAAGCAAAAAAAGTAAAACAAACAACTTTTAAATCGCTGTTTATCTTCTGGGTAGTAGCATGCTAAACTGAGATGCAAACCAAGCCAAGTTACTTAAAAGAGCAATATAAGTTCACGTATTCAGTGTGTTCAAATAACAAGATTAAATATAAACAAATCAGGATTTGGTGACATTTCATGAAATGAATGCAACGATTTTGGACTCCGTTACATATTTGATCCTGATTTGTATATAAATCTTATTATTTGAACACACTGAGTACAACTTGTATTGCCCCTTTAAGAAACTCGGTTTTGTTGCATCTCTCCTTTTAGGCTTCAGTTTGAAGTTGCTGATCTGAAGAGAGGTATGTCAAAGAAACTATACGTATATTTATAAGTGATAAACCCTCAAAGTCATGGTATAATGATGACATAACGGCGTATAAACTAAAAGATTGTGAACTGCAACATGTGATGCATACGATGTGATATTTAATGCATTTATCTTGTTTTGTCTTATG
This sequence comes from Clupea harengus, assembly GCF_900700415.2. Lineage (NCBI taxonomy): Eukaryota > Metazoa > Chordata > Actinopteri > Clupeiformes > Clupeidae > Clupea > Clupea harengus. The sequence goes on along the minus strand of NC_045163.1, from coordinate 19,516,872 downwards.
CCATGAGGTTCCTAGCATACGTTTTCCCTCTGCTAACAGGCTAATATCCAGTGTGTTTGACGACTGCATGCTACAGACTGTCTCGTTGTATGTTATTGTGTACAGTGTACGGAGCTCCACTTCGCTGGAACAAAGCATCAGAACTTCAGTGCGTGGCCATTTCTTGCCCAGCAAACAGACTCACACAGAACACAACGCAGGACTTGTTACAACGGTGCCGTGATCCGGATAAAATGATTGACTTTTTGGCTCTGGTCACCCTGATGGGCCACTTGGACGGTTGTTCATGGATATACGAAAAGCCTTTCCAGTCTGAATCTCATTATTTCTTTCAAAGTGTTTTATTGATGTCTGCTTAAAGCTTTTATGTCTAAATATAAGCATCACTTGTACTCAACAGTTTAATCATTTTGACTGTTGATTTTTAACATGTGTGAATACATTATTTTTGCTTGTATCTGTTGCATCTTACTTTCCATTCCATGTGAAAAACTTATATTAGGTAAATGTGAATGTTAGTTACTCATTTATCAATGGTGATGTGTTTCACACTTTACAATAAGGCTCCCTTTTGCCAGTTATACATGTTAGTAGCTGATTAATAGATGATGATTTGTTTCACACTTTACAATAAGGTTCCCTTTGCCAGTTGTAAATGATAGTAGCTGATTAATAGATGATGATTTGTTTCACACTTTACAATAAGGTTCCCTTTGCCAGTTATAAATGATAGTAGCTGATTAATAGATGATGATTTGTTTCACACTTTACAATAAGGCTCCCTTTGCCAGTTATACATGTTAGTAGCTGATTAATAGATGATGATTTGTTTCACACTTTACAATAAGGTTCCCTTTGCCAGTTATAAATGATAGTAGCTGATTAATAGATGATGATTTGTTTCACACTTTACAATAAAGCTCCCTTTTGCCAGTTATACATGTTAGTAGCTGATTAATAGATGATAATGTGTTTCACACTTTACAATAAGGCTCCCTTTGCCAGTTATAAATGATAGTAGCTGATTAATAGATGATGATTTGTTTCACACTTTACAATAAGGCTCCCTTTGCCAGTTATAAATGATAGTTACTGATTAATAGATGATGATTTGTTTCACACTTTACAATAAAGCTCCCTTTTGCCAGTTATACATGTTAGTAGCTGATTAATAGATGATAATGTGTTTCACACTTTACAATGAGGCTCCCTTTGCCTGTTATAAATGATAGTAACTGATTAATAGATGATGATTTGTTTCACACTTTACAATAAGGCTCCCTTTTGCCAGTTATACCTGTTAGTAACTCATAAGATTAATGAGTAGTAAGCAGTAACTTGATCTTGGATGGATGGATGGATACTTTATTAATCCCGAGGGAAATTTTAGGCCATCCAGTAGCATCCAGACACAACATACACAAATCACATACACATAGGGAGAACACGTTCAAAAGGAGTGGGGTAGTAACTAGTACCGTAACGGAAACACGAGAGCCCCCCCCCCCCCCCACATATAGGCAAGATATCAAAACTCAAGCTCCCTATTTGCCGTGGGCGCGCTGGTCTGTGACCTTCTGACTTATGTCGTCACGTCACTAAGCTACCTAACAAAGAAAGCACAATTAAATATATTTTTCTTTATTTCTATATCAACTCTGGAAACACAGACAAGACAATAAGGACATAGTGTGCATCCCATGTAATTCAAATAAAAAAAAAAAAAAACTTTTTTGTTTAAATTTTTTTTGTGGGGGGGGGGGTAATCTCTGGTGCTGGTAATCTCTGGTGCTGGTGCGGGGGTAATCTCTACGTGCTGGTAGTAACAGATACAAGAATGGTAGGGAGTGTGCAATGGGCTAGTATAGCCAGTTAAGGGATAGACAGTGGGTTGCCAAAATGGGGATCTTACCAAATAGTGAGCCGGCATCGATGTGTTAAGAATTGTGTTATAACTCATTTATAATGGCTTATTAATGACTTACAAAGGGTTTACAACCTAATTAATAACCTATTTATAAACCATTTATAAACCTTTATAAAGGGAACCTTATTGTAAAGTGGTACCGTCTGGGGTGCAGCGAGAACAGTCTCACTTCCTACGGGAAGAGATAGTCTCCCTGCTCAGAAAGGAGGCAATAAGCATTGTTCCTCCCGAGGAGGAAAATGCAGGCTTCTACGGCCGTTACTTCCTCGTACCCAAAAGAGACGGGAATTATCGGCCAATATTAGATCTACGTGTGTTAAACAAATCACTCATGCCGATACGGTTCAGAATGTTGACCCCATGCAGGCTTGTGCAGTTTATAAGGCCAAACGATTGGTTTATCACGATAGACTTAAAAGACGCTTATTTCCACATTCCGATCCACCACAGACATCGGAGATATCTGAGGTTTGCGTTCGGAGGAATAGCGTACCAATTCAACGCACTCCCATTCGGCCTGTCCCTAGCGCAGAGGGTATTTACAAAGAGCGTAGAGGCAGCCATCGCCCCATTACGTCTACGTGGCTTACGCGTTTACAATTATTTGGACGACTGGTTAATTGCGTTTCATTCAGAGGGCTGCAGCAGTGCAGGACGGCCATCTAGTGGTGGCGCACCTGTATCGACTGGGCTTTGTAATAAACAGGGAAAAAAGCGTTCTCTGCCCCAGGCAAGTTACGCATTTTCTGGGTATGATTTTAGACTCCACCTCCATGGAGATCAGGCTGTCTCAAGAACGGATAAATGCCATCAAAACATGCGTGCGCCAGTTCCGACGGGGACAGTCAGTCTCGTCGCTGTGCTGCCTACGCCTGTTAGGAATGATGGCGTCGGCCGCTATATCGCTCCCGTTGGGGATGTGGGCATAGTGTCGCGTCGCGTGGTGGTGACCACAGACGCTTCCACCAAAGGCTGGGGAGCTGTCTGTGAAGGGAGAGGCGTGAACGGTCTCTGGTCTGTGACAGAGGCCGCGTCTCACATAAATGTGTTAGAGCTGCGAACAGTAGTCCTAGCTCTACAACACTTTCTGCCCAGGCTGAGTGGTCAGCATGTACTAGTGAGGACGGACAACACTGCGACCTTGGCTTATATAAATCGCCAGGGCGGAGTGCGCTCCCCGTCACTACACCATTGGGCGACTCGCCTGCTCCTGTGGGCAGCGAGGCACGTCCTACCCCCCAGGGCAGTTCATATACCAGGTCACCTCAACTACGGTGCGGACCTGTTATCGAGGGGCGATCCTCGAGCAGCAGACTGGTGCCTTCACCCACAAGTGATAGGTCAGATCTGGGTGCGTTCAAGGCGCAGGTGGACCTGTTCACGAACAGGCAGAACACCTGCTGCCCGCTCTGGTTCTCGCTAGGGGGCGACGATCCTCCACTAGGCATAGACGCGCTGGGCCACCAGTGGCCAGCTCTACCCCTATATGCGTTTCCCCCGATCCCGCTCCTCCAGCAGGTGCTGTGCAGGATTGCGGACGAGGGCAGGGAATTGATATTGATAGCCCCCCACTGGCCCGTGCCTTCAGTTTTCGATCGCTGGTGACAGAGTGGTTATGCGACCTAATGCTGGTTACACACCTAAAGTGGTGGTAACCCCATTCCGCAATCAGGTGATTGAATTAGCAGTTTTCTCGCCTCCTCCTTTTGCGTCGGCAGAGGAGGAACGTTTGAATAAGCTCTGTCCAGTGCGCGCTCTCCGCTGTTACGCAGAGCGCACTAGAGCGTTCAGACAGTCAGATCAGCTATTCGTGTGCTTTGGTGCACGCGCAAAAGGCAGACCTCTTTCAAAACCGAGCCTCTCCCGTTGGATAGTAGAGGCTATCGTGTTGTCTTATAAGAGCTTGTCTTTAGATCCCCCGGAGAAGTTGCATGCGCACTCTACGCGGGGGGGTCTTGTCTTCCCGGGCCTTACTAAAGGGCGTCTCAGTGGAAGATATTTGCAAAGCTGCAAGCTGGAGTTCTCGCCACACTTTCATTAGATTCTATATGTTAGCTTCATAGCGTTCTGCGGGCAAGCGATCTCTGAATCCCCTGGCCTGAGAACGATGTATATGATAAGTGTGTTCATTGGTGTCTACATGTTATGTTGCACATGAAACATTTCAGGGTGGTTTCCTACAGGCGCAGGATCACGATCCTCGCCGCCTATGATAAAGGTTGCCCTGTTAATATGTTCACCGCCAGCGGCCGTAGGAACCTATGAGGGCAAAGGCTTCAATAAAGCTGGTGTGTGTAATTGGCTGCCACTGTATTATCACGCGGGAATGTATAGGGTCCCATACTGTTATATCGCAGTGAACTGCGATAAGGAACGTCTCGGTTACTTACGTAACCTCGGTTCCTTAAGCAGGAACCAGATATAACAAAGTTGGCGTGTACAGTGTTACCTTGGATTGATTGTCTTGCTCAGTTTCTTTCCGAGGCAGATCTGAGGGCGCGTAATAAGATTATAGTACTCCTGGGGGGCGGGCCCAGGAATGCGCGCTGACAGATCTTGCGGCCTTTCAGGCGTGAATAGATAAATGCTTCGATTTGTACCCCATGACTGACGTCATGTACCATACTGTTATATCTGGTTCCTGCTTAAGGAACCGAGGTTACGTAAGTAACCGAGACGTTCACAAACGTTGAGACCTCACAGTTTGAGATAGAAGCTAGAATGTCTAATGTATTTTTCCTCTCTTGAGGATTTGATGCAAAGTTTAGCACCACACAGCTCTTACCATCTTGCTTGTGACTCAGGCACCATGAAAGCTATGTTATTACAACTGCCACACATGCCACTCTGACCTCTGACCTCAACAGTGCACACACTTGGCGGTGCTTTACAGGCATGGTGCATTGTGGGTGAGACCTGACGCCTCAGTATTTCTCACGCAAGTCTTTAGAAAGTAAACATCAACGTATGCAGTAGCCTACATGAAATGATACATCATTGATCAATAGCTCAGTAAAGGCATAAGACCCCATTTCCCACATTCACAAGTTTTCCCGGTTTGGCTTAAGAATGTTAACAGGCTTTCTGTACATTTAATTATTAAGCCCATTTTATCCACAGCAACCCGTGGTCAATCCACACAACTCCAACCAACAGGGTAGATATTTGAATGAGAACTTCTTTATTTCTCACCCCAACCACCCCCCCCCCCCCCCCCCCCCCCCCCCCCCCCCCCCCCCCACCCCACACCCCTCCCTAGTCTTGGAGTAGACAGTTTACATGGGTTCCAGTGTCTACCAGCTGGGCGTAAGAAGACACCTGCACCTCATAAAGTCAAAAGCAGCTTCTGCAGAGGTGTTTGATGCCCCTTCTACCTCTCCTGTCTGCACTGTTTGACTGATGAGGGGGTAGGTGCGGTTTGAGAGGTGGGTGGATAGATGGCTAACTAGACCACGTGTAATTATGAACAAGATGAAGATAGCTGAATATTCGGCCCATCAGAAGCAATGTGAACAGCAGGTGAATGATGAAGTGATCCATTGCTTCCTTACTTTCACGGGGAGAGTGGGAATGTGTGTGTGTGCGTCTGTGTGTGTGTGTGTGTATGTGTGTGTGTTTGTGCATTGATACCCATGTCTGGATGAGTGTGTGTTTGTTAATTAGTGTGTGTGTGTGTGTGTGTGTGTGTGTGTGTGTGTGTGTGTGTGTGTGTGTGTGTGTGTGTGTGTGTTTAGGCCAGTGTGGCAGTCTGCTGCACTAATGAATCTCTGCGTTGATGGGCTTTAGGATGGGAGGTGACAGATCATAAATAATCATTTCTGCAGCTGATCTCCTGCTCCGCCTCGCAGGCCATCACACACACAAGCACGCTCGCCGGCTGCAGCTGTTCCACCAAACAAACACACACACTTACACACATATACAAGCATAGAGCTTGTGCTCACACACACAGACACACACACACACACACACAGGGATGCAGACACAACACATCATCATCAAACACATCACCAATACACAGACAAAAGCGAATGCCATACCAGTTACACACATCCACCTGTACACACACACAACAACATAAACATAAAAACATGGAGAAAACTGGCTGTTCCTCTGTAAAGTTGCTGCAAGAGACAGAAAGACTAAACAAACAGCAAAGCAACGGAAAAAACAGTGATTCAAGGAAGGGGATACATTTATATCAACTCTTTCAACAACTACGCTGTGTAGAAATAAGGTTCCTAGCCAAACAACGAGGCAACTTCTGAAGGAAGACTTGTCTCATCTTCCTTCCCTCTCTCCTTCCCTCCTGATGTATGTAAATGCATACACACAATAACACAAACTTAAAACATACCCATCAAAAAGTATTTATATTTATTCACAAAAGTACATTCACAAACCTATCTGGTATTCACACAAGCCCAGAAAGTCCCATTGATCTGTCTAGCATTCCCCATATGTGTGACTGTGTGATGTGGTGTGATGTGATGTGATGTGTGTTTGTTGTTGAACGCCTTTGGTGAGGATGTGCTGGGGATGTTTACAGGAGGTGTGCAATCTCTCCAGCCAGATGAGGAGGGTTGGAAGGGAAAAGAATGAAATGAAAGAGTACACAGACACAGAAAAGGAGTGAGAGAGAGGGAGAGAGAAAGAGAGAGAGAGAGAGAGAGAGAGAGAGACGGAATTGGCCCCAACACCACAGAACGCACCCTGAAAAGAGACATTGGGTAAACAGAATCCAAGAGTAAAATGCAAATAAAAAAAGAATTACAGGAGGAAAAACATGGAAACATGAAAGCAATGACGCAGGAGAAAAGGAGAAAACAAGTGACATTTAACTCTCAGGTGTGGGCAGAGGTTGGAGAGAAAGAGAAAGAGAAAGAGAGAGAGGGAGAGAACAACTGCCACCCAATAAAAGCGTAGAAAGAAGGAGGGAGAGTGGGGTCCGGTAATGAGAGGTAAAGGAAAATCAAAGGCGGCTGTTGTGTAATGTGTGTTATTTACCTTTTAATCAATAGCCAACATCCCATTAACTTTTAATGTGCGCTTCCAATTGGGGCCAGGAATTGAATGGTGCTATGGGGGCCCACAGGGACCAAACTATAAAGCAGAGCAATACCAGTCGAATCAGTCATAGTCACCCCTCCGCGCAAAACAACTAGTGAGCCAGCACCCAGGTCTGACATTAACAAATGACCTTGGAAGCTCGACTTGGGAGTCTGCAGAGAAAAATGCGACATCTAGAAGTTTTGGGCCGGGGTTTCATCAGGTAACTGTGACGTTCTCCTCTCGGAGCAGGAGGACCCAGTCGGAGAAAGGAGTTACGAAACTGAGTGAAAAACTTTTAATCCTTCGCTCAAAAATCAACACTCATAACTCCAGCTTCGTCAGATTCTCAAGGAAGGCTCGCCAAAAACTCGAAATGACAGAGTGCACAGAGACTCCGAAACACAGACTGCAAATAGGGTCATCACACAACATGTGGAGGATTGAAGATCAAGCACATGACCCAGATAGTCCTAGGTTTGAGTAGTCTACTAAATGATTAATGCTCTTCAGGTGGCGTGGCTTCTTCTATGATGCCTGGTTTGCCTGTTCTCTGCTGTTGCCCCCTGCTGCCCTGGATCCCTCATGAGAGTAATGTCAAGAAAATGTCACATAATAAGCCTGGAAACATTTTTATTCAGGACAAATATAAATAACAAACAAACAAAATCCTACATATAAACTTTCAGAACATGGCTAGAATGGATGAGACTCTCGCATGCTGATTAGAGTGTGTCCTTTTTACGAATTACGTCTTAACCAAATAAACACTTAACCATGCATTACGTTACATAAAAGACACCAAAACATAACATTACACTCATGTAAAGAGCCCAATTTCTCTTTTTTTTTAGACAAATCCCTATCATGCTCACTGCATTTTAGTCTTTGCATCTTGTGGTTAGAGAGGAAAAGGTAAAAACATGCGGATAAGAGGAGATGGGAATGGAGAGAATGAAGAGCAAGAGAAAAAGAAAGATGGAAAAAAGAAAGGGAGAGGAAGAGAAGAAAGAAGAGGAGAAGAAGTGTGTGAGGGGGCAACGAGGAGGTGTTGAGAGAAGAGGAGACGTTTCTGTCTAATTTATGGCTTCCTGCATGCAGCGTTGCACGCTTGGTTTGGGGGCTCACTGGCGTTTATGATGTATTAAATTAAATCACACAGGAACAGCACTTCACACAAAGCCCAACACACCTGAGTTAAATGTGTGTGTGTGTGTGTGTGTGTGTGTGTGTGTGTGTGTGTGTGTGTGTGTGTGTGTGTGTGTGTGTGCGCATGTGTGTGTGTGTGTCCGCATGTGTGTGTGTGTGTGTGTGTGTGTTGCATGTGTGTTTGTGTGTGTGTGTGTGTGTGTGTGTGTGTGTGTGTGTGTGCCACTTCAGCAGCTCCCCACAAACACCTGATTATCTCTGCGAATGAGATTATCTCTCTCATCTCTCTCTCTCTCTCTCTCTCTCTGTCTTTTTTTTCTCTCTCTCTCTCTCTCTTCTCCACCTGACACAGAACCACCCAGCGGAGGATAAAAAGAGACAGAACTTCAGTGGAGGAGAGAAGAACGAGGGATTGGGCGGAGAACAAGAGGGACGGGCGGCGAGGCTGGCAACAGTGTCACGCCTGGCTGTCTCAGAAGATGGACTCTGTGATGAGCCTGAAGAGTGTGAGAGGTGTGCGTGTGTGGAGCGTGTGTGTGCTTGTGTGCTTGTGTGGTGTGTGTGTGTGCATGTGTGGAGTGTGTGTGTGTGTGTGCTTGTGTGCAGCTAAGTCAATAGAGATGAAGTAAAACACACTCGCTTGAGAAGAGTGTGTAAAACATTGCACAGCCATGATCATGCTGCCGTACGCAAGAGCGCTCAGTTCATTTGCTCGTCTGATAATTGATTAATGAGGCGGAAACTTTATCAGAGTTGAACTTCGCTGAAGCAGAGGGCGTGGAGCCGCCTAAAGGGCACACTTGAAAGCAGGAAGTTTGACTTCTGATTCTCGGACGTCTCCTTGTTATTAAATTCTGCATTCCACCCTGGCTACTTTGAGTTGGTATCCCCGCAACAGTTTCCCAGATCAGCTTTTAAAGCTGCAACAACAGGTGCTGAAATAGTTCTAGATGAATCACCAGGACTGGCCACTGCTGAACTTGACAAGGTGCCTCTACTCAAGGTTCATCAGGTTGCCTAACAACGAGTTTCAAGTAGGTCTCTAATAAGTTGCGTGCCACTGGTATAGATCCCTGTAGAAACATTGTTTGCCAGTTAATGATTCCCTGTTTGAAAGTTGGAAGTAGCAGGCCGGCTCATTTTCTGCTTGCCTTGTTGGTTAATGCATCATGTTGAGGTGTCTGTGGGTAATGGTGTTGAGTTGTTGGGCAGGCTGACACAGCCAAGCCCCAGAAACCCCCACTGGTGACATTCTTTCCCTCGCCACCGGAGCGCCGCTCTCTGCAGCGGAGAGAGATAGAGAGCGAGAGAGAGAGAGAGAGAGAGAGAGAGAGAGAGAGGGAGAGAGAGAGAGACAGAGAGAGAGGAAGATAGAGAGAGAGAGACAAAGAGAGAGAGAAAGAGAGAGAGGAGCTCGACAGGGAGCAGACCGGGCACAGTGCTCGAACCCTCCAAACGGCTGATTAACGTCCTGTCTTGTGCATTTAGCATCCCTGCCTCTCTCTCTCTCCCCTCTCTCTCTCTCCCCCCCTTTCCTTTTTTCTTTTTGCTCACCCCTTTCCTTTTCTTTCCTCCACCTCCTCCCCCCTTCTTTACTTTCCTAGTACCCCCCATTTCTCCACAGCTGTTGCCAGCCTCTGCTCCGTCACGCTGCTGTAAATGTGCTGAGTCATATCCTCTAACTGCACCCCCCACCCCCACCCCCTCCTGTCGCTTCTCTGTGGAAGAGAAGGGGGGGGGGGAGGAAGGAAGGAGGCAGAGGTAGTGGGTAAGGATTGAGTGTGTGGGGTGTGTGTGTGTGTGTGTGTGTATGTGTGTGTTTGTGTGTGTGTGTGTGTGTGTGTGTGAGAGTGTGTGTGTGTGCGAGAGAGTGTGTGTGTGTTAGGGAGTGGAGTGGAGGAGAAGGGGGGGTTCAGTTTGGTGTGCGAGGGAAGGTAAGGGTTGGGAGGGGGGTGCTGGGGGCTGTGTTGGGGGGGGGGGGGTGCTGACGTTACCCCGGCTCACAAGACTTGCCCGTAAATGAACTCATTTTTCATCCTGCCTCCCCTGTTAATGACTGGCACTTTCCCCACACGGAGGCACGGCCTCCAAAGAGCTGCCCGACTGACAGAGGGGCATTCATCACCGCGCGACAGCACTGCCAGGACACGGACAGCAGGGAGCAAGAGAGAGAGAGAGAGAGAGAGAGTGAGAGAGAGTGAGAGAGAGAGAGAGAGAGAGAGGGAGAGAGAGAGGGAGCAAGAGAGGGAGAGAGAGAGAGAGAGAGAGAGAGAGAGAGAGAGGGAGGGAGAGAGAAGCAGGTAGTGAAAAGAGGATAGGAATAGAATGGAGAATGTGCATAAGACTAAAGAGAAAGACAGGAGGAGGGCAAGAGGGGTCAGATGAGAAAGAGAATGATAGCGAGAAAAAGAGAAGAACAGGTCGGTGTCCAGGCATAAGCAGTACAGTTTGCCCAGCAAGATGACGGACAAGATCCCCACAGACAGACACCCAAAATGACAGTAAGACAACCTGACAGACAAATAGTCACAGAGAAAGTCAAGACAAGACAAGACAAGACAAGACAGACAGACAGACAGAGGGACAAGTAGACGCACATGACGACAGTGAGAGATACAGTACATGCATTTGCTTCTTATCGACAGACAGTTAGGCAGACAGGCAAGCAGGCAGACAGTTAGGCGGACAGTTAGGCAGACAGGCAGGCAGGCAGACAGGTAGGCAGACAGGCAGGCAGGCAGAAAAAGAACAACAGAAGCCTCTCACTGTGGTGTGACCATGCCTCACTCCCCCATGCTAACACACTGCTTCAGCAGAGAAGAATTCAAGCTAGCTGCTAATCCTCACATTTTGCTAGCTGTTACTGACAGTCCCTTTGTATCCAGGGAGCCAAGAGCTTTCCATTGCTGAGATAGAGGAGGAATAACACCTCACCTCACCTCACCTCACCCTATTCCCCAGACAGTTTCACTTCGCGATGGTCACAACCTCCCTTCCCCAGTCGGTGTCAAATTAGTTTTTTTGGTCTCATGGTTACTAGCTGGCTTCTGAATGGCGAGAGAGAAAAAGAAGACAAAAGAAATGAAGATGAATATTATCTCTTTTACCTGCAATTTGGTTCCATTTGAGAAGCTATTGGATCGCAAATCTCAAGGTCGGCGTATGATATGGGGGTAGGGGCCGTCAGGATGTGTGTGTGTGTGTGTGGGAGGGGGGGTATTCTATTTCTTTCTTTTTTTTCCCACTTTCTTTTTTTTTCCAGACGCGTGCCCTTGGAACATTATAAAGCAGCTTAGTCCCAGTGTGCTGGGCCTTTGGGGGATTGTTTACACAAAGAGACGGGTGTGCGGACGGAATGCCTGATTAAAAATGCAGGCGCGCATGTGTGCATGAGCGGGACAGAAACAAACATCTCCTGCTGTCAGGCCCCAAACTTAATTGTGCCGCCCGGAGTCCCATTCTCAATCATATTACCTGATGAATCACCCGCCATAGAACAATGTTGTTATAGGCGGCCCCACAATAGCGCCGGTCAAAGGGGAGCCGCCGGGGGAGAATGGAGCTATTCTCTTTTTTTTTTCACTTTTCAAGATGGAGTCATTATGACAAAGGAAAGGGCTATTGTTTTTTTGTATTCCTTCCTAGAAGACTTCATGGAGAGTCCTTCAGTATAAGTGGAGCTTTTTGCACGAAACGAATACCATAACAACAAAAAAAAAGTCTTACAAAAAAATTGCCATGGTGATGTTCAGGAGAAGTGCAACAGCTCATTAAAAAGTATTTTGCAATCCACAGATGTATCTAATCACACAGAAAAACACAAAAAAAACATTGTGAAAGAATCAGTATTACCACAACCTCTGAAGATATACATCTGGATCAGTGATGTGCTATATCTCTCTCTCCCACTCTCTCTTCCTCGCTCTTTCTCTCTCTCACTCTCTCTTCCTCTCTCCCACTCTCTCTCTCTCCCTCTCTCTCTGTCTCTCCCACTCTCTCTCCCTCTCTCTCTCTCTCCCTCTCTCTCATACTCTCTCCCTCTCACACTCTCTCCCTCTCTCTCTCTCTCTCTCTCTCTGATCTTGGCCAATGGTCCATGCCAATCTTAGCCCCGTCCTCTTGCGGAATCTCCTTCATTAAGAAATGAAATATGAGAGCTGATCAAAGGAGAAGAGCACAAAGGTAGTTTTCTACATCAGAGGGGTGTGTGTGTGTGTGTGTGTGTGTGTGTGTGTCAGAGGGGTGCACAGATGAGGAGGCAGGAGGGACTGGACCAGCCTCCTTTGGCAAATGGGGAAACGCAGAATGACAGTGTGTGTGTGTGTGTGTGTGTGTGTGTGTGTGTGTCTGTGTGTGAGTGTGTGGGGGTGCAATGCTGCATCTGTGGGCATCATCAGGATGAGAGGAAACATGACAGAAGTGCTGGCACCATGGCCAAGGCGTATAGTGCCAACAGAGCTGTATCAGCCCCATGCCAACACCGATATCAAGGCCGGGAGAACCACTGATGCCAGCACCCATATCGCTCATGCACATCAAAAGCTTTAGGGAGGGCCAACACCAAAATCATATCCAAAAGCCTATCATATACACTTACACACACACACACACACACACACACACACACACACACACACACACACACACACACAGACACACCAGGGTTGGAAATGAGCACCCACCCCTGGCCAGATGCGGGTGAATTTGATCAACCTACCAGCAACGGAGGCGGTAAAACAAAGGGGGCATTTAACAAACATAATTGACGTGATTGAATCATTGTTACTGTTAGCTGTCAGGTAAAAGTTAGCTACGTTTCCTCCAGTAATGAGTAAGGTTCTGGCCACTGACTACCATTTTGATCGGATGAAAACTTCAAAGCCAGACAGCACTTCCTTATCAGTCATTTGTTCATTCATTCACAAAGTTGAGTAGCCTAATCTGATGGACTGTTTATAAACAATGTGGCATTACATACATTTTTCAATGAGTGGAGAAGAGCCGACAGTGGGGATTTACATGTGAAGCATATTGGTGTTTTTCATATTCTTTCAACTTATGTGAATCCTTCCAGCACACGAATGTATCATATTCATATGAAGTAAACTGGCACCAAAGCCTTCGCACATTGAGGCACTACGTTCATTAACATTCAAATGGTCAGCCATTTCTTCCTGTCTGCAGACCTTCACACCTTTCATACCTTTCATACCCCATACTGTACCCCTGTCTAATATGCCCCATCTTACACGTTGAACCAGACCCCCCCAGTCACATCCATTATTTTAGGTTGTGTATTCTACCTTCCTATAACCGAATGTGACTTGTGAATGTTGTGAAAACCCAGAGTTCTACTGTAACGAATATTTGGCGCAAACGATTTGAACTGTGGCGTGCTGACATTTGGGTGACTACCTCAAAGGAGATGGTGGCCACATTTACATCAGACTTTGTATTTTTATGTTGAATTTGAACACTCGGACCAACCTGAATGCAATCTCGGCATACCGTCGCAGAGATCTTTGGCAGAAAATGTGCTGTAGTTGTGTATCTATTTACATCATTGATGACATTTCTTTACTGCTGAGCATTTAATCAGACAAATTAGACTAGGCCTACCTCTTCTCAGACACTCAAGTCTTTCGAAAGGGGTTTCACCTTTAAAAAAAACTATTTTGCCTGACAACAAAACGAACAAAGCCTGACAGGATCTTGCTCTTGCTCTTGGGAAAGTGATCATTTTTGCCAGATAGATAAA
>NC_045163.1:19482989-19497989 GCF_900700415.2 Clupea harengus | reverse complement strand
CAGTTCATGTCGATGGTCAAACTCCCGTTTGGCAACATGCTGTGTTTTCAGAACCAGCAAATGTCTGTGTCTGTGTGTGTGTGTGTGTGTCTGTGTGTGTGTGTGTGTGTGTGTGTGTGTGTGTGTGTGTGTGTGTGTGTGTGTGTGTGTCTGTGTGTGTCTGTGTGTGTCTGTGTGTGTGTGTCTGTGTGTGTGTGTGTGTGTGTGTGTGTAAGAGAGAGCTCTCCTTTAAATTGTCAACAAACACACTCCACCTCTCTTGCTCGGTGCAGAAGAAGCTGAAGGTTATTCCCCCACCTGGGCAGCTGTCAAAACTTTTCAGCATTTCAGTCAAATATTGTGGTGCCAAAGTCTGCAATCAGTCTCCGATAGTGTGAGCGCTGGGGTAGATATCGATTGAACAACTCCAACAGTTAAGGGCAAGCAAGCAAAGAACTGCTTCATCTCCAATAAGACAAAGCCCTTCGCCCATCTTTCACTGCGTTGGGCGGAATGACGGAGGTAGATTATCCCAGCGTGACGTGGTGCAGATGGGTGCGACACCACCGCATCTTTGATTGGTTCTCGACCCTCTCCCCGGCTACTCCGTCATGAGGAAAATGAGAGTGGCACCGTGGGAGGGAATAACAGGTCAATACCCCTAACTGTCTTTTGGTGGGCCAATATTGCTCCACGGACGTGCATAACAGTCACCGAGAGCCATCGATTGGCAATAGAGGCCCCGCAGAGGGTGAACTGTGTCGATGCTTCTGGATTGTTCCATAAAACGGATGACAGAGTGATGAAATCAACCTCCGCCGCAACACCCTGATGTTGTTATTATAGGCCACAAGGGTGAAGCCTCAACAAGACACCATGACAACACCGGTAGGACCCCTTTTATTAAAAACTCCTCAGAGTATTGACTCCATAGAAAATTGCTAATATTGCCTAAGCCATGACCTGCCTCTTGGGATTAAAATGTATACAATAAGGTTGGGTATAACTTGGATATAACATGGAGGTCATGTTGTCAAAGGTCCTATATGTAATTTGAGTTTTAAACATTCAGAAATCAACTAGAAAAAGAAACCGTTCTTCGCGTAAATAGAACTTTAAAGTTTCAGGTGTTACATAGCAATGTATTAGGCTACTTGCTGACTTTAAGTTACTATGAATTTCTGTCATGAAAAGTGAACAGACTACTTGTGGAATGATATGAAAGATGCGAATTAGAAGCACAAAACCCATTGCCAATGGCAGCAGTCATTACGTAAGGGATCATGTATAGTCCACCAGTCAGTATCAGAAAATACATTCCAATGGGATGAACAGAACCTGCACTAAATATGCACTAAATATGCAGTCAACAAATACAGTTGATTTATAAACTGAATTATCTTGTTCTTTGAATAACCATACATGTGGCACATGCCAAACACATATTCCATCAGCTGCCACATGTCTTAAGATGTCCCAATGAAAGCTGGAATCTGATGAAAATATTCACCACAGCTACCCCCCTCTCCTCTCCTCTCCTCTCCTCTCCTCTCCTCTCCTCTCCTCTCCTCTCTTCTCCTCCCCTCCCCTCTCCTCTCCTCTCCTCTCCTCTTTTCCTCCTCCAGATGTTGCTGTATCTCCCTCATCACATCCCTCTCCACTCCTTCCTTGCCAAGTTCAGCTCATTTTTTGGGGAATTCAATTGATTTTGTGAGGCTGAAAACAACACTCTCCTCTCCACTCCTCAACAAAACAACACTCTCCCTCCTCAACAAAACAACACTCTCTTCTCCTCTCCACTCCTCAACAAAACAACACTCTCCCTCCTCTCCACTCGTCAACAAAACAACACTCTCCCTCCTCAACAAAACAACACTCTCCCTCCTCTCCACTTGTCAACAAAACAACACTCTCCCCTCCACTCCTCAACAAAACAACACTCTCCTCTCCTCTCCACTCCTCAACAAAACAACACTTTCCTCTCCACTCCTCAACAAAACAACACTCTCCCTCCTCAACAGAACAACAATCTCCCTCCTCAACAGAACAACACTCTCCCTCCTCTCCACTCCTCAACAAAACAACACTCTCCTCTCCTCTCCGCTCCTCAACAAAATACCACTCTCCTCTCCTCTCCACTCCTCAACAAAACAACACTCTCCTCTCCTCTCCACTCCTCAACAAAACAACACTCTCCCTCCTCAACAAAACAACACTCTCCCTCCTCTCCACTCCTCAACAAAACAACACCGCGGCCAGATTGTATTTCACAGCGGTGGCGGCTCCTGCAATATGCAGCGGCTCCTGATCAGCTGCTATCGCATGCGTGACGTGCCAGTGGGTTTGCGGCTGCATGTAATGAAATTACGATGTGAAAATGCCCCACCGCTGTGCGCCCAAAATGGGACCAGGGTCTGGCAAATTGGTCATCAGCTCCCTGGATATTGAAAAATGTCACTTATCAGACAGAGATGAATCTTCTTCTCTTTTTTTTAAACACAGTTTACACTTGGGCTTGTAATTCAGAAGGGCCCTGCAGGATATTCCTCAGGACAACTGGAGGTTACAGAGAGCCAAATGAATTCTAACTCACTCTCAGTATGGAGATGAACAACTTTATTCTTATTTTCCCTAATACCTGTTTATCGTGTGCAGCTGCACCTGCTAAACAACGACTTTTTTAGATGACATTGCATACAACATACAACACCACACAGACTGTAGAGACAGATCAGCTGTAGAGTAAACTCTCTTGGGTACCCTTGTTGATGTGCACAAACACAGCATGATGTTGATGCTAACACCAGACCATTGACATATGGAGGGCTAGTCCTTGTAGTAGGATTAGCAACACTGACAGGGAATAGGAGAGGTTTCGCAGTAAGGTTGGTACAATTTGCCCAAAGCATGAACCACAACACCAGGGAAATCAACATTGTCTGCTGAAGCAATGCATAATCAAGGTAACATTTATTAGAGTTCTCCACTCTGCTGCTAATTTTCTCTAGTCAGCCAGGCAATTTCTAAATTTAAAACATGAAGGCCCAGGTACCAAAATATTTGCCTTGTCTCCAAACATAGAGCGTAAGTGAAGAGCTCTCGGTTGAAATTCATTTCTACACACTCAATGTATTGCATGGGCTTCTTGAAAGAGAAAGATAAGCCGATATATAGTCTAAGCTATGAAATCCAGCCTGATTGTTTCTAAAGAGCAACACAGCATGACAGTAATGGGATAATTGGTGTGTCCTCTTGAAATGCAGATGAGGAAACATGCTCGTCTATGATGTCACTCAGCATGCTACCAGTTCGCACTTTCGGTGACCCCTGAGAACGTTTCAAATGTGTTGGGTGCGTGACAGGGGTTCGGTGCTTAGATACGATTAGTCGTGCTATGTCACATGACCAGGGTGGAATGTGGGTGAAAAAATAGCGGAGCAAGCCCCACTCTGGAGTTCAAGTTTAGAGTCTGTAGGATTCAAGCCAACAGAGAATATATGTTTGCCTTGTCCATGGTCCTGAAACGCCTCGTTGAGTTTGATTCAGTGGGTACCATAGAAATATATACATATGTCTATGGTGGATACACCCACTTGTATTTCCTGTTGGACAGGAAGACAGGATGTGGCAAGGGATAAGGTGAGCATGAGTTCTGAAGCAAAATGCCTTGGGGTGCAAAGGGTAACCGGGATGTAAATATTGGAGATTAATACAGGAAGTGTGACAGATTTTGAACCTCCTGAACTCTCATATTACGATGCTATTACTCATACTGCTGCAGCTAACTTTGGTGTGGCTCTGCTCTGCTAAACTCTTCAACTGACTGCTCTGTTAAACTCTTCAGCTGACTGCTCTGTTAAACTCTTCAGCTACAGTGATGGCATTACGTCATGCTCTTGGTGAAATACTGCAGGGTAACTTATGTGAACAGTTTTTAATCAGGAAACAAATATGTCACCAACACCATAATAACAGTGATGATTTTTAAATAGGTTGTAGCTAACCAAGCACATGCTGTATGACTACCAAAGCACACGTGTCTTTAAATGAATAGTGAGTGCTTATAAAAAAAGCCAATTAAAGGTGAAGTCTGTGATTGTAATCCAATACCCTTTCAAACTGAGCAAATTGCTCTTCACAATCCTCTAGCTGTCCATTTTCTGTGTGCACTCAAAACATCTTCGGTGTTCATACACAGTTCTGGGTCTGGAAATGGGAAGCAAACAAAGTGGCTCAGACTAAGCCAAACGCTATCCTAGCCAATCAACACACCCCTTCAGCAGGGTCATAAGGGAGGCTCATAAGCTGATTGCTGCTGAGCTCACATATCAACAAACTTTTGTCAGAATCACAGACTTTACCTTTAAAAATATATATATATATATATATATATCATACTGTTTATTTGGAAGCACCAAATGGCCACCTGTTTATGGTCTGACCTGTTTATCCTGTGGTATCCTTCACACAGCCTGTGTGGTGTCCATTGCCAGGGGAGCCTCAGCTGCAGGTGCCTGAACCCTCTCAGCCAAGAGCTCCAGCAGGCCAGACCAGACAGAAGCCTAACACCAAACAACCCCAGACCCCCTGTTTCCCACATCTATACTTAACACAGCCTGCAGGGCCAGCTCTAAACATGAGCTGACAGTACACAGACAAACAGAGAGGACAAGGATAAAGAAAAAAAGAAGAAGAATGGGGAGCTAGACACTGATTGTGAGAAAAAGAGAGACAGAGACAAAGAGAGGAGAGAGAGAGAGAAAGAGAGAGAGAGAGAGAGAGAGAGAATAGCAGGGGTTAGATTTGTAGACAGAGAGCGAGTGATGATGGAGGGAGGTTAAAAAAGGGCCTTTTGTCCCCGTCCTGCCATTAATCTGAGCGGGGGAGAGAAATGGCAGGGGGATTAAACGTGTTACTCTCTCAACCCTCTCCAGCCCGCTGCTCTTCAACTGCAAATTAAAAGACACAGGGGTGTGTGTGGCGGGGGGAAGGGGGGCGATGAGGGGAAGAGAGAGAAAGAAAAGGGGAGAGTAAGAAGAGAGAAAGAGAGAGAGAGAGAGGGAGAGACAGAGAGAGGTAGACAGAGAGCAAGGGAGAGAAAAATAGTGTTAATTGCTTGCCAATCGATAATACTATAATGACTTTGTGACAAATGGCTTGCTCACAGTGGGGCTTGGGTTGGGAAGGGAGGGTAGTGTGTGTGTGTGTGTGTGGGGGGGGGGTTGGGGCAGGTGTTGCTGGTGGTGTTTAAATGAGAATGGCTGTGATCGGAAAAGGAAATATTTGCTTGTGTGACTACAAGCGCAACCGCCCAGGGCATCCTGACAGGCTTAAACAAGAAGCAGGGTCCTCCAGAGAATAGCTATGGGGTCCTCCTGTGGAGAACAACACATCAGAGTGTGTGTGTGCGTGTGCGTGTGCGTGTGCGTGTGCGTGTGTGTGTGTGTGTGTGTGTGTGAATGTGTGTGTGTGTGTCTGTGTGTGTGTCTGTGTGTATGTGTTTGAACATCACACCCACCTTTTACATTCACCCAGCATAACAAATAAAAAAAACTGCAAAAACCATGGGAAGACATTAGTACTCACTGCGCACGTACTTGGGCAGACACACAACACACATAGTAAACACTTATAAAAACAACTTCCCCAAACAATCTCATTCCTTGTTGACATGAAAGAGCTATTCAAGCCCTCTATGGAAGTGGGAATGTTTCAGAAATCACCCCAGTGGCACAGCGCTTAAACTTAATAACTGCGTCTAATTTCTCATTTAGCAACAGTAGCCTAAAGCAAGGCAAATCTGGATTGATACACTTGAGTACATTTAACAATGCAAGTACATCCTACGGAACAGGTGGTTGGAGCTTGTCGGTTCATTTTACGGCTAATCATTTTTTCTCAAGCTCCTCAATCACATCTTTTTTTTTTTAATGTTTTGCTGTAAGCACTTTAGCTGTCATAGCTGCGTCAGTACTAAGACATCTCAACAAGTGTGTAATGCAATTTATCCCGTAGGTCGTATCCATATGAATGATGTACACATAATGTCCTCACATCAAGGAGGAAACAATTGTGTATGTTTTGCTAAAATTTGTCAGACTTACACTCATCATGTAGGATGACACATTCCTTTTAGATTGCGTAATGTGGTGGTAATGATTTGTTTTTCTCTCAGCATCTCTGAACCTGGTTGTTACATTAAGTTACAATTTATTTACTTCATTATTTAATTTGGTTCCGATAAAATTGTCCATGTCTTCAGTCACGGATCGCCATTGCCTGTGTAGCATGAGGTTCTTGGATGCATTACTGTGCACCTGATAAATCTCCTCCGCATGGGCTTGCCTAGCTCTTTGGGCTGCTAAAATGGCCCATTCACCTAACTTGCCCCCCCCCCCCCAAACCCCCAGCCCCCACCCCAACACACACGCAGCTCCACGGCAGCAGCTTTGGAGAAAGCAAACAGAGAGGCCTCCCAGGTCATTTCCTCCTCGTTTCCCCCGCACATATGGACCTCCCGCTGCAGAAAATGGAGACAGATCCCCCCCCCGCTGGAGAAAATGGAGACAGAGCTACAGCCCCACTGTTGGCCAGAGCCTCTCACCTGCAGCAGCGGTGTCATTCAGGGGCGGGGGGCGGAGAGGGCGGGGGCGGGGGCGGGTGCGGGGGCGGCCATTTCTCTTTCACCACTAGCAGCACCGGGGGCAATTTGGGACCAGGGGACAGCTGAAAGGGTGCCCCAATGAACATGAAGGAGTTGTGGGACACAAGCCCACAGAAAGAAGTGAGAAGGGAAAGAGAAATAGTGAAAGAGAGAAGATGAGAAAGAAAGAAAGAAAGAAAGAAAGAAAGATAGAAAAGTTTCTCTAATGAAGAGATATTCAGAGATAACAGAGGAGGAAAAATCTGCTTGTAGAGCAAGAAAGAGAAAAAAAAGAAATGAAGAAAGAAAGAAAAACACAGAGACAAAGAAAGGGATGAGAAAAGGGAGAGAGAGAGAGAGGGAAGGAAACACAGAGAAGGGAAGGAGCCGGGTGGAGATTGATGGCACACGTTTGCCCAAGTCAAATCACCTGTCAGGACGTCGCTGACACAGGATACATTTTGTTGCACGCCACCATTAACCTTGAAACACCTGGATTTATTTCCCTCTGCCCAATGGGGGAGAGGGGGGCTCAACCTGCGACCAGCGTCATCAGGAGCAAACACACACCCCTTCCAACCACTCCCTGCTTTGGCTCACCTTTCACTCACACTAACCACACAAACCAGAGAGGAAAAAAATTTAAATAAACTCACCTCTCTCCCCCCCCCCCCCCCTTTCCTTTCTCTCCACAAACATTATTTGCAGCCATTGTTAAAGACCTCATAAAATGAACAACCACACGAAAGCTACTATCCAGCAACACAAAGCAATAGCAGCCACAGCTTGTGGGCAGACTTAGCTGCCGACGTGGAGAGGCACAAAACATTTGATCCCAGCATGGGAGGGCCCGAGCTGTACGGCTCCGGTCGCGGTGAGTGTAAGCCGCACGCTGGATGCTTTGCTGTTCGCCTGGACAGTGAAGACAACAGGGCTGTACACACAGGGATGGTCCACGGAGGTCAGCTCCTGAATGGAAACCAAATAATCTCAAATATTTTATTTTTCTCAAAGCATCAAAATCATCTGCAAGAACAACAACAGCATGAGTCCACATGATTGTTATTTTGTAAACATGGTATCAGATGAGCCAAATCAAGCCAGTAATTTAATTAATCTTATTTAAATTTAAAATTTATAAATTTTGAACTGTGATGGGGGAGAGACAGTGAAGACAACAGGGTTGTACACACAGGGATGGTCCACGGAGGTCAGCTCCTGAATGGGAACCATAGGGAGGGACCAGCTTTGCCTGTTAGCATCGAACCAAATAATCTCAAATATAATTTTTTTTTCTCAGCACATCAAAATCATCCGCAAGAACAACAACAACAGGAGTCCACATGATTGTTATTTTGTAAACATGGTATCAGATGAGCCAAATCAAGCCAGTGATTTAATTCATCTTATTTAAATTTAAAATTTCCTAAAATGGTTATTAAATCGTCATTAAGGATTATTAATATTGATCAGTGGTTGTATTTATTACATTAACATGAACAGAGACTAAATGTTGTAGGAGGCATTGTTATGTTTAACACTTTTTATTGGGGTTTTTTGGGTAATCAATACAATTATACAATTACACATAACAAATCTAATGATTATACCCCTACCCACAAAAAGACCCACCCACCCCCAGCCAGCCTACCCAATACAGCAGAAGTACATACATTAAGAGAAAATGTAGAATGTATGTAGGAGGCATTGTTTCAATGCATTGAAGGAGGCATTGTTTAAATCAATAAATGCATTTCTAACCATCTCACTGTGACTGACCTTCTCCTGGACCCATGATGTATCCTCTCAGAAAGTATCCTGCTTTCTCTCTTTCTTGTTCTTTTCCCTGTTATTGTCAGACTTAATTATTTCATGGGAAATATAACTTTTCTTTCCCACTTTTCTTTTTTTTTGTGAAGGGTGGAGGGCTGTTGTTTTTTTTCTTGCCGGTCTGATATGAATAAAATTAATCCCATCAGAGAAACCAATTTGGGCGTCAAAAGTTATGGAAACTTTTACGCTAAATTTGAATAATAATCGAGTGCCAATTTTGAGTGGAACATCAAGCTTTGGCTGGTTCATTTGTGCCGAAATCAACACAGAAGTCTCATTAAGCGTGTGGCATTCTTCAAGGCCCGCTCTCACTCGGGGATGAGCAAGGGGAGCAGACAGCCTGGAAAATAACGTCTCCAAGAACTTGGCAAAGCTTGCAGAGAGGCGAATGAGCTGGTTTTTCTTGAGGATTGTGACACACACACACACACACACACACACACACACACACACACACACAAACACAGAGCCCCTCTATCACTGTCTACATTAAAGGTACGACAAGAGAGGTATGAGACAGTTTGTTTTAGTCTAAACAGCAGAAGCTCAAGCTAGCTAGAGTATGACAGTGCGGTGTGACAGCCTACATTAAAATAACAATAGTCAGGTGAAGTGCGACGATGTGATTTTTTGCAGGATGTACACTTGCCAAAACAGAGAGGCACCTTCATCTTGGCAAACACTCCACTGTTTAACTCACCACCACAATCTCCAGTTCATCATCATCGTCATCATTATTTATTCAGGGAGAATTGACTGAGCACAGGGCTCTTTTGCAGCAATGCCCTGATTGAGGGTACATAATACAGATGAACAATAAATAAACAAACCATAACAAAACAAAACAGAGAAAATAAATAAACAAAATACATTAAACAACTCAGAAATTAAGTATAAAAAAAAAAAAAAAAGTTAAGACCAATGTGCTTCCACCACAGGTGAAACAGCACAAAGAAAGAAATACTGAAGATGCCAGATTTTAAAACTGTGTAGAACTGTTTGAGGTTTAAGTGCCGAATGAAAGTGAGAAAATAGGAGCCCCACTTTCTTCCTCCCCTCACCAAACGAGGAGGTCCAAGGGTTCCCCCTCAAGGGTCTACGAGCAGATGGAGAGATGGAGGAGCAGGAGGAGCAGTCATGGGGAGACGGAGGGGGTGATGATGAGAAGCCTGGCAGGAAGACAAGGAGCAGCCTGACAGCAACGCTCCCTCAGGTACCCCCCTGCGCAATATGGTGCCCTGACCCAAAGCATCATGGGAAGGGGTGGAAAGCCCCTGCGGAGCTGGACAGTGGGGTTCTGTCGCCATTGTCTCCATTTGTTTTGATCCAGGTGCCGCGACCTCCGCGGGGGCCCCTCACAGCTCGGTGCTGCGCTTCTCCAGGCCTGGATGAGCCTCTGTAAATATCAACAGATGCTGTGCTGGTGTCAGGAGAGAGAGAGAGAGAGAGAGAGAGAGAGAGAGAGAGAGAGAGAGAGTGAGTAACAAGCTGCTACAGTCACACACACACACACACTCACACATACACATACACACAAATATAATACAAATATACATACATGCACTGCTACTGTGGGAAAGAAAATTGAAATCATAAAGTAAGGTTCTTTCTACTAATGCTGCATCAAGTCAGCTGAAACTGCACAGAAGGGAGACCAAGACGAATTTGAAAGAGTTGCAAAACTAATGTAAATCGCCAGACTTTCCCGACCCGTCGCCCAAGTAACAAAGAGCCCAGGAAAAGAGCCCCCATCGCTATTTGCACGGGCTAATCTATTTGTGCCTAGCGTGAGTCATAGCCCCAAGCAGATGTTTGATGATTTTATAAAGCTCTGGAAGGGTGATTGTGCTGCCAACGCTGCGCTGTAATATTGATTAACGAAGGGCAGGTGGGCACCCTTGTGCCACCTCTGCTAGCGCGCTGTTTGTTTATATGCGGTACCCACCTCGCCCACCGCTCCGAGCCATTAGTTACATTTAGAGCTGTCCAGAGACATGCAAACGCGTATGCTAATCACAGCAGCCGAGCACTTTTTATACTGTTCGCAAAAGGAAACTCCAGAAAGAGACGAAGGTGAGAGAGTACAACCACACGCTTGTGCACAAAGACACAGCAAAACGGTCGCAGGGCTTGTTTCATGCACACATACATACACCAGTAGGAGTTGTGGCTCCCCATCAACTGTTCAACCAGGTCCTGCATAAAAATCATCCCTTTTTTTTAAACTAAAATGGTCATACAGAATTATTGAAGCTACATCCTTCAATCTGGTATTCTGTTCAGATTGGTAAAAAACATTGTTTGGTTGTTTATGGTGTTGTGCACTGATGTTGGTACCAGTACTGCATGTTGAGGAACTTCTGAAGGTGTGTTCTGAAGGTGACACACACACACACAGACAGACACACACACACACACACACACACACACAAACACACACATACATACAATACAAGGGTACCGTATGCGCTCAAACAATCCAGGCCTCCCTCGTTCAGCATGCAGCGTGGAGGCCTGACCCACTCACACTAGACCCAGGCGGGTGGTGTATCGATCCCCTGCTGTACGCCGCTGTTGTTTCGGAGGACAAAACGCTGGACATAAATCAGAAGCGGACTCCAGCAAGAGCCTCCAGAGGGTGAGGGAGGGAGAGAAGGCTAACCGCGTCCTGGAGAACGGGGGGGGGGGGGGCAGGGGTGATCGGCAAGGGGAGCTCGCACACACCCATCCATCAAGGCCCAGGGGGTTTATGGAGGGGTGTTTTTTAAAGGGTTAACACCATGATTCATTGCAGGACACAAATCAAGGTGAGAAGATTGAAGTGATCATGGAGACAATCAGTGTTTTTAATTAGTCTGAATGTGGGGGGCGGGAATAAGAACGTAGTTGGATTCCAGTAAAGACTGAGGAGGGATGGGGTGGTCAGACCTTACTATTATCCTAATGAGGACCAGCAGGATTAGTCCATTTGTGGGTATGTGTGTTTGTGTGTCTTGGGGTGACCCATAAGAACTCCATAGCGGTGAGGATCGTGGGGCATGGTTGTGGTGTCCCTGAACACTGTCTTCTTCCATGCTACATTGCGGAGGACAGGCGTAGCCCGGTTCCTTTCACTAAGGGCATCGAATTTTTTAAGTGATTACTGTGTCGCTCTGACCTCAAATGCACAACACTTCGCTCCTCTGGTCAGTGCAAGCCAATGCAAAAGAAACGATTAGTTTAAGGAAAAAACCTTCAGACCTCTATAACCTCCAAACTGTCCCTCACCTCTCCGTAAAGTGTTTTTATATTAGGCTTTGTCATTCGGCCTGTCTGAGTCTCCCACTGACAAGACTTACAACTTGTTGACAGACCAGACGGAACAGTTTGACACCAGAGGACAAATTGCCAGCTCTGTAATCCTCTCAAACTCATTCTGATACATTTCATCGGGGGTCTGGCATAAAATGGAACTAAAAGACACTGGGTCAACACAGAAGTAACAACTTTTCAAAGCCAAATCTGTGTGTGTGTGAGTGTGTGTGTGTGTGTGTGGATGTGTGTGTGTGTGTGTATGAGTGTGAGTGTGAGTGTGAGTGTGAGTGTGAGTGTGAGTGTGTGTGTGTGTGTGTGTGTGTGTGTGTGTGTGTGTGTGTGTGTGTGTGTGTGTGTGTGTGTGTGTGTGTGCGTGTTCGTGTGTGTGTGTGTGTGTGTGTGTGTGCGTGTGCGTGTGTTTGTGAGTGTGTGTGCATGTGTGTGTGTGTATGTGTGTGAGAGAGTGTGTGTGTGTGTGTGTGTGTGTGTGTGTGTGTGTGTGTGTGTGTTACCTGTGGACATCCCCGCGTCTCCCCTTAACTGCTGTTTTATGCTAATGCGGTGGGCACAAGTTTCAAGCGCTCTGTTGCATCAGTTATCCTCGGAGCTCAGCACTGGCTGGGTGATGAACAGCAGAGCTGGGGTGTGAGCTGCCCAGGCGTCCCCTGACAGGGGATCATCCAGGACCAGGTTTGGGGGCGAAGATTTCCATAAATACGATTTAATTCATCACGCTGTTCTCTACGCCGGAGCGGAACCTCGTCTTCGCATGGAATCAGTAATGATTCGGCTCCCACACTGGGAATGTTGCTCCATTTTTAACAAAGGAAGGGAGGGGAAAAGAAAATGAAGGGAGGAAAGAAAATAATGAATGAGAGAGCGAGAATGAAAGAAAAAGACAAAATTAAAGATGCCTGAAAGAGCGTCCTACGAGAGGCGTATTTCAGGTACAAACTCACATCCTGTTCTGAGCTTCTAGTTTTATCTCACAAATGTCATCTGCAATTTATACACCACAACTCCCTTCTCCTACAACTATATCAGCAGCACAACAGTGCAAGCAACACTGATAGGAAGTCCTTGTGACAGGGGAAAATACATTAGGTTTAAATTGTATGCATGAGGTTTTTTTGTTTTTTTTGTTTCTCTTTTCTCCCCCAGGCTGTTATCTTCCAGCTTTACTCAGTAGGAAACTCATTAGCTCCTTGTTCCAAGCTCGGTCGGAAAACTCATGCACACTTTGTCTCCATTGCTGAGAAAATTAATTAGTGACTGCAGACACCCGAGCCAGTGTGTAGGGCTGGATCCTGACAGTTCTGTTTTTCCTCCTCTTCTTCTTCTGCTCCTTCTCTCTCTTCTTTTATTCCCTTATTCTTCTTCTTCTTCTTCTTCTTCTTCTTCTTCTCCCTCCCCTGCGTCTTTCCCCACCCTCTGTATCATTATTTCCTGGTGTTGTTGTCACTTTAGTAACGCTCCACGCGTCCGAGGGATTGAAGTATTGATCCACTCAGCCCTGTTTAAAAATTCCGGATTAAATTTGCTCATCTCTCTGTTTGCCGGTCATGGTTTTAAAAAATCCTGTTTACCGTGTAAAGGAGGCCCACATTGAATTTAGTGTCTTTTTGGTGGATTGCTCCATCCCTCAGACACACACACACAATCACACACACACACACCTACACACACACAATCACACACACACACACACAATCACACCTACACACACACACACACACACACACACACACAATCACACACACAAACACACCTACACACACACACACAAACACACACACACACACACACACAAACACAGACAGACACACACAAACACACTCACTCACAGACAGTGCTCCCAGTTTTATATTAGTTTCATTAATACATCGTCTTCACTCTGTGTAGGACGGCCACACATTTACTGTAGCTGGTGTCCTCCAAGCCCCATTACACAAACACAAAAACCATCTAATCTATGTGCTGTAATCCATTCTAACTGAATCAGTAATTCCCATTCCGAACGAACAAGTTCTTACAATAACACGTTTAGGACGAGGGGTGAAAGAAAAAAAAAAGAACGAGACACCTGCAATTATAAAATATTGACAGAGGAGATGATAAGCTCTTTTGTGCACCCATATCGACACCACAGTTCTCTGGCCGCACCTCGCCTGAAGCTCACGGGTCAATGCTTCCTGCCCCACGTACGCCCATGCTATTATAACCATCTCTCTTCCAGAAGATGAAAGGCAGAGAGAGGGGGAGGAAGAAAGAGAGAGGGAGGGGGGAGAGAGAGAGAGAATAGAGAGAGAGAAAGAGAGAGAGAGAAGGGGGTTATTGAGTTTGGGCCGGCTGGGGGGAGACGCATTCTTATTGTAGAAGGGGAGGCGGGAGGATTGCGATTGGGGTTGGTGGATTTTTTTTCTTCTTTTCTACCGGCCCCCGCGGGTCGAGAGAGAGGATCGTCTTGCTGATACAAAACATCGATCAGCATTGATTTTTTTTTCTTCTGCCCCCCCCTCCCACTCTCCGCGTGGCGTGCGTGCGTGTGTGTGTGTGTGTGTGTGTGTGTGTGTGTGTGTGTGTGTGTGCTGCCGAGCCAGAGCGCTGACCTCTTCGCTCGCTTTTCCCTTCTCTCTTCACCTCTCTCTCTACTCTTTCTTTTCTCTCACTCTCTCTCTTTTCTCTCCTCTTCTCTTCTTCTTCTTCTTGGCTCAGACGTCCAAGCGATGTTTTACCCCTCTGCGTCTTAGTGGGCGGTGTTTTATCGGAACAGAGGACAGTGAAAAATCTATACGGTAGATAAACAGCAGAGGAGGGTGGACAAATGAGAAAGGAAAAAAAAAAAAAAAAACGTCTTGGAGAGCGAGGAAGGAAATAAAGAGGATAAGGAACAAATCGGGAAAGAGGAAGAGAAGACCTTGGGGGGCTGTCCATCCCCAAGAGGAGGAAGAGTGTCTCAGGTGGAGGAGCATTTACAGCTGTTGACCTTGCTAGGGGAAGTTAAAGATCTGTCCCTGTCGAGGCCTTTAAATCACTTTCACATTAAGGGGCGGTAATGTGGCAGTGAGTTAATCTTTCCTAGAAGCAACTTTCAACGTCAGAGGACATACCCAAATAAACACACACACACACACAGACACATACACACACACACTCACACACACACACACACACACACACACACATCTACACACACACAAACACACACACACACACTTACACCCTCGCCCTCTGAGGTCTCTGGAGCTCAG
>NC_045163.1:19452989-19477989 GCF_900700415.2 Clupea harengus | reverse complement strand
TTTTCGGTTTATTTTTATGGGTGTGAACGGTCTTGCTTGGGCATACATTTCAAATCTCCTGACCTCATGTGTCCCAGCAAGGGCTTTAAGGTCCTCAGATGAGCTTTTATTGGTTTTTCCTAGATCTCATTTTAAATCAAAGGGTGATAAAACTTTTTGTTTTACTAGTCCAAAACTATGGAATAGTCTTCCATTAAATGTGAGATCCGCTGCCTGCTTGGACACTTGTATACACTAGCTTTACCTCAGTTTTAACTAGGTGATGCTTTGTTTTAGCTGCATTTAGTCCAGTCTGAGGTTACTTTGTGGTTTTTGGTCAAGTTCACTTTTACACTCATTTGCTTGTTGTTCTTGTATTGTGTTTCATTGTTTTTATGCTATTTTATTATTCACATTTATGGTTTAATTCAATCTAATGTTTCTCTTATTCTTTCATTTTATTTGCCTGGTTTGTTTTACATGCTTTTATTGTGTCTTTTAATCATTTTTAATCTTTTATTCTAATATTCGTGTTTGTTTTTACTGTCAGCTGATTCACCTCGACTGGAAAGCAGTTTGGTTTTTAAATGTGCCATATAAAACTCCTGTTGTCTTTAAATATAATATAAATATAAATATATATAGTATAAAACTCTCATATAAAACTCAACTCTTCATTTCCCAAAGTGTGGAAGTTTTCAGCAGGAGTAAAGTGTACTTTGCGAAAGATTTAGGACAGAACTCTAGAGTGCACTGTGGGCTGTCTCAGAGGAACCTTCATGATCTGATGTAACCATTCCCGAGAGAGAAAAGGTTCTGCTTGTCAGATTTCACCACAGAAGAAAAAAAAAATGCTGGTTTAAAAAACTCGCTTTTTCAAGACAAACTGCCCAGGTGTCATGATACAAGCTCTTCCACAGACACACACACACACACACACACACACACACACACAGCTCAGAAATGATCAGTGTGTTCAAGCTGCTAAAATGGTAGATTTGTGGTTTGATTCCTGGGAACCATACTTACTGATGAAACCTATGCCACAACTGTTCTGTTGCTTAGTTAGCGTCTTTAGCATTTGCTCAATAAATAACTGCTAAAGAACATTATACTACACAAAACAGCTATAGTTCTCAACACAATGGCAGTAGATCTGTGTGTGTCAGTGTCTATGTGTGTCTGTGTGTGTATGTTAGCGGTGCAATGTTGTGTGATTTTGGTGAAATGAATGCTCCTGTTCGGCATGATTACCAGCGCTCTGACCTTAGTCATTCAGCGGGGGCCAGACTGCAAAGAGCAGCAGCGGAGCGGAGGTCCCTGCGCTGCCGAGGCCCATCTAGGAGAGCGCAGCGCTGGCCATTACCACCCTCATTAATTAGCCGCTCTTTTTATCACCTGCTGCCAGTGGGAGCTATTGATTAAAAATTCAAAGCCAGATTTCAGATGGAAGCGGGCGGGCGAGCGCCTTCCTGATGGAGATAGGAGGGCCAGCTTCGCGTTCGCCTTTAGGAGCATCAGCGTTTCCACGGGAATGAGGAGGAGGAGGAGGGGCAAACCAACCCACTCCCCACCAGCGCTTAATGTCATCCTCACACGCGCACACTCACGCACACATACTTAGCTAACTAAAAGCAATGCGTCAGGCACTGTGATCAAGAGGAACTTAATAAAGGACTGTTCAGCAGAAATGCAGAGGAGAGTAGAGACCCCCCCATAACTCCTGCCTTAGGTAGAGTTCGGACAGAGGTACGTAGCCCGGCCTGATTTAGGGCCGTCAGGGGCACTCTTAAAGCAGATATCCCCATACTCGCACGTGGGCCGTTCATCATAACAGTAATGATTCGGGGTGAGCTTTTATAAACTGAGAGACCGGTCCCTATGGGGCTTTCTCCATCCCTCTCTGACGGTGTGCAGTGGGGGATCATCTGTGTGTTTTACATAGTAAGTCATATGCTGTGTCAGGTTGAGCATGTTAAAGGCTTTCATGGGCTGTCATATGGGCCTTTTATGGCTTGGCACGTTCACACGTCAATGCTGCACTCACGAGCTGAAACATCACTTTTCATGAGCTATTCAGCTTTTTTTTTTACTTCAGAGGTTATTACTTAGAACATTTGTGTCGTTTTTTTCCCCTTTTCGCCCCATCTTTCTCCTAGGTTCTATTTTCCACTCCCATCACCAGTTGCCTCTTTCCCTGCGTTAACCTCACAGCTTGTTTCAAAATGGCAGCAAAAAAATCAGACAAAAAAAAAAAAAACATCAATAAATTCCTTGATAACAGACACCCTATCAACACTGCTTGCCTATACCGGCCCCTGAAGGCATCGTAAAGAGCACCACCCTGCAGAGCTTCACCAATAAACCGCAAACTGTTGGATTAATGAACAAAGGGAGAGTAAAGAAAGCTCCCAAAACACCACTGAAGTTTTACTTTGCCGGGAGAATACATTTACCTTTGTACTTGTAGCCACCGCTTCAGGACTGGACAGGTGTTTTTGTTTCACATGGAATTTCCATGTAACCCCACATGCTGATGATCCAGGACAGCTCCATCGCCAGGCCGGCAGCCATGATCCCTCTCCTCGGCTCCCCTCTCCCTGAGCTGGCACCTGAGCCGCTGGGGGAAAATGATCCCTGGCTGCTCGCTGACAACCTGGAGCTGGCTTTGCGAACGATTGGGGGGGGGGGGTGGGGTTGGGGTGGGTGTGTGGGCGGGCGGCTGGGGGTGGCGGCGGGTGAGACAGCCTGACGGACACACCTGGCAGAAGTGTGTGTGCGTGGGGGGGGGGGGGGGGGGGGGGCAGGAGGAAGAGAGGCGAGGAGAGAAGTGTGTGTGTGTGGGTAGGGGGGGGAGTGGGTGTGCTTGAGACACCCTGGCACTCAGTCAGAACAACTGGCATGGTTCCTCTGCAGATGGGCACACAGGTGGGCAGTGGACAGGCGGGTGGGGGTTGGAGGGAGGAAGGGAAGGAGAGGTTGGTGGATGCGAGTGGGGTGTAGTGCCAGGTTTGTGTCCTCCTTTCAGCTCAGAGCGAGAAAGAGCGGGAGAGACGTTCACATCTGGATTGCATTTCGGTGTGAGCACCGACCACTATAATTCTATACTGCCCCCTGGTGGCAAGAGATGCTAATGTAACTTAAAAAAATCACCCCATTGTCATCTACTGGAGGTTTTCTGGCCAAAGTGTGAAACTGACAAACTGACACCCAAGGCCCTCCAGTGTTTTTACAGAATGTGCGACTATAGCACTTGCTAGGGAATGAGTACAGTCTGTTTTGAAAGTGTGCGTATATATATATATATATATATATCATATCATATATCAATATCATATACAATATTCTGGACACATGTGAGTGTGCCTTAAGGCCTATTTGAGAATTCATGAGTAAAAACCTCTCCAGACGCCCTCATCACTAGTTGTTAACAAGACAGCTGTGCGTCGAAAATACATGTATGTAGCTCCAGATGTTTGATCTACATGGAGTGTCTTTCATCAGTAAACGGACGCACGCTCGCACGCACAGACGCACGCACGCACACACACACAAATCAATGAGGACTTCTTCTCAACTTTAGCATACAGCAGCTCAGCTTGACCAATGCATTACTATGAACAAACGACGCAGACTCTTCACACGCTAAATCTCGGCAGCCTCGGTTATCTCTTAACCTCCATCTTTGTGGAGATGTGATTAGAAAGCTGCCAGTCTGTTGTCCCTGCTCAGAAAAAAGAAACAATATCATTGCAGACCGGCCAACATACAAATAGCATCGATTTCTCTGGAACAGAATACAGACAGCTAATCAATGCGCGAGTGTGTCTTCTCTGCGCCGGCCGCAAGCCCCGATCAATTTCCAGGGAGAGGCGTCATTGATAAACAAAATCAACTCGCTCCCGGGCAAACTCGGCGACCTAACGGCCATGAAATTTGCTTCAAATAAAACACAAATGCAGTCATAATCAGTCTTCCCTGCCTCGCGCATACCAATCACTGATCACCCGTCTTCTCGCTTTATCGTCGGTCTTCGAGTATTTGATATCGTCTAGCCCTGTGACCTCTCAAATTCTGGCATTGTTTCCGTAACGATCTTCATACAGCGCTTTTTGGAGGGAATTATTAATAATTCCGTAGCCGACTTTAGTTGTCAGTGACAAAGGAATCCCAAGAGATAGGCGCGTCCTCAACAGGTTAATGGCTGGCCTCGCCCTTTCAACCTCCTCTCTCCACAGACGTCTCTGCCTCTCATTTGGCCCCCAAACTCTAAACTAAATGATTTATTGATCCAGGGCCACCTCCATATAACCTGTAAAATTACACCATCAGTCCGCCATTAGCCACTGGGTAATAAGCGAGTCTCGAAAGGGCCCCTGCTAGGCGCTGTCTGGAAAAAGAGGAGAGCTCATTTTGCCCTGGACCCCCGCCTAATTTGAACTTTGATCAAGCGTTAAAGATGGCAATCTCCCTAAGCCTCCTTAGTAATCGTTAGGCCACTGTTCTTGCCAAACAGGTGGTGTGAAAGGTTCAGTGAGTCTCAAAGACCATGACCGACCTTTCACAAACTGTCATCATGGGCTACTTTTGTAGGCTACTTTTTGTGTTCAAAGTCATCCAACAGTGTGGAGGTGCTATCACTACTGTGATCTGACTTTAATGACAAGCAGGACTGGGTTAAATGGCTCGTGACCCATACCTTCAGACTACTAAAATGCAAGTTCAAGTTCACTTGTAGGCCTACCATGACTGCACTTATAACTCTAAAGTGGGAGATGCAAGGTCTATCCTCATGCCATAGCTGGAGGCCTTCTTCAAATTATTTGTCTTAATATGGTTTATAAAGCAGTTCACATTTGTAATATACTTTCCCTTTTCACATTTCAACATACATAGCCATATCCACGTCAAGCAAAAGTATCTCTGTAAACCATGTTGCATGTTCAGAAAAAATAACAAAGGTTACAAGAGTTTATTCATCTTTAATCATACATTCAATATTGCATGAAAAAAACAGGCAAAATGATTCAGTGAAAATAGCACTCTTATATGACAGATAAACTAGGAGTAACAGTTTTATTATTATTATTATCATTTTTTTAAGAAAAATCCCTGTGGCCTTGTGTAAGGGATGGTGGTGGGATGGTGGAACAATACCCTAACTTTGGAACGCTCTCTTGACACCACAAAGAAAACAATGTGATATATAGTATCTGGTTTCCAAACCCACTCTCCTGGACGGAGCTAGACATTGTGCCGTGTTCAACCACACCAATAAGGTGGGTTTAAATATCGATACCGCTCTCCTGCCAAAGACAGCACTTCCTGGCTTCTGGCCCTTAGCAGGCGAGTGCTTCAACATAGCAAGGTGTGCCCTGCCCTCGTGTGGTGAACAGACGCCACAACAGGTTTGCATACTCATACAGACTAATGTGCTTATTCGGAAGAAATATGCATCACAAGGCCTTGTCCAGCAAACATGCACATCTATGTTATCAGCTTGCTGCAGCTCACACAGAATACTGCCACTGTGTGGCTATGAATAACACTTTTTAAGTTTTGGATATTTTATACGGCATCCCTGCTGCACAAATACTGTGGCACAAGCAGACGTCCATTTTCTAACTACAACACATTCAGCTTATACTTTGGGTGTGCAAAACAGCTGTGACAGATAGGGAGATCACGCCACCCAGGCAGGGATTGGTGGATGACTAAAAATGTCCAACCCGTGGGATTTTGACGTGGACAGAATCTTGTTTACGATCTTTTCTACCCATTGTGAGAGGGGGTAAAAACAACTTTCCTGATGGCAGTTGTGCAGGTGATTCTCCCATGTGTCAGCAGTGATTTCTTGATAAGGATTCACCAGCTAAATAAGGGTGACCGTGTCGGGCAGAAGAGGGACGTACACCTCTGCCTAAAAGCTACATGCTGGTGTTCCAAGATTTATACACATAAACACATAAAAAAGTACACCCTTTCAGATTTCCCCAAAGCTTATATAGATCAGACAACGTACTCCATTTCATCATACAAATATAACTGATCCCTTTATATATCAGCTCTACGACATTAGCTAAAAGAGAGGGGTACTGTCCAGCCAAACACAAAACTACACAACACCACCATCCTGATAACAAACGTTGCCTTATATTGGTTGACTACAGACACCCATGATGCTAACCAATGCTAGAGCTTTCTATCTCTCTCCCTCTGCACACACACACACACACACACACACACACACACACACACACACACACACACACACACACACACACACACACACACACACACACACACACACACACACACACTCCATTACAACATGCAGCACATCACACAAGCCATGGAGAGAACAGAGCTAAAAATAGTCCCCTGCAATTTTAGATCAGCAGTTGATGCCAGCTATGTGCTCAACTGCAGAAAACATGACCACATAAAGTTGTACTGAGGACAATAAAGGATCCTAAAGGCCAAGGACACAATAGCAAAGGCTGAAGCATAGCCAATCTAATGTGAAAGCGTTTCTGGAGGCAGCTGAAAGCAAAATGCATGCTTAGAAAATAGTAATATTAATTGGACAAATGTGGCAGTGTTGGTTGAATTGGCAAAGCGAGAAGAGTATAGTAAGACATGGTTGGCAGAAGGAAGTGAAAATCATCGAAAGTGCTGAACTTGAACTCGAGAATTAGTTTGCAATTCCACTCACAACTCATAGGTCTCACCTACATGTTTGGCATTTCATAAAAATCAGTTAAACGATGCATAAATATGATGAACAAAGCTGTTGGAGAGAGAGGCAGCAACAGGTCAAATGCATTCCCAAATAGACTAAAATGGGCCTAATTCCTAAACTTTCTGTCAGTATTATTGCTTAGAGCCACATAACAAACCGTGGAATCAAAGTAGCACACACTCAAGGCTATTGCATGTTCGGATGTGCAATAGTAGCTTATAACAAAAGCAGTCAGTTTTTAGGCTTCTAAAGATTCAGGTTCAGCAGATAAATAGCTCTAGCAAACACATTTTAAAGTCAAATATACTGTGAGGTCAAACTGGTGACTATAAATACAACAGATAGGAGCAGAGAGCACCACAAAAGCAATAGATAGATACTTAACAATGATCATATTGTAGATTTTGATACACAAAGCTTCCCTTTTTAACAACGATCAATATTTTATCAGTATCACTGCCCTGCATATAGAGAAACCTGAAACATAACAACAATAACCTTACATGGGTCACTGAGACTGCCTTACATGTAAGAGTACTTATGAGAAAGCTTTTCGTCTGTTGTTAAATACATCGCAATTCCAAACATTTATGGTAATAACTACATTATTGCATTGTAAAATACATTCAATGGTAAAAGGCAAGGCACATGAAGAAGCATGAGTGGACTTTTGCCCTGTGCTTCGTCCAACTGTCTGTGTCCCACGGCCAGACAACAAATCGGGGGCTTGTGAGAGTTGCCGATAAAAGCTTACTGTTCATGGTGCGGTTGTCCGCAGCACCAAGAGGGACAACTGAGTCATTCTGGGGTCTCGGTTCTCTGTGCTCATTTCCGCTTGGGGATTTGATCCGTTTGTTGCTTGTCGAGCCTGAGTTAAGCCTTACAACAACCACATCACGAAAAAAAAAAGAAAAAAAAGAACATATAGTCTGGCATAAAACAGTAGGCCTGCATTTAACCAGCATTTACACTACTGAGAGGATGAGCTCATTTTTTTTAAGATAAAGCTTTAAATGGGGTTGTAACATTTTCCTATTGCATAATTAAATCATTATTTCACAGCCTGATTGCATGAAAAATATCACATTTTAGGGTTTATACTGGTGTAAATGCTTTTTCTACATTCCAGTTTTCTACCTTGAAACTCAACTCCTGATCATACAGAATGAAACTGACAAAAAATGTTTAAAAAAAAACTAACAAAAAAAAACCCATGCAGAACATTGCAGAACTGCCTAGGCTTTTGCGATCCATTCAAAATAAGCAATCTCATCTAGGTCCACTGGATAGTCAGTGAGGTGCAAGGGCTCCTTGATGTCAAAACGTTCCCCTTTGTAGCTAATCCAGTGGCCTGGTGGCAGATAGATATCTCTCTCCTGCTTCCCTGGTTCTAGCACTGGCGCCACCATCAGGTCGTCTCCAATG
Source organism: Clupea harengus (assembly GCF_900700415.2). Taxonomy (NCBI): domain Eukaryota; kingdom Metazoa; phylum Chordata; class Actinopteri; order Clupeiformes; family Clupeidae; genus Clupea; species Clupea harengus. The sequence goes on along the minus strand of NC_045163.1, from coordinate 19,469,843 downwards.
AGGAACTGTGAGTCGATCTTGTAGGCCGTCTCATCCGTGGTGGCGATCCACCACAGGGGGCGTATGATGGGGTCCCCCGTGGCCAACACCTCGCTGGCCAGCTCCAGCACTCGGGGTGCGACCAGAGTCTCATGGAGCTTGGTGAAACGCTGGGCGATCTGGACCACCTCGTCGTCGTACTCCCAGGGTGGAATGGAGAACTGCATGGCCGGCATGAAGGCAGAGAGCTCCAGCCAACGAATGTACAGCTCCCGGTCTGGAAGGACAAGGCCCCCGTGTGTGCGGTTAGTGTAGGCGTTGCCCCCAATCATGTCTGGCAGTATGAACTGGTAGCCCAGGATGCTGATGGTAAGGACGGCGGGGATGATGGACTTGAGGCCGAGCTCGTAGCCCCAAACCGAGTCACGGTCGATGATTCGGAAGAAGCAGGAGATGTTCTGCGACTGGTACCCCGAGCGCAGTTCGGCTCGCTCGTTGTAGAGGATGGCCATCTCGGTGTAGCGTCGCGTGAAGGTGCTGGGGTCCTGCAGATGGGCACGTGTGCGGAACCGCCAGGGCAAGTAGCTAGTCTCGCCAGCGTCAAGTTTGAAGGACGTGATACCGTACTTGAGACGTAGGCTTCGGAGATGCGAGGAGTACCAGTTCCGTGCCTCGGGGTTAGTAAAGTCTAGGATCCCCCCGATTCCATTCCACCAGCGAACTAACGCTGGGAGATTTCCTGTGGGCTCCATCACTAGCAAGCCCTTCTCCACTACCGACCCGAAGTTTTCAGAGTCATAGTTGACAAATGGATGCGTCCAAAGAGACACAAGAAAGCCATCTTCCTTCAACTGCTGAAACATGCCAGAGGCATTAGGGAACTTCTCCAGGTCAAAATCAAAGTCACCGTACCGCTGAGTATAGCGGTCATCCAGCTCTAGATGGCTGCAGTTAAAGCCATACTTTCGTATCTTGGCTGCGTACTCAAGCAGTTTGTTCTGGTTAATCTCAGTCTTGTGCAGGGCCCAAGTGGACCAGATCGGATGTCGGAACATGACTTTGGAGGGAACTTTGTAGGGCTTGTTGAAGTACCGGCGCACCATGTACTTGTGGATGGATCCGACATCGAACCCTACACACACGCGGTAACTGAGCTCAGCATATGGAGGTTCTCCAAGGTGAGGTCTGTACGGGCTGTCCTGGTACCGTGCCTGGAAGTAAAGGGTCTTCTCCGTGTCGTTCCAGCCAAGATGGAAGGGCACGGAGTCGTTGATCTTGATGGCAGTGGCAGTGGAGGAGAGCCAGTAGCGCTCTAGGATGCTGCCGAATTCGTTCCGGTTGGAGTAGACATCACTGGTCACGAAAGGCTTGGGCTTTTGCTGGCCCGAAATGGTGATGGGCCAGTGCTGGATGGCGGACTCGGCGCCGCCGTACCAATGCGAACCGTTATAAGACATGGCGTGCTCCACCGGGCGGTCGGACTCCAGCTCCTCCCACCTCAAACGGTAGCATGAGACTGTCTTGACAAAGACGGTCTGGATGAAGAAGTTGAGCTTCCCATCACTTGAACGCCCACACCTCAGGATAGGACCGTCTTTGTAGCACGAGTCCAGGTCCAAAGTACCTGACCTGAAACACAGAAGATACACTCAGGCGTGTTAGTCTGGTTGTACATTAACTTAGTACCTTTAACTATCGCTCAAACCTTACATAAATTTAGGAATATGAAATAAGTAACAACCGTATTACTTTATACATGCATACAAGCATGTGCATCTTTCCCCCCATTGATCCAATCGTCGTCGTCACTGTAACAAGGTAGGTTGATGAGTTAACTTCTCATTGAAGTGTGTTGTTTTGAAGACTTATCCCATTCATAGGTCTGAGTTGCTGCCCTTACACTTCAGAGTAAACTGTCTAGGTTGTCACCGTATTGTAGTTTGATTTTCATGGTCAAAATTGATGGGTATTACTTGTTTCAGGCTTAGAGAAGGTGAATGAACTGAATACACATGGATGCGGAAAAAAGTCTAAATTGCAATCACAAGGTTTGCCTTTAACAGTGATGCTAGAATATATATTGAGCACAAATACAACAGATTACTCTGTAGCCGTAATCTTTCTTGAAATAAAGAAAAGGAAATCTACTACATGTAAACATGCATAGTGTGTCAGATTGAGAGCTACTAAACAAGTATGAGGCACATTGAGAGTGTCTTCTGTCACGTTGACACTACATGAGACAACACAGCCAGGGGAAGACTCTCTCAGGCATAGCCCTCTATCTATCTCTATCTATGAAACCCACGAAAAATTATTTCAAACTCGACCCAAAACACTGTATTACCACACATTGTTCCCAACGGTGTCTTTAAGTTCAATAATGTTCTAATTACCGAAACAGCAGCATTGTATGATGGCATTTCCAGAGTGCTCTGTTTCATAAAGTAATCTGTGCGGTGAATGCCAAGAGGTCAAAGTTCAGCAGTGACACAGCAGGGGAAGTGCAGTGAAGTATGCCCTGCTCTGCTCAATCATGATTACAACTAACTTTTTTTTTTCCCATTATGTTTTTGCCCAACAAAATGTCACTCAAATCAAGTTGACAAGATTAACATGTGTTCTTTAAAATTGGCAATTGCACAGAAATGCCAGTGGCACTGACCTCTTCGCTCCTCACAGTGTTTCTGAAATCATTATGTGTTTTTCAAAACTTTTAAAAGGACATTGATATGTTTCACCCCAAAAACCTCTTTTTTTTTTAAAATGAAATAAAGGGTTTTCAAAACGAATTCCCAAGTTATGCCAAATACCGTCTTGTGTCTCCATGCTGGTCTAGTTCTATTGCACTGACCTGAAGGCCATCTTGAAGACGGTGGCTCCTGCTTGGTTGCGTATGATGAACCCGTCTTTGTTGAGCTCCAGCATCTCCGTCCTCAGCAGGTCAGGCTTGGGCAGCGAGGCGATGTAATAGCACCATGCCGTTACCGCAGCGATCACCAGCACCACCCCAAGAACGCCAGCAGCCACCACCGGCCGCGTGTCCTTGCTGATCTTCTTGATTGGGGGGGCATCCGTGATGGTGCCCCCAGCGCCCCCTGGCACTACTTGGTACATGGTGGCTTTCTGCCAACCATGCGCCAGCTAAACAGTCGTGAGTCGTCACTATTTATATTTATATGGCCTCATTGATTTAAATTAACCTGAGGTTTCAATGAAAGCATGCCTTCGAATATAGCAATTGTTTTCTGATACACCAGCAGTGTAACAGGACCTATGACTACAGCTCCTTCCTTCAGAACTGTCCTTCAGCTCCAAGAATGTCTTCTTTCATCAACCTAGGACAGAAAAAAAGACACAGGTTTCTAAATCAACATAAATTCAGACCTCCTGAAAATACAAAAGCCTTGGCATTAAAACAGATTATCCGTTGCATAATTCCAGTGGATAATTCCAACAAAGTGAGATGGGCACAGTCATTCCATCTGAGAGAAGACACTACGACCAGGAAAGAGCACAGATACACAGATCCTTACTGTGTGTCAGCAGATGAGAGTGAAACGCTTGCATGAGTGATGGAAGTCATGAGTTCTGTTACACTACTCTGTTAAAATTTGATTTGCTTAACTCACTTCCTGTAGCAGCCAGTAATATGACTGACATATGTAGTATCCAATAGAATTACTGACACATGACTGTGTAAGGTCCCAGTGAGATCATAATCTCCCTATTTTCTCATTAAATACGTCATTATAATAATACATCAATAGTGAACGTTTCCCTTATAAACACAGATAGCATAGTGAAGATTCAAAGACAGTTTGCAGTCACTAAATATACTGATGATATATATTTGTGGAATAAACATCCCTACATTGTACAGTATACTCAAGAATATAAGAGTTGTTGAGCCGTTTATCAGTACATTTGTTGTGAAATACACAGTGACTATAAATAACCCTAAAATGAGAATATTTAAAGTAGGCTTTGTCAATGGTTAAAATAATTCCTAATATACGCCTTTGTGGGAACGTACTCAAAACATAGAGTAGTAGTTATTTATTAGTGGGTAATATATTTTCCCTATACTTAGGTGTTGCTAAAAATTGATTATGTATGTAAAAAGTCATGTAAAAATAAATATATCTAAACTTTCACTTTTTTTTCCCATGGTATGTTTTCTTTTTTTGCCAATGTATGAAGTGCTATGAATTACACCAAGAAAACAGTGTATTATGTCTTTTCAAATGCTCATTTCATTTGAAAATCAGTAATTTTTCAAATAATTGTTTTACTCCACATGGAGATAAACATTAAAGGAAACAAAAAATAAGTGTCACCACGGCCTCAATATTTATTATACTGGCAACAAATACTCAGCTGCCTTAGCAAGTAAGACTGAAAATAATATAATAATAGTGAGATATGGTATGGTAAACATGTGGTATGTGTGTTCCCAGGGGGATATGACACATTGCTCCAGTGCCCACGTGGCCACGTGGTAGTGTGTGTAAGGGCCTTCATACTCATATAAATGCACATACAGTGTTACATGCAAGAGAACGCCTGGAGTCAGGATGGAAATACCTCATGCAATCAGGTAGGTAGAAATACCTAAACACACCAACAGTGCATAGTTCCCATGATTGATTACCAAGCAGGGTGTTTAGAGTGAACGTTTTGAGAGTCTGAGCGAGACTGGTTTCCATGCGGGCCGGCAGCCTCTGAGTGCATCTGTATGCAGAAGGCATGTGCACCGCTCCCAGGGTCAACAGGCAGCACCACTACTGCACCAGCCCGTTTCCTGCTAATAAGGGTGTGTACTCTGGCAGAGGGATGGAGAGAAGAGGGGAGAGCAGAACAGGAGAAAGAAAGAAAGAGAGAGAGAGAGAGGATTGATTAGGGAGAGGAGAGCAGAGGATGGGAGAGGGTGTATGGGAATGGGAGAGGAAAGGAGAGAAGACACATGAAGTTGACTGGTGGAGGAGGAGGAGGAGGATGAGGAAGAGGCGTGGGGGAAGTGAGAAACACTGAATTCAGCAGAAAGAAAAGAGTGGTGCAGGTGGAGGGAAGTAAAGGGCCTGAAACAAAAGCGAGGAGAACAAGTGGTAGTGTACCTTCATCGCTGAAAAAGCAAACAACTTGTGCCAGGCGACCCCAACTCAGCTCTGAACACCCACGCCAAGGCCATGAGAATGAGAAAGGGAACATAAGGCTGAGGTGAGGTGGAGAGGGAGGTGTGTGTGTGTGGGGGGGGGTCTGTATAATCAGAACTATTAAAAAACATGGAGCGCAGCGTGGTGCCACCCTCCTGGGCAGAGGGGAGAGAACAGGATGCTTAATTAAAAGGCTGGTGCTAGTTATCAAAGTAAATCAGAGCAGCATTAGATTAAGGCAAAATAAACACTTCTGTGAGTTAAGTCCTCTCAGTTCTCTCTCTCTCTTTCTCTTTCTCTCACACACACACTCTTTCTCTCTCTCTCTCTCTCTCTCACTCGTTCTCTCTCCTTGAGATCTGTATTGATTTAGCAGAGCTGTTAGCACAGGGGGTAGATAAAGAAGAAATGTGGTTATCTGGAGGAGAGGAGAAGTGTGGTTATCTGAAATTGTGCTCTTAAATCCTTAAATGCTCCTGTTCAGCTCAGACAGTCTAGCAGCCTCTGCGATGAGACAGAGAGAGAGGGAGAGAGAGAGAGAGAGAGAGAGAGAGAGAGAGAGAGAGAGAGAGAACCTAGTTTGGTTCTAAGCTAACTGCAGAGAGACTGCTTGTAGCAGAAAACAGAAGTATACTTCTTCTGTGTCTCATTACACTGCCTGATCAAGTGTCTTGTAAAGACGATAAACCGCTATTAGCAAAGCTGAAGCAGTTAGCAGGGTATGCAGCCTGTGTGTGCATATGCCCTTCAGATGAAACCCACTGGTGCATATGAACTCTGTGATAAGAATCAATAGCTTTGAACCAACAACAAGGGCTGATGTTAACTTTGTTGGTTGTTGCTTTTTTTTGTGCCACAGTTATCATAAAAATGTGCTGACATCTTGTAAATACATCTGGTTCTGATTTCAACCAGTCCATGTCAGAGTCTTTACTCAGAGTAGCTAGCTTTATTGTCCTGGCATATTTGTTCATCTTGGTAGAGCATAGCACCTGTGCACTGGCAGAGAGAGGTGTAATTCCCTTAGCAGGCAATGAATTGCCAAACACATGGATGCAATTCATTACACCATAAATCCCTTTGGTCAGGGGAATTAAAGATGTAATTAAAAGAATCAGGTGGTTTGGCAATCTCATCAATTAAATCAAGCATCACACAAAACAATAGTGTGTAGGCTATTTTTAGCAGAAGCTTTTTTTCACATTGGAGAGAACAGAAATGTTCAGTTTAATGAACTGTGCTCTTCCAAAGAGGACACTCTTTGCATCTGTTAGATTTAGGCGTTTTTCAGATACTATCAACTCATATGAAATCCTCCCCCACAAAAATGTATCACATTCTCGCCACCTTCATTAACACACAAATGGTCAGCAAGACCCTTCCTGTCTGCTGACATTCACACCCAGCATGCACCCATTATGCTAAGTTGTGTATTTCTATCTATTATAACTGAGATGTAACTTGTATACTGAGTGTGTTGCGTTGAAGAAAGAATTGCGCGTAGAGACACCGACCGCTACGAGTGGTGAGGGAACGGAGCAAGGAGAATTGAGGAGACATCGAGGCATGTGAAGACAAGGCCAAACAGAAGCTACACTATGGACCATACCTACTAATCTCTCCCTCTCTCTCTCCATCGTAGCGTGTTGTGTGTGCTCGAAGTCTGTTACGTAGAATAAACCGTCATCGACCATCAGACCGACATTTCATCGAGTTCTTTGCTAGAATCACGCAACCGCAACTAACGTCAGAGCTTACATAGAAGTCTGTTATATTACAGTATAACAGTGGTGTTTTCACGGGAAATCTGTTTAGCATTTCCACCCAGACCAATGATATCTTTCACATCTATGCAGCTCAGAGTGGAGTGTAACCCAAGTGGTGTTCTATTATGACAACTACTCCCTGTTCCTTTACAGGTCGCTGTATATAGGCTGTTTATAGGCTGTTCCAGGATGGCTGTTCTCATAGCGGTATGAGGGCCATTTCTTGTTGTCAAGCACTCTTTTGAACCATATATCATTACATTCACATCATTATATTACTGAAACAAATGATGAGAGAACCTCATTGACACTTCAGATATTCTGGTCTGTTTTGGTGTGGAGATGAGGTCACGGGCTGGCCTACTAACACATTATCTGAAGCTTTTGCAGTGAACTGCACATTTATTGTTCTGGCATACAGCAGGTAAAATAAGTATTGAACACGTCACCATTTTCAGTAAATATATTTCCAAAGGTGCTATTGACATACATTTTTCACCAGATGTTGGTAACAACCCAAGTAATCTACACATACAAAGAAACAAACAAATATTTTCAGAAATTAAGTTATGTGTAATAATGTGAAATGACACAAGGAAAAAGTATTAAATACATGAAGGGAGGTGCAAAAAGGCATGGAAAGCCAAGACAACAGCTGAAATCTATCAGTAATTAGAAAGCAATCCGGCCCCTTGTCAGTGCAAATTAATATCAGCTGGTTAAATCCCAACTGATGGCCTATACAAATGTGTCTCATTACCAAGGTGTCACAGAAGAAACATCTCATGATGGGTAAAAGCAAAGAGCGCTCTCAAAACTTTTGCAACCTTATTGTTGCAAAACCTACTGATGCCATTGGTTACGGACACATTTCTGATTTTCTGAATGTTCCAGTTAGCACTGTTGGGGCCATAATCCGGGAGTGGAAATAACATAATTTCACCATAAACTGGTCACGACCAGGTGCCCCAAGATTTCTGACAGAGGAGTGAAAAGAATTATCAGAAGAGTTGTCCAAGAGCCAAGGACCACTTGTGGAGAGCTTCAGAAAGACCTGGAATAAGCAGGTACAATTGTTTAAAAGAAAACAATAAGTAATGCAATCAACCGCCATGGCCTGTATGCACACTCACCACGGAAGACTCCATTGCTGAAGAAAAAGCATGTTGAAGCTTGTTTAAAGTTTGCTGCACAACAACTACACAAGCCTGTGAAATACTGGGAGAATATAGTCTGGTTAGATGAGAGCAAAATTTAACTCTTTGGAATGGATGCCATAATACACACCATGTTTGGAGGACAAATGGCACAAAAATAAATCTTAAAAAAACTGTTTGTGTGGAAGAATGGGCCAAAATCACACCTGAGCAATGCATAGGACTAGTTTCTCCATACAGGAGGCGTTTTGAAGCTGTCATTGCCAACAAAGGCATTTGTACAAAGTATTAAATAAATATCAGTAAGCGTGTTCAATACTTTTTCCCTGTGTCACTTCACATTATTACACATAACTTAATTTCTGAACTAACTTGTTTTGGTTTCTTTGTATGTATGGATTACTTGGGTTGTTACCAACATCTGGTAACAATTTCATGTCAATAGCACTTTTGGGAATATATTTACTGAGAAAAATGGTGACGTGTTGTTCAATACTTATTTTACCCGCTGTATCTGTTCAGCTTGGTAGAACATCTGTTCAACTGGCAAACATATGCATGCAATTCATTACCCAGTAAATGCCTTTGGTAAGAGGGGTTTCGTGAATGAAAGATGTATTTAAAAGAATGTATTGGTAATCACATGAATTCAATCAACAGTAGAATTAACCAAACAGTAATCTAATATCGCAACTCCCCCCGAACTGGACCTCTGATGGCAGTCTGAAGACTGAAACATTTGGGACCCTAAGCGCTAACTTGGAAAAAATAATTTTGCTAATTTAATTACATGAGCAAGATCCTAAGCGTAAACATCCCACAGACCACATGATAGCTTTAGTTCATGCACAATGGACTTCGCTCATTGCTCGTCAATTCAATTAGGGCCCTTGATCTTTTCAACCACATCTTCAACAACAAACTAAGAAAGACATTTCCACAGAGTTCATGGTTGAGTTTTATGGATTCTGGGCAATTTTGTGTGCAGATAGAGACATTGGCTGGACAGCTAACACATCGTTTGTGGCTTTCGCAGCAAGATTCGCCCACGACATATTTCTGGTACAAGTCTTATGCACTGCATACTGAGCTCCTGACCAGCACAGACTGTTGGTAGAATATCCGCATCTATTACAGAAACTGTGTGTTAACTTTAGCCCTTCAGGATTAATTTAAGGTGCTAAAAGAGATTACGATCGGCGTGTATTGACAAACATATGATCAATACGTAAGAATACATTACAAAATCCCAGATGTAGGTGAAATTGACATGTAAACATTGTGGTTTGATTTTCTGTCATTCATGTGCCAATGTACCCCACACTAGTTTGCCAACTTCTCAGTCTGCTTGGGGCAAAATTCCGCAGCGACGTGCCTACACCCCGAAGGGAAGCATGTGCAGACTTCATGGTTTCAGACTGCTGACTTATACTGAACTGAATACTGAACAGCTGTATGTGTTTGTGTGTTCAGTAGCCTATGCTCCTGCAGTTCTTGCAACCATGTGGCCAGTATCCAGGAGCCCAGTCACCAGTGTGTGTGTCCAGTATGGCACTGAAGTAAACAGCTCTACAGCTGTGTTGAATTCGTCTAGCACACATTAACCGGCAGCTGTGGCGCTGACAGCAATCTAAAGAAGTCTGCATAGGTGGCTACTGAGAGTGGTTGCTAAACTGCAGGGCAGATTGTTGATGGCTGTGTCTCAGGAGTTCATTCTTTCAGCGGTGATACAGGTTATGCGCATGGAAATTATAACAGTCCTTGGGGGCAACGACGCAAGGACACAAAGTTAACCCAAACTCGAGGGGAAACACGTTCTCGTTCTATCGTTAGCGTTATATCCATACTTGACGAGACTCTAATCTCTGCTTTGGTGAAGTGGTTTATGTTTAATCGAGTAACCTGACGCGTTTGTTTCCTCACAGTTCGCTTGTTCAGTCTGCGGTTCATAAGGAGAGTGCAGCAGCCCAGACCGTTATGTGCTGCACTAGGTTGAAATAGAATATCGTTGTCCTTTCGGCTCGATTTTCGGTTTCGGTTAACCTATACGAATTCTGGATTAATCTGACAGTAAAACAAATTATATATGCCAACGACTCACCGTCAGCCGTGGTTCCGCCGTGCACTAACTTCAGGTCTGACAGTGTCCCGTCACGGACAAAAACATGACACTCAGTCAAAGCGCCGTGTATGGCAGGGGAGGAGTTCGACTTTTCCCCCTGCGTTATTCATCCAAAAACAAGACTTCCTTCGAGCTTGGAGTTGGGAGTTGTAGTTCTCTGAAAAGAATCTGTACTACATTGAAGGTGTGTGCGTCACAGCAACTGTGTTTATTTCAACGGGAAAATCAAAACAGACTCAGACAAAACACACATAAAAATCACAAGGCAACGTTTACCTATTTCAAATTCGTATGATTCATTTTTCTTTTTTTAGAATGAATACATTTTACAAAAAAAATCCATTGAAACCTATTCCATTTCTGAGATCCTGAGGTAACTTCCCAGCACAGTTCATCAAACCAGTAGGCCAACACCCGGGACAGGCTCAACGCTGATACTCCGACACAAACTCAGGGTGAATGATGTAGAAACCGGCCTTGAATGGTTTCACCACATGAAAACAGCTGTGTCCTCCACTGCAAGCCAGAAGATCAAGAGGATTTAAAAACGCATTCAATCCACTCATTGTCCTGCTATTAACTGTCTACGGCTGAGAGCTAAGTGCTGTTATGTAATCGGACTTCTAAGCCCAGTAGTCAAGTGAAGTGGTTCAGTGGGGACAGTGAAGTGGTTCAGACAGGACAGTGTACTCTCTCTGATGCTTGTGAGGTGAACTAAACAAGTAAGGAATTGTGTTTTATTCATGAAGCTCTTCTGCAGAGTGAGATGCAGCCTCTCACCTGGAGTCTGAGGTGGCCTTGGAGTTGGATCGGCTGAGGTGGGCGGGGGGTCTAACGGTCTGCAGTGCGGAGGTGATGTGGGAGTCAATTACCTGCCCCCGTCTCTGGGCATCCTTTCCTGAGAATCTCCTGAGGAATGGAGATGGGGTTGGAAAATCGATGTGAGCGATGTACAATGATGTTGTATATATACTGCATGTGTGTGATTGGGCAGCGGCAGCAAAAGGGGACAAGGAACACAGCAGCAACAATAAAGCTGCAAATCTAACTTTTCAACAAAAAAAGCACCACACCTAATGATCATATGAACCTATGGGACAACCATTCCCTTCATTTAGTTTGCCACATTTTGGCCAAACATGTGAAATGACAATTGTCTGGCCCTTTACTATGATCTTCTGTTGCATACAGCTAATATGGCTCTACTGAGCCCTTTCAGTGTTTTTAAGTAATCTTTAGAATCTGTCCCAAACCTTTGTCCTTGTACATTGGGGACACTGTAGATTGGCTGGAGACAAGTAAAGTCTTTGAGCCAACACAAACAGCTCTTCTAAAACAATGGCAAAGATGATTTTGACATACTATTGTATTTGTAGTGGCAAGTCAAATGTAAACAAACAAGAGCTGGACAGCAGCAGTTTGGGAAGCTCTTACCAATACTGATTACCTAACCTTTTTAAATGTTCTATTTACAATAATTTCTTCATTTACAATAATTTCTTCAGACTGACTAATGAAGTGTTATTCATCAATTAAGAAGTAAGGCAGACCATTAATATAAGAGCGTACCCCTGCTTCCTCTGAAGGGAAGTTGGAGGTTGTTTCTCCCTGACAGGGGTGTCTACGAACTGTACTTTACTCAGCCAGTCAGCAGGGGGCAGCACACACACTTTAGGGGAGTGCAAGGTGACTTTCAGTGGCGCCTCTTTCTCTGCTGCCTTCTGCTTGGCCTGTGGGTGTGCAGGCATTTCCTCTGGTGAGCGAGCAAGCGAGAGGGAGAGAGACAGACAGAAAATGGTAGAGAGGTGTTCAAGTGCTCCTGAGAAATTCAACAGGTGGTTAACACATTGGGCCCCGATTTCCTTGACAGGCAACAGGCAACTGGCAACGAGCAAAATCCACTGCACATGAACTAAAGCTAATTTAATAACATAAATAATTTTGCTAATTTAATACCATGAGCAAGATCCTAAGTGCAAACATGGGTGGATCAGCCCAACGGTCCCACACGACACATGATAGCTTTAGCTCATGCTTGACAGACTTTGCTCATTGCTCCTTGCTTGGCTAATTTTCCGTCTGTGAAAACAGGGCCCCTGACCTTTTCAAACCCATCTTGTCACAAAAATATACCAAGAAAGACATGTCCACAGAGTTTATGGTTATGAGTTTACATTTGCAATTTGAAGTAACTGGAAGGCCAAACTAAATATGTAGCAAAATATAACCTGCCTTAGATGTTATGCACCCCCCCTTCTAAAATGAAAAAGTACTACTACTACCACTGACTACAACTAAATCACTGTGATGTTTAGCACTGTATGCACACGGCCATACCTGGGCACTGCACTGAGATGTGCCTGACAGGGGGGAAAAGAGGTGCCACCTGTGCCACCTGTGCCAACGGGCTCATTAGTGTCAGTGGCACCATCACCTGCTGAGGAGGTCGAGTCCCCCATCCAGTTTGTAGTTTCCGGGGAAACAGGAAGTCCTAGATGTCAGATTATAATGAGAAATAAGAAACCCTGCATCCTCTTGCTCCAGGACACACACACACACACACACACACACACACACACACACACACACACACACACACAAACAATCAAACACACATAGGCTCGCTCCAAACCCTTTGTGTTGCGTGCTGTGCGGTGATCAATAAATAATCAGTAGCTCTGCTTGATTTCCTGCTGAGTTAACATGATTAGAATGGGTTTCATTTGTCCCGTTCCCCAAATCAGGTCAATAACGAATATCTACGCTTGTTTCAAAGAGCTGCTTGGTGACACAGGTGACACAGGATTTGTTCCGAATCACAGCAGGAGGGTGTATTCTGAGAATAAAGCAGGGCTCAGACTGTCAGGGGTACATATTTAGTAAGCCTCAGATAACTTTGCTCCTTTTTAACCATTTACTTTTTCTGAACTGGCATATATTTAGTAAGCCTAAGATAAAACTTTTCTCATTTTTAACCATTTCCTATCTCTGAAATTGCACATATTAAGTAAGCCTCAGATAACTTTCTCTCCTTTTTAACCATTTACTTTCTCTGAACTGGCATATATTTAGTAAGCCTAAGATAACTTTTTTTCTCATTTTTAACCATTTCCTTTCTCTGAAATGGCACATATTTCGTAAGCCTCAGATAACTTTCTCTTAACCATCTACACGCACACAGTCCTGCACGACACTTTGTGTCTCCCACCACTATGCCTGTTTTGTGTTTTCGCTGCTGATGCCCCCTGAGATCTCTGTGGATGGGAAGAGGCTGCTGGTGTTGGGCTCACACCCTGCAGGGTGATAATAAGGTGAATAATGGATGAGCGGTGCTGAGCTTTCACCTGCTGAGGGGTAATTACCACTGCCTGCATTAGGGTGAGAGGATTTAAAGGCCTGTCTCATGCTATAGTTAAGAGCTGCACAACAACAGCCTTGAACATACAGAGAAAGTGAAGTTAGAATTAGAGAGGGAAAGTAAGGCTTGGACTTGTCTGAAAACTGGTCTGAGAAGAACTTCTCATAAAATCAGTAATGGTTACTCACGTAGAAAGAAAGGTGGGTAAATAGAGAGGATTTATATAGTGCTTAAAGACTTTCCCCACATATAGCTTTGCTGCTACACTCGGTAACTGTATATGTTGGGTTTAAGATTGGATCTTCTTCTCCTTAATGGAACTCAGTCTTAACTGATTACTGGTTCTAGGAGAACCTGAGAACCCGATGACATGAGTCAAAACATTTAATTTATTTATAATTCATACAAGTAATGGAAAATCTCATCGACCACCCAGCCTAATGTAACTTTTTAATTAATGCCATACCATTTGGACAATTGTATGTATGAAATGAATCACATTGTCAGACTTAACACTTCCTGGATTGCTGTGCAACGCTGCGGAGAGAACATCTGAACCAAAGCAAAGATAGTTTCAGACCTTTTCTTATTTGTTGTTAGTATGCATCCATCATCCTTGGACCTTGGACTAAGTAGGTCAGAGTTTGTTTTGCTGAAAGACTGCCAAAGTCTACCATGGCAAGTTTTGTAGGATGCTGCCTCTCTGGGTGGATCTATACTGGTAGAGTATGCTGACTTGGTCCAAGTCCCTACCTGCTGAGTAAATGAAAGTGTTCTGCATCCTCACAGGTATTTATTGTGGGTGGTTGCTGGTCTTGTGTGGGTGAAGGTGCTGGCTCTTACCGGTCGAGGGTGCGGGTTGTTCCGGCGGTGAGCGGAGGAGGGTCTGGGTCGGCTGGGCTGAGAGGCTCTCCAGCGGCCGGTGGGGCTGAACTCCTCCGAGTACGTGCTGAGATGGAGCTGTGGGCTCATTGCCTTCCCACACACTTCCACTCTCAAACACACACACTCTCCATCTCACTCCCACACAGCCTGTGCTGCTTCTCCACTGGTCACTGTCTATGTGTTTATGTGTGTGTGTGTGGGTGGGTGGGTGTGTGTGTCCCACACTACTCTGGACACTCCCCCCTTCTGTCTAACTTTCACCCACCCACCCCCTGTCTCTCTCTCTGTCTTTCTCCCGTGTTCCCTTTCATCTGTTTTGTTCCAGGTTTTCCCATTGTGTCAGACCGTCGTCAATGTCCAGTTTCCTGTGTTTTCTAAACTACCCATCAAACAATATGGCCCACAGCCTCGGATCACCCTGAAGACTCAGCAATGATATCCACACCTGTTCCCAGATTCACTCAACTCCTCAACAGGTAAGTAAACACACACACACAAACACAACTGACGCCATGTCATGTAATAGAAATCTAATGTTACTGTTAAACCCTGATCATCATTTAAATACATTTCAAATAGAAAAAACAGTCCAAACATTTGTTGTTAGAAGGCCCACAAGTTTATGAATGCATAGTCAGTGTATTGACTATATGCACTGTGCAATGTAGAGTGCATATATATATATACTGTATATATATATATTTTGACTGTATATATATATATATATATATATATATATGCACTCTACAGTGCACATTTTATATTATTTTATATATATAGACTGTGCGTGTATGAAATATCCACTTGCCGTATAGTAAATCTGCAGCGGTTCAGCTGGATCTAATGGTCACAGGTAGAAACAGGAGGAGGCTGCAGACTGTCTGAGATCTGAGTGACCATCTGTCAGCAGGGTCTAATCTCTCCTGCCTCACAGGGTGTCTGCTTCACAGGGGGGACCAGAGACAGTGCCGGGCAGCTCTGCTTTCTTCTGCATCGCATTGCATCGCATCACACACACACACACACACAGACACACACCCACACACTCACACACACACACACACACACACAAAGACACACCGGCATTTTTGGACAAAGACACACACAAACCTGCCCAGGAGACTACTGGCCCAGATTCACATTGGCATGCAATCAACTGATCACAAATAACTTGGTAGCAGTACACACACACACACACGCACACGCACACACACACACTCCCCGGGGGCCCTTGATTCAGGACCAGTTCCTCATTCCCGTCTATTAATAATGTAGCTCTTCACTTGAAAGAGCCTTTTGTGTCTACTGCTGCTGGACCCTGACCAGGGACAGTGGAGATCCCCCCCAAACACACACACACATGCCCAAACACACACACACACACACACACACTCTCTCTCTCTCACACACACACACACTCTCTCTCTCTCTCTCTCACACACACACACACACACACACACACAGAATCAGACCATAAAGTAGAATGCAAATGGATGAGCTTAACCATCAGAATCATGACATCATTGCACACTCTCATCTCTGATGTGGGGTCCAGTTGCAGCTTTGTCTCTTTGTGAAAGAGGACCGATAATCTACTAAATGTCATGCATAACAAGGATGTCTCGACAACAGTGATCTGACTTGTTCACATTAAGAGCCCTGTTCCCAGTACATGCATTGGGCTGGGTATCTGTGATGTGATTTCGCCATCAAACACTGAAAGACCTCAAAGATCTCGGTGCTCCACTCAACTTCCTCTTTGAGTGGCGAGTCTCTGTTCTCTAGCATCTCTGTCATCATGCCTCTGGGCAGACATCAACATACGAGTCAGTCACAATTAAATGAAACAAAATTAATGGTTGAAATGGTAATTACAGATGCAGTCTGCGATTCTGGATAAAAGGTGGTTGATATTTGAGCTCAACAGCCAATCAAATTACACCTTTCACTTCTGTGCTCCTAAAGCATTGTGTTGATTGGCTGAAATTGTTTAAATGTTGATCCAAGCCATTGTTTGTTTTCGCATTTACAGAGCCAAGACTGTGTACGAATACCATAAATATATATTGAGCGCACACAGCAGAGAGTGCCTCGATAGATTGAAGATCTAGAAGATAACAAAGCAGCTAGAGTAGCAGCATTAACAGTGTCTTTATGATGGCCCCTTCATGCAAAGGTGTTGGATTGCCTTCTCAAAATACACTACATGAACTTTCCTGTCTATACATCTGAAGGCCTGTTTGGCCTGGTGTGTGTGTCAGATGCAAACAGCGTAACCTGAGCACCTTCTCTATGACTGTTAATGTGATGAGCTTGTGTTCACACAGGCGGCCATTGTGTTATTTTCCATCCTTCCAGAAACTTCCTGCCCAGAGTAGCGAGAGGAGTTGCTCCATTCACTCTTACTGCTCACTCATGGTTCAGTTACAGG
>NC_045163.1:19377989-19447989 GCF_900700415.2 Clupea harengus | reverse complement strand
GAGGCGGGCCAGCTCCAGCAGGATGGCCACGCCACTGCCGTTAGAGTCAGCTCCATATGACAGCCACTAAAGCACACACACGCATACACACACACACACACACACACACACACACACACACACACAGACACAGACACAGACACGCACACACACACACACACACACACACACACACACACACACACACACACAAAAACAGAAAGGGACAGGGAGAGGGGGAATGAGTGAGGGAAAGACACATAGAAATGCGCACCCTTTATAACCCTTAATAACACGTATGCAGACATTCAGCAACTACACAGCACCAAAGGAACAGTAATTATACAGCTGCCGGTCAGCCTCCTCAGTGTTACACCCCAGTTTGTGATGTAATCTGTCAGGTGAGGGGCAGTGAGGAGCCCCGCTGGGTGGTAAATGAGCAAAAATTAGCCCCAGTGACATGTAATGGAAGGGCAGGTCATCTTCCTAATCGGGCATTTTAAATCATGCATGAGCTATTGCTGGCTAATGGTCCATGAAGAAGGTGAGAAAGTCAACTGCCGCCACCCGCCTACCCCCCCCCCCCCCCCCCCCACACTCGTTTTGTCTTTTTAAAGCTGATCTCAGCATGATCCGCGCACGTGGGGTTCCCACACAAAGACGACTGTTAGACTGTACAGGAGGGCGAGGGAGGGAGGGAGGGAGGGAGGGAGGGAGAGAGAGAGAGAGAGAGAGAGAGAAAGAGAAAGAAAGCCAAAGAGACAGAGAGGATTGTGATAATTAACGTTCCACATTTAAACTTTGGGCAGAACTGCATCAGATCAGAAAAAACTGCCTTGTCATGACAAAAAAAAATATTAAGCAGGACCGTTACTGAAGGCAGACTGTGAGAAGTTTAAATGATTCTCACACAACTGCTGATGGCAGTACAGATATCTCCGTTAATTAGAAGCTCTCATCGGGCCAGTGTTAACTCCCTGTGAATTAGGTCATTATAAAGACATAAGCCAATTTTTCGACGGGAAATTGCCGAATACCACGGGGAAGAGAGCCGAGCCGAGTCCGTGAGACAGTCATAGATATCTCTAAAGTCATATGCCAACGCAGTCAAGTTGAAAAAATCTAGGGGACTTCATCACCTTTAGAATTGAGCTCCTGATGGGTTCAGTGGATTGTTATGGCAGACAAGAACTAGAGTCACTGTCACATCAGCCTGGCACTGATCTTTCAAACAGTCACTCTGCTTCACTCCCATCTCTTTCCCCAGAGCCCTAAAATAAAAATGCTAATGTTTCAATCCCATCATAATACAATGATAATGATGCTAATTGATGCTAATGATGCGTCTACATGGGGCCCTCAACAGCTTGTCTGTCCTGACAAGTCCAAGTACACAGTGTTGGTTTTGGATGACAGCACCCAGCAGGCTGCAGTCGAGGAGCAGCGAGTCTAACAGACAGAAACATGTTGACTGAGTCAGAGCTACCACTGGGATGGAGCGAGAAGGTCAGCACCACAGATGCAGCCGTCCAGTTAAAGAGAAAAAAATGTCTGTGTGTGTGTGTGTGTGTGAGAGAGTGTGTGTGTGTGTGTGTGTGTCTGTGTGTGTGTGTGTGTGTGTGTGTGTATGTGTGTCTGTGTGTGTGTGTGTGTGTGTGTGTGTGTGTCTGTGTGTGTGTGTGTGTGTGTGTGTGTTGGAGGACAGGCCTCAGCTGCCTACTGCTCTCAGAGGCACTGTAGCATGAAGCACACAGACACACTAAAGAAGGTTCGTTGGGGGTCATTCATCCTCAGATGACTCTGCCCACTATCTGTCACAGCCTAACCTGGCGTTTATATCAGAGATTTTCTGCACAGCCTAATCTGGCGCTAATATCAGAGAGTTCCTGCACAGCCTAATCTGGCGCTAATATCAGAGAGTTCCTGCACCGCCTAACCTGGCGCTACTTTCAGAGAGTTCCTGCACAGCCTAACCTGGCGCTTATATCAGAGAGTTCCTGCACAGCCTAACCTGGCGCTTATATCAGATAGTTCCTGCACAGGACAGGGACAGTCACACTCTTTTTATACAGAGGAACCATTTTGTGACTGAATGGATAAAATCAACAAAATGTTGTCATAAAGGCAGAGTCCTTTCATTAGTGTGGTGAGCGGACTCTAAGGAAGAGTGTTCATATTGAAAGAAACTTATTTCTTTAGACAGGATTTACAAATTACCTCATGATCCCACTGTGGATTCACTGCCTGCCTCTTTTAGTCTCTTGCACTTCTCAATTCCAAACCCTGGTGTTTTAATCCTCCCTTTAAATACAGTCCTCTTAAATTACCTAGCCCACCTAGTCCATACACAGAGTACAACCCTCCAAACCCTGGTGTTTTAATCCTCTCTTTAAACAATTCAATTCAATTCAATTTTATTTATATAGCGCTAAAACAATTAAATTGTCTCATGGTGTTTTAATCCTTCCTTTAAACACAGTTCTCTTAACCTAGTCCACTTAGTCGATACACAGAGTACACCCCTCCAGTGCTAACAGAACTTACCGGAGCTAGCCCAAAGGAGTCGTAATGGGCAGTGATGACAATAGTCTGGGGGTCCTCTCCCACTCCAGGCAAAACTCCCTAAACACACAACAGATCAGAAGCTGGGTTTCCATCCATTTTTAACACACATTTTGATCATTCGAATAAGACATCTGCATAAAATCTTTTCATACGAATATAAATTCGATTCGCTGGAGAGGGGTTGGATTAACTCCAGTGTCCTTTTTAGTTAATCTAACACAGTTGATGGAAACACTCACTGATTCACATATTGTTTAGCCGAATATTCATGAATACGCATGAAAGAAGCGAACAAGTTATAGAGAAACCAAGCTAGTGGGGCATTCATTCATAACACATTTGCAGCATGTTGTGGTTTCACTCTTGTGGTTGTGGTTGTAATAATGGAGACTGTACTCTTATTAGGGCTTTGCAAGGCTGTGGTAAGGCAGAGAAATGTGCGTTTGCTCACCTCCAGTGTGATGATGGTGTTGTCAGTGAAGGGCTTGATTGGGCTGCTGTTGCTCACTAAAATCTGAAATGCAGTGGCAGTCACCATGCTCCGCAGAACTGACAGAGAAACAGACGGACGGACAGGCGGAGAAAGTAAAAGGGTTTTGCACTGTACTGACTCAGTAGCTGACACTCTTACATCAAGGCACTAACCACCAAACAAATGCAACGTTTGAATTCTGGGCCATAAGCTCTGACAACAAGAAAAACAGTAGCAGCAGGACCCCTCTACAGAACTGAAAGAGAAGGTGAGTGAGAAAGAGAGAGAGAGTAGAGAGAGAGAGTAGAGAGAGAGAGAAAGAGACAGATAGAGACAGAGAGAGAGCAAGAGACAGACAGACCGAGACAGAGAGAGAGAGAGAGAGAGAGATGAGTCTCCCCCTGTCCTATCCTTTTATCTCAGTCTGTCTCATGTCACACCATCCCCTGAAGGATGACAAAAGGCACATTCTCCATATTACCACCTCCTTGTTATGCTCCTCACTCCTGCCTCTCTACTCTTCCCCACTATCTTTGTGTGCACCAAGAAAGGGCATTTGACAGGCCTCTTTGGAACCGTTTCTTCACAACCGCTTCCCAGTCCTTCACCTCATACAGCCTCCTCATGTTGAATCCTTTATCACGACACGTTGAATCCTTTCTCACGAGAGAAAGCAAAAGGTTTCTTTCTGGAATGTTCCATTCAGCACCGTCCTCACCTCTGACCAGGATGGAGGAGGCCCTGGTGGCTGCGTCCTGCTTCACCTCCTCATACACGTGGAGCAGCTGCTCGTCCTCTGGCACCACGTACAAGGGCATCATGGCGTCCCTCTGCAACACCTCTGCCTCAGTCTCCATAAAGCTCTGTAGGGGAGACAAGGAAGGTTAACACACATGCATCTCCCTGCATGACTGAACAACTACACACACACACACACACACACACACACAAACACAGATGCATCTCCCCGCATGACTGAACACCTACACACACACACACACAAACACAAACACACAATTACAATCATATGTATAAACATACATAAGACAAGATAGTAAAGCATAGGAACACACACAGTACATACGAAGACAGTGTATACAAAATGCCCAGATACATGTTCATGTAGATACAATATATCTATAAACAAGCATACACACTCTTAAGTTAACTCAGAGGAAGTGGTAAACTTCCTAGAGCCCTTTGGGTCCATGGGGATCTTCTGTTAGAAGTTTTACCACTTACTCTGAGTTAATTTACCCAGGTTTGTTTCCAAGTCACATACTTGGAATACTCCCCTGCTAGACAGACTACATCAGAACAGTCAGAATAATTAATAGAAGACTGGGGTACATTCACTGTCAATACAGGGAAACTATCATTCCCAATTCAACATGATCTCTCGCTGATGAAAGAATAAAGAAAAGCACCAGCAGTTGTTTGCTTGGCTGACTATGAGGCTTCTGAAACCAGAGCATTTCTTGAGACCGATGAGATGTTTTGTTATTCATTTCATGTCCTCTCCACAGAGCGACAAACAGAATGAGGTAAGAAGCAAAGCCAGTTTCCACTGCTCTCCAAATCACTAAAGGTTCATGCCCAGGTAATGAAGCAAAGCCAAAAGAGAAATAAAAATAAAGGAAATATATATAATTTAATAGAACCTTACAAACCTATACTCTGAAGCACAACAGAGGTCGAGTAGTAAAACTGCACCACCGTTATAGGAAATGCATAAGCATCTAGATCTGGTGATAGCTAGAAGGTTTTATAAATTACAGTGTAAAAATCAGATATTCACATTATTATTAATGTAATGGGTATTTCTAAAATATATGTTCATTGTTGACTTGGGAACTGATTTTGTGGAGGAACTGATAGCTGGACTTTGGAGAGGAGAATAGGGCTGAATGACTTGTGGTGTTGAACAATGTCTGTCAAATGAACTTGGATGAATATTAGCAGGGCGTTGGATGGGTGATTTTAAGCAGATGGGGTTACCTGTATAACCTCCTGTGGCACAGAAGACAGGTTGCTGGGCAACAGGATCAATACGGCCGCTGCGTTCTGCCTCTGAGCCTCCTCGTAGCGGTCCAGCGTGAAGTCCGGCAGCTTCATGATCACACAGCGCCGCGTCAGGGCCGGGTGGTCAGACGAGCGCGCCTCAGCCATCACTATGGCTCCACGGCAACCTAGGGTCAGAGGTCACAAGAAACGCTGACTCCACGTCTGCATCTGAGGTGTCAATACTCATCAACATATTGCTGTGATTGCCATTGTATTTCTGAATTCAGCAATAATGCTGAATAATATACTCTGAATAAACAACAGACTAAAAGCTACAGAGTTGTGACCCCACATGTCATACAGGATGTACAAGAGTTTAGAGTTTAAGGAGATAGCAGACATTTTCTGTCCAAAGCAAATAGGACGACAATAGATCAAACACAAATATTTGTATTTGTTTCTCTGGGCTTTTTTATGTTTTGGGCGGTCAAACATCAAGATTGACCTCTATTTCTGTTCTTGTGGTATTGGACATTTCTGTTCCAGTCCATGAAAGACAGGCTGCCTTTTTTTTTAAACAGAATTTTTAATAGTATATAGAAGCAGCCTGTCTAGCAGACAAAAGACCTCATCCATCCACAGACAGCAGCTCATTTCTGGAGAGCAGCCAGCCCTGGTTAGATGAATTCTAAACTCAGCAGCCATTTGGCAGCAGCTCACTGCTGCAGAGAATTACACAGCATTGCTGATGATCACGATCGAGATTACAGCTCGAAAGCACTTAGAGTGATGAGTGATCATTGCAAAAAGCCTTTCCATAGGAATAAAACACTGCTTTAAAACTTCTGAATAGAATGTGCGAAAGTGAGAATAACTGAAATGGTTGGGTTCCTTCAATGTGAAACGTCAGTGGTCATTTCTGTAACATACTGTATCATTTCATAATTCTGAGGG
The DNA here is from genome assembly GCF_900700415.2 of Clupea harengus. NCBI lineage: Eukaryota > Metazoa > Chordata > Actinopteri > Clupeiformes > Clupeidae > Clupea > Clupea harengus. Next base: position 19,442,015 of record NC_045163.1, on the reverse strand, counting down.
CTTCTTAACTCTCCAGTCTACAGGTGATGACGGTGCATCATGACTTGTACACACCAAGCTGTTTAACGAGCACACCATGGAATGAGTCCATCCCATCAGTCAGGTACTTTATGTGTACATGATTGTTCATGTCACTTAGGGTGTGTGTGTGTGTGTGTGTGTGTGTGTGTGTGTGTCACAGGCGTGAGGGTCCCAGTACCATGTCTGTCCTGCTGCAGCAGGTACTGTTGCATCCTGAATCCTTTGAACTCATAGGAGGAGACGGCAGACAGTGCAGACGCATGCAGGTGCTGCGCAGTCAGCAGGAGAGACAGTGCAGTCGCAGCCACGGCCCTCAGCCACATGCTCACCACCACCGACATGTTTCCAGAAACCTGCAGACCTGAAGTGAGGAAAGCAACTCAGTGAGGCACCAACAGCCAGCACAGCTTAGAGGTCCATGTGCTTTTCCACCACTTGAGTTTGCATGCATACAGAAAGGGTACACGTTCATGCCTGATTTTTATACCAAGGAGAATTTCTGACTGCATAGATTGGGAAATATACTTTATAGTGTGGTACCTAGTATCCTATGTCCTAAGAGATAAAACACGTATAAAAACTAGACCAAGGAAGACATTTCAGCTGTACCTTCTTCTGATGTCACACGAGGGCAGGATTTGTTCACCACATTGACAATACCACACATTCTTATGGGTAGGAACACAAATACTCACAGCTGACATAAGGCATGACTTACCGGACAGTCTTAACAACTTCTTCCTTTTCCCTTAGAAAAGACAATTTTGAAGATATTTCTGTGTGTTCCCCACTCTTCTCAGCCAGGCTAATCAGGGTGCTGAGGCTCCCACTGAGACCAGCCTACAGGTGCCGTAAGCCCTGACCACCATCTGTCCCTCAGGGGATTAGTCCCGGCTCATCTGGCCTCTCCACCAATCGGCATGCCCATAGCACAGGTAATCGCAATGCCCCATAACCCTATTGGCTAATCACTGGCGTGGAGCTTAAAACTATGACAGACCGGTAGCCTCCTCTGAGGAAATGTCAATGTGTAGGTTCTAATTGGTCTAGAATTCAAACACTGATCTGGGAAGAGTCCAGCTCTCGAGCGAGGTTAGGAATTAGAAAAGGAATAAGTTATCCGTGGGCAGTATTTCAATACAAAGGAATTTTACAGAGCAGGAGCTAGGATACAGGAAGCCGTAGCACGAGGCATTCACTTTACAGACAGTTCATGCTGCCTCCATGGTAACAAACAAAAGTGCTGACTATACATTCACACTGTATGTGTGTGTGTGTGTGTGTGTAAGAGAAAGAAAGAGGGAGAGACCGAGAGGAAAGCATTTCAGCATACTAAAAATAAAGCATCAGACAAAATGATATAGGTGAAGTCACATGTTCCATATTCTTTTATTGTTATGACACTACACAGAACAATAACATCTGTTAAATACTGGTATGGAAATTTTTCACATCTTTACAATCATGATCAATATATCTGCAGAATAAAAAAATGTGTTTCTATATTAAAAGAACAACAAACAAAAAGAAAAAAAAATCTACTCCCTCACTCTACTTAAATAAATTAAATCCAACCAAAACCACGGGCAAATAAATAGACACCCACTACGGAGCTGTACTTAAGGCATTTTCTTAATCAGCAAACTCAAGAGTTATACTGTGAGTGTGACATGGGTGGGTGATTGAGGAAAGATGTGCATTTAATTCCATTCATTTCTTTTTTTCGTGACACAAAGCAAGGTTGACAGAGAAAACAGACAGGGAAAAGGGGGGGGGGGGGCATCCTCACGTAACAGACAATTCTTAGAAACCCAACCAGAGCACCAGTGAGGTCAAACTGGCCATGCAGTTTATCTTCCCAGGGTCCTGCCATGACTACCAGCCGGAATAAATCACTGGAGAGACAGAGATGGTAGCCTGCAGTGTGACAGAGAGGTCAGGGTTATGTACACCGACTCTGAGGATCAGTTATGACCGTGAGTAGCTCCACCACCCACCACCAGCTTGGGACCGCGGCTACTGGCCGGCTTCCCAGATTTGTCCTAAGCCTGGCTGTGGAGGACAAAACGGTATTCTGTTAGGAAACCTGCTCAATGTCTGCAGAGACAACTGATTTTGAACAGAAGTCCACAGATGAGTTTAACATCTGTGAATGTGATAAGACTGTTGAGGCCGCAACTTAACTTCCCATGCAGCTAGTTGAAAAAACAGGGGGAGGGAACTACTGGGTGGGGTTAAAAGCAGGGACTTTCCTATCTAGTGCCTCCTTAGTCGTATTAAACAATCACGTCAACTTTACTTGTGGGAGCTTATTTCACAAAATAGTGTTTTTCTATTCCTACAGTTAACAAGGGGATTCTGTCTGTCGAGACGTCACCACACCTTCCTGCATCCAAAACAGTGGACAAAAAGTGATAACTAGAAGTAAAAAAAAAAAAAAAAAACCATGAGAGATGATGATGTACGTAAAACATTCAGTGAAAAGACTGAACATTTTATTCTTCTTTCTGGTACAATTCAATTAACAAATGCAAGGCTACATTCAATTCCAGGCAGCGTGACTCACTCTAACGGCAGCACAAACGCTCAACTTCACAGCTAAACTGATGTCTTGAGGCTGGAAAAAAAAGAATTTGCATAAGCCATGGAAATGCGTCTCTAGGGTGAACAAACACAGACTGAATGCGCCTGCAAATGATGGAGCCGGACTGAAGTCTCAACTGACGATAATATACTGTAACCCCTGGCTCCCTGACAGTTATAACAAATCATCCATCCTACATATAAAAAAAAAAAAAACACACACACAAAAGCAAATCAAAAATGCCCTGCACACAACTCAAACGCACAGTGTTGAATATACAAGTATTAGACTAAATGTTCTTAATGCTACTCCCTGTCGCACATCACTTTGAGACGACAATACACAGGCAGGCCTTTCTTCACAACAAGCCTTATTCATACCAGGACATGTAGTTCTAATCGGTTAGCCTAAAGGTTAAGCACAGTAGTGTGATTTAAGAGTGTTCCGAGAGAATTTGAAGTGTGGGGTGACTTTAACAACGTGTAGTGAGTAGTGTGTGCTACAGCGCACTGTGGTAAACTGGCACGGACCCCTCGGTTATTCTCGTCAGTGGCAGATGTTCAGAGTTGGACTCACACTGGCATAATGTCCCGTCCTCTCCAAGAGTACCTCGGGAGCCAGTCTTTTCAAACTGACACTGCTCATTAAGCCATCTTGCTCAATGGAAACACGTTGGTTTGGCTAGAAGGTGGAATTTCACTGCAAGGGTTACGCTCAACTGAGTATGGGCGGAAGGGGGGTGGGGTGGCATTGGGACTGACATGGGATGACAACAACTCACCAGACACCACAGCTAGAAACACTTTCCCCCTTATTTTCAGCCAAACAATCCCTTTCATTGCTAAGACTGATACAGTGGTCATGTACAATATTATTAGACAAAATACACGCGCACACACTCAACTCTTCTCATTTAGAGGAGATGAAAGAGTCATTTTTCAGTCTTTGGTTATAAAAGCAAAGAAATGGGTTGTGTGTGACACATAAGGAAGCAATGGCAGCGAGAGGGAAGCGAGTTTATATGTGCTAGCTGTAGCATGCTAGCTTGTGTGGTGTAGCACAATGCAATATGGCAGCTATACACATCAAAGTAGATCCCAGCATAGTCTGGCAACACAGCACAATATACTTTGGCTAATCTAAACTAAAATGTTCTTGGCTTTTTGTAGGGGAATAAATGTTGGAGTTCTACCATGCCATGATTTCTGTGTCATTACACTGTTTGGCACACATGAAAAGAAACTAACCAAAAAAAAAAAAAAATGTTGAGATATGGTGCATGAGCTGGGGTCAGCTGGAATACATTTGCGATGTCACACTACTGTAATGAACAAAGCAGTTGCTTCATGAACGTCTGTTTCTAGCTGACCTCCCATGATTGACCACATGACGACTGCTGCATGTAACTGTTTACACTTTCAATGTAAAAGAAAAATGAAAAGACTGAAAAATATGAACAAAATAAACAGTGACCATATCACTCAGACCAGAGTCACATACAGAGCAACAGGAAGGGCTGCTTTGTCTTAACACACCTGGCACCGGAGAACAGATTGTGTTTGCTCTCCGTCACACATTTTTTCCTGCTAGAATGAAAACCAATTTGGCTGAAAAGACCTTGCAGTCTCTCAAAACAGATGCGAATCAGATAAAAAGTGACAGAGACCTGGAAGAGGGATATGTTTAGAATGTCCTTCAGTATGAGGTCTGGCAGCCATCTTGTTTCATCTGTCTGCTTGGCTGTCTCCTGACTTCTGCCAAGAGTACTGAGGGACAATAACAATCAAGCAAACCAGAGTCCTAGCAATAGACTGGTCACACTGGCATTGACTGGCATCTTCATCCTGATGCCCAAATGAGCTCTGATACCACTAGAAGCAGCAGCATGCTAACAGATAGTAACATTTAATTCCAATAAATAACACTAATTTAAAATTAAAAAAATAAAATAATGAAAAACATGAATAGTTTGTCCATATAATTTCTTATTGACACATGCAGTTTTTCCCTGGATCATGGGATACTGGTTTCCCCAAGACTACGGAAATAAAACGAGACACTGTAAACAATAGGGGGACTGATAGAGGAAGTGAACCCGAGTGCGCAGAAATAAGACATGTCTTATCACCTGTTTTGACTTTTTTTTGACTGTTTTGATCATGTTGGCCTTAAACAAACAATCAAAAAAGGTGTGAAATATAACCCTCATTTGCCCTCGCTACAGTTTATTGTACTGTACAAAGTAGCAGTTTGGCGGTAGAGCCCAAAAGCCATCTATGACCCACGAGGCCGAAGCCTCAGGCCGCCTTAACTTGCACTACACACACATTCACCCAAAACAAGCAACGGACAGTGGAGTGAGAGGTTTGCGAACACAGAACATTGAGTGTTTAGTCACTTTGTTTCCTTATTTTTAGTTTTTTTTTGTCCCTTTGCTCTGTGCATTTTGTAACCCCAGCAGGTTGTCTAGCACACCCGAACACACACACAAACTCCACTCCCCTCTGAAGATGATGCAAAGACACGCGTCCTACCATAGGAGGAACCAATGACAGTTAGGAACTCGTTTGTGCATTCCCCCCCCCCCCCCCCCCCTATTTTCTCCCTCGTTTTATATTAATTACAGTAATATAACATTTTAACGCATTGCCATTTCAATTCAATTAGTCATCATTCCATTTAGAGAACTCGTAACTCTTATTCGTCTCAAGACCGAGACGAGGGGGTTATGGGTAGAGGGATAAAGATAAGAGGAAGGGAGAGATGAGAAAAGGTTGAGGAGGAGGAAGAGGAGGAGGAGGACGAGGAGGAAGAGGGTGCTACTGGATCTGGCAGGCTGTGGAGGAGGTGGCGGCCTGGCAGCACATGCAGGTGGGGTTGACTGATTTCGGGGGGATGAGGTCCAGGTCCTCGTCATCTGGGATCTCGTCCAGCCGGTAGCCATCCTTCAGGAGCTGGATATTCAGGTCCTGGTTTATTTGCTGTGGGGGGTGGGGGGGGGGGAGAGGGTGGTGATCAACCTCAGCATTGGGCATCATACAAGGATTGCAGTTACTTCATAGGGAAGTTACAACACAGCGTTCCAAGGAAAGGAAATATCAGAAAAAACGACCGGTGTATGACTACCGCTGTCAAGTGGCATGAGATCAAATAGTTAAAGTGAAGTTGTCTGCAGGAAGCGTTGCATTTTGAGGTGTCTAGGGATTGCATGAACTCGAGGGTCTCACGCCGTCAGTCATTTTCAATTTGAATATTCCATCAGCCAAGGAAAAACCTCCAAGACTCCAATGAAAAAAATCCAATGCTCATGGAGTAATTAACTGTGTAATGTGAGAAAAGAACTACATGTGTACATGCTGGGGACGTGCGTGATGATATATAGCAAATACTAGTCTAGCGGGGCCAGACTCGTATGGCAATATGCATCTGGGATAAATTTCGGTGCAAGGTACCTTGAAGTGGGTGGGAGGTTTACTTCAATTAAACGTTCACAGGGTTTTAGACTGAAAGCCATAGACTGCAGGCCAGACCTGTTTGCAGCATAGATTCTGGTGCACTGAAACACCATTTCAACAAGCGGTCCCGATATGTCAACTCTGGCCCTGCAAGACTAAGGTGTGCCGTTATATGTTACGGCATCACTACGGTGCGTTATGATGTTATGAATGCTTAAATGGGGTGCGTTAATGTAATATAACTTGCACTTCACGAGTATCAGCGGCGTGGGGGGTAAAGTAGGGTTAGACGGGTTAGTCAGAACGTGTAAGTACCTGCTCCCTCAGACATCTCACCTCGGCTGAGGAATATCCTGACGAGGAGTATCTGGACATGTCAAAGTCATCATCGCTGAAAGAGGAACAAACATACAGTTAGACGCTAGCAGCTACAAAGAGCATACAAGCACACATACTTTTAAAGGGGCAGATGAAGGAGCACCTTTCATTCTTAATTTTCAGTCGGAGAAACCGTGTTTAATTATTGTTTTCCCAGGTTATAATAACAGGAATCATTTCATGACTGCGTGATGGTGTAACCTCACACTCTCGTCAAACATCTTTTAGGGTGTTCAGGTATCCTGTGCCACAGTGGACTATTATGTTGGCATCGAAAGGCCTGTGTTCACATTGAACAAAACTTTTATGACTGACATTCAAAGTTAATGCATGCCTCCCAACCGGATCTTCCCATGAAATGAACTTCAAGTAATGGTGTGCCTCTCAGGGACAGAGAGGAGAAAAGAGGGGATGAGTGTGGTATATTAATCAGGAACTCCCTGGAGACATTCTCTAACTGAGGCAAACAAGCTCATTTAGATGCTTTCTATACACTGCTCTTGACTAAAGAAAAGAAGTAGTTAGGGAATACTTTGCCTTCTCCACAGAAATGTAATAGATACTTATGTATGTGTGCGTGTGTGCGTGTGCGTGTGCGTGTGTGTGTGTGTGTGTGTGTGTGTGTGTGTGTGTGTTTGTGTGTGCGTGCGTGCGTGTACTTGGGGTGGTGTACGTTCTCAGAGTGTAAAAGCGCGGTTTATCAACAAAAAAAAAAAAAGTACTGTTTATCATTTCGGAGGCCTTCATGTGTTTTGATTTAGAGCAAACCTATGAATGTCCTCTGTCGTGTCCTCTTGTAATCACATGCGTGTATGTTTATATGAAACATATGTATATGTGTGCTCAAAGGAGTGTGTTTCTGTGCAGCAGGAGGGGACTGCGGTGAAGTGAAGTCATGTGATGTGATGTGCACACACGCACGTGTGCGTGTCTGTGTGCCCTGCAGCTGGGGACTGGTGTGAGAGAGGAGTTGGCATTTCAGCTGAATTGATTAATCACAAGAAAACCAGCAGAGGCAATCTGCAGCCTTCTATTGATTCCCCAAGTAATTACAGCTTCATGTTTAATGAAGCTCAACTCATTGGGCTACAACTGGCCTGAAGACTCAACTCCTCGACTCCCTCCTCTACACACACTTGAGCCCTGATGGCCCCTCATCTTAAACCCCGTTCTCCAGTCCTCTAACCCGCACAGACACCCTAGATCATCTGTCTGTGTGTAGCTGAGCCACGGACGCCCACCTCTCCAGAGTGCAATAAGAGTAATCAGACTTCGGTTCGGATGACTCACCGCTTCCCCTAAATACCGTAATGATTGGCAGGCGCCTCTGCCGTCCTCTCACCGCAGGTCTGCAGGCGAGAAGCCACCCGCCATTGAGATGCAAATGGCCGCTGGGCTTTTGTCTCTAAACCGGATTACTTCTGCATTTCAGAACGGCCTGAAAGGTTCAAGTCCGTTTCGTTTTTATTTTCCCAGCCATTCTGAATGAGCACCTGCGCCTCCCGTAGGAGCTGATGAAAGGCCAGGGGGTTGCAAAACACTGCCGTGTGTTAGATTCCAGGCCAAGACCACTGCCCAGACCAGACCAGACCAGACCACACTGGACCAGACTAGATCACACCGGACTCGTATCAGAATGACTGAAGCTTGATTTTTTTTCTTGATTTTTTTTTACATTTTGACCCAAATTATGCAGTCCACGGCAGAAGATAACAGAAAAAAAAAGCTTTCTGGAGAAGCTGATCTGGCCACTTTTGGAAGCTGCTTCACTTGAGGAAGCCGCTGTTCAGAAGTCATTAGCCTCAAAGAGACAGTCAGGTTAGAGGAAGCTCATTCTCTGACTCAGCTCCCAGCAATAATTGAGTCGTGCTAATCCAATTACAAAATGAAATAGCTGCGCGGCTCTAACACTCACCGTTAACACGGCGGACTCACGCTGAGGAACGAATAGCCTCCATAATATTCATCACCCTCCTCTAATGAGAACACAAAACACACCCCACACCCCGTCCTCAACACACACACACACACACACACACACACACACTTTAACATTGCACATAAAACTTACAATAAACGACGCAAACTACAAATGATGTACTAGCCTAATGCTCCCAGCTGCACTTACTGATCATTATTTACCTGAAAAGTTCATTTCCAGCCAGAACATTTATACTAGAAAATCCCTTAATGATGCCCTTCAGGTGATATGGATGGAATCAAGCAGCGAGGTGGGTTTGTACCTGTCTGTGTCCAGCGCTACCAGAGGCTTCTCGTCCGGACTCTGATCTAGGGATGAGTAACCCTTGTTGGGCACCACAAGCCTGAGAAAGAGGAAATAAGAGAGAGAGAAACAGGTTTGTGAAAGAAAGAAAAAAATCTGGTGTTTTTGTTATTGATTATTCAACTGTCTGCCGCACATCGAAATGTCTCGAGTCGCAACTCACTGCATAACACCTGTATCACCAGAGCAGATAAGACACAGGGAGTACATTTGAATAAAAGGGATTTGCACTGCCAGTGTAATTCAGCAGAAGCACCAGGGGTGAGGGGGAGACATCTGATAGCTGACATCTCTGGCTTGTTCTTCAGATATGTACAACCGATTTATATGCAAATATCTCCAGGAACAAAAGTCGGTGGCACCTTGCGTGTGTATATTTATGCGTGTGTGCGTTTGTGTGTGTGTGTGTGTGTGTGTGTGTGTGTGTGTGTGTGTGTCTGAGCTCTCCAGAGGTGTTTAATCTGTACCCTTCAAGATCTTCCCACAGTTCATAGATATTCAGACCATATCTTCAAGCCTCATGTTTCATCTTTATTAATCCAGACAGGGACTGGTTTTGAAGATCTGTGTGTGAGTGTGATTGGGGTGGCAGTCTCTCACACGAACACTCCCCAGCTGTCACCTGCAGGGCCCTTCCTTCTCGGATTGAGACTTTCAAATTTCAACCTTCAACTCATACAGCATAACTCATGTTCTGAGTTAAGAGCATTTAGTTTAAGTCTACTGTTTCTGCGGCCTGATATTGAGGGGACACTGACACTCTTGAATAATGCTTTGTTCAGTATTCTTTAAAGAGGACTAATATTTCAAGGGCTTGAGTGCTGTGGCAACCAATGAAATAAAAGAGGAAGGGACAGTGTTATCTCCAACTACTTGTTTTTGAAGTGTGCCTGTGTGCGTGTGTATGTGTGTGTGTGTGTGTGTGTGTGTGTGTGTGTGTCTGTCTCACCGTGTCCTGGCCATCACATTGTTCTTCTTGGGCTGCTGATTGACGGGACTGCCCACGGTTCCATTCTTGACCGAACCCTTCCTGGCCATCTCTCTCTGTTTCTCTGTCAATCAAAAGCCAGCGAAGAAGACATCAATCAAAAAAAAAAAAAAACGGAGGCAGAGGCAGGACACTGACAGCAAACACAGAACCTTGCATCAGCTGAGCAAAACAATAAACCTTCAAAATGACAGCATTACATGCACTGTGGGAAAAGACAGTGACAGCCTACTCAGGCTTCTCTCTCTCTCTCTCTCTCTCTCTCTCTCTCTGAGCGGATGCGGAAGTGAGTGGGCGTGGCGTTTGCGAGTGTGAGAGCGTGTGCACGTAGTCGTTTGGCTTGAGTGTGTTCTCTCTCTACCTTTTCTATCTTTTTTGTATTTGTGGTTTCTTTTTTATGATTTAGTTTTCTCTTTGTTTGAGTTATTTATTGTTAAAGTAGTCTAAAGTAGTTTCCCTATTGGGAGTGAGCACCCAGCGTACTGCTGGGTGTATTGTGGTTTGTTTTGTCTAATGGCTTTTGAAAGTCTAAGTCGGCGCCACGCAATTAAGATAGGTGCAGATAATGATATATCAGTTGAGGAGTGTAGTTTAGCCGTAGGTAGTATTGTTGGTTATGGAAGTGTGGTTTCAGCATCTAGAATGAATCGATCTGTTGTCCTGTTCTTGGACAGCGTTGATAAGGTGAATACGATTGTAGAGCAGGGCATTGTGGTTAACGACACATTTGTCAATGTTCTTCCACTTGTGACCCCGGCTAGACGAGTAACACTGTCAAATGTACCTCCTTTCATAACAGACGAGTTTTTGGAACGAGAATTAGCAAGACATGGAAAACTTGTGTCCTCAATTAAGAAAATTCCTCTTGGATGTAAATCCCCGCTTCTAAAGCATGTCGTGTCATTCAGGAGGCACGTTTACATGATTTTGAATGGTCACTCTGGCGAACTGAATGTTAAGTTCCAATTCCAAGTAGATAATTTTCAGTATATGATTTTTGCGTCTACTGATAACATGAAGTGTTTCTTCTGCGGGAAAGAAGGCCACGGTATTAGATCGTGTCCTGAGAAAAGTATACCTGCTAAGGATGCGCAGGCTGATAAAGAAGGCGAAAGTGCTAACGGCGGTCAAAGTAGAACAACTGGAGATGCGCCGGTTAACAGAGAAGAAGACTGTGTTGATGGTGAACACGGTGGATTAATGGGAGATGCACCGACTAACAGAGACAACGGCAATCATGATCATAGTGGGAGTGCAGAGGAGCATAATGGAGAGACTAGGCCGTCTTCTGGTCCGGAGGGTGCAGTAACCGACAACATACCGGTAGGTACAGAAAATAAAACTAACTGTGATGCTACGGTAGAAAATGGTGAAAGTATGCCTATTGTGGAAAATAATGAAAGTTTGCAAGCGAACGTAAGTGCTTCAAATGATACAATGAATCTGATGATGGACAAAATAACCAGTGATTTAATGAATGGGAAAGGTGAGAATGCAGTTACAGAACACACAGAGCCACTTTTTTGTGCTGACGATGCAATGGAGGATGAGCAAGTATCGGCTAAGAAACCTAAGAGGAAAACGAATACTAGGGATGCTTCTAAAAATGCGAAAAAATTTGCGAATGAAAGTAGATCAGATAATTTGCTTGTTGATCTTGATAATGATTCAGACTACCCTTCATGCTCCCCTTCTCCAAGGCCATATAACTTAAAGATGATCAAAAGTTTCTTGGGGTCCACTAAAAATATCCGAGGGGTCAAAGTGGAAGAGCATTTTCCAGATATAAGAGCTTTTAGCACGGCAGTTCAGCATTTCAAGCATGTGAAAGGAAATTTTACTGAACAAGAGGGTTATAGACTCAATAAATTACTGACAAAGATCAATCAGCAAGTGGACGAAAATGATGGTAATGGGACATTGTAAATGTATTGTCTTGTGTCTATTATTTGTTTTTGTCCATTTGATTTCATGCTCTCTTTCATGTATGGGTGATTTCAAAATAGCAACTTTAAACATCAATGGTGCAAGAGATTTCAGGAAGAGAGCGAAATTATTTGAGTTGATGAAACAGAAGCATAGCGATGTAATGTTTATTCAAGAAACACATAGTGATGAGAAAAATGCTGCTGACTGGGTCAGAGAGTGGGAAGGGAAAACTTTCCTTAGCCATAAAACCTCTGTGAGTGGAGGAGTTGGACTGCTTTTCTCTAAAAACTTTGTTCCTCAGTCCTACTCGTTTGAGAATATAATAGAAGGAAGACTCTTAAAAGTACGAGCGGTCTTTGATAAGTGTGTTTTTGTTTTCATGTGTGTTTATGCACCTTCAACCGGAGTTGATCGGATGATTTTTTTAGACCAATTATGTAATGCACTGAAGAATTGTAAGAAAGATGAATATTTGTTCCTATCAGGGGATTTTAATTGTACAGAGGCAAATATTGACAGGAATCACCCTGAACCACACAGTGCTTCACGCAAGAAACTTATTGAATTAATAAATATGCATGAACTAAGTGATATTTGGAGGAATTTTAATGGTCAAAGACAATACACATGGGCACATGCCAGAGATAATTTTTTGTCCATGGCCAGGCTTGATAGAGTTTATAGTTTCAAGCATCATGTTAATGTTTTCCGAAATTGTAAAATCTTCCCTGTTATGTTGTCGGATCACAGTATGGTGCAAAGTGTAGTAGGTTTGAAGTATATAAAGCCTATGAGTGCATATTGGCACTTAAATACATCTTTGTTGAGCGATGCACATTTTAAAGATGTTTTTATTTTTTTCTGGACTAGCTTTAGAGAGACTAAGTCTTCATTTGAATCCTTACAACAGTGGTGGGATTTCGGAAAAATTCAGATCAGGCAGTTGTGTCAACAATATACTGCCAGCGTCACAAGCGATATAAATAAATCTATGAACAGACTTGAATTGGAAATAGTGCAACTTCAAGATATGGCTGAGTCAACAGGGGATTCTGCGCATATTGAGGTAGTAAAAACTAAAAAGGTGGCTTTGGCTGATTTGCTGGATGTGAGAGCACAAGGTGCCTTGGTGCGATCCCGATACCAGAATGTGGCGCAGATGGATGCACCATCCAAGTTCTTCTTTGGGTTGGAGCGGAAAAACGGGCAGGCCAAGTGTATGCATGCTCTACTTTCTGAATCTGGGAGTCTTTCAGTAGACCCGGCAGAAATTCGGAGAATTGCAGTCAAGTTCTATGCCAGTCTCTATACCAGTGAGTATACTGAAAAGCCCGTCATGGAAAATTATTTTTTTGATGACCTTCCAAAGATTCCAGAGGATTCTGTTAACGATTTAGAGACTGCATTTTCTTTGGATGAATTAACTAGTGCACTTCAGAGCATGGATTGTGGGAGGGCGTCTGGCATTGATGGGCTGCCTGTAGAGTTCTACAGATGCTTCTGGACTGATCTTGGAGGAGATTTGCTAGAAGTTTTAAATGATAGCATTGATAAAGGACAGCTGCCAAAGAGCTGTAAACGAGCTGTTTTAACTTTGCTTCCAAAGAAAGGGAATCTGCAGGACATTAAGAACTGGAGGCCTGTTGCACTTTTGTGCTGTGATTATAAACTACTTTCAAAAAGTCTGTCTAATAGATTAAGGAAGGTAATTGGAAAGGTAATCCATTCTGATCAGGCATATTGTGTACCAAGTAGATGTATTTTTGATAATATCACTCTGGTTCGTGATTTTTTAGAACTGTCAAAAGCTTTGAATTTGGATGCTGGTTTAATCTCTTTAGATCAAGAGAAAGCGTTTGATCGAGTCGAACGTGAATATTTATGGAAAACCCTTGCAGCCTTTGGTTTTAGCCCAGTATTTATTGACAAAATTAAAGTACTGTATTGCGACGCTGAGAGTATATTGAAAATTAATGGTGGTCTATGCTCTCCATTCAAGGTTCTAAGGGGGGTAAGGCAGGGCTGTGCCCTTTCAGGAATGCTATACTCCTTAGCTATTGAGCCTCTTTTACATAAACTTAGGATGCTTATTTCTGGTTTTACTGTACCATGTTCTGATTCTAAACTGTTATTATCTGCCTATGCTGATGATGTGGTCGTTATTGTGAAAAGTCAAAAAGATATTGAACATCTTATTAAGACTGTTTCAGATTTTGGAAAGATTTCCTCTGCAAAAGTTAATTGGAACAAGAGTGAAGCCCTGTTAATAGGCAAATGGGATAAAGGGGAAGTATTAACCTTCCCTCAAGGGTTGAGTGTGGTTAAAGAAGGTTTCAAATATCTTGGGGTATTCCTCGGAGATAAACAAGTTCAAATGAAAAACTGGGATGGTGTTTTGGAAAAAGTTAAAGGGCGTCTTGGTAGGTGGTCTTGGTTACTACCAAAAATGTCCTATAGGGGGCGAATACTGATATGTAACAATTTGGTGGCATCATCTTTATGGCATCGTCTGATGTGCATTGACCCTCCTCCAGGTTTGATTTCAAACATCCAGTCATTAATTGTGGACTTCTTCTGGGATAAATTACACTGGATACCCCAAAGTGTTTTGTTCTTGCCAAAAGAGGAAGGTGGGCAAGGTTTAGTCCATCTGGCAAGCAGAGTTGCTGCTTTCCGCCTCCAGTTTTTACAAAGACTACTCTATGGACCAAATGACTTAGTGTGGAGGCCTCTTGCATGTACTCTATTGAAGAGTCTAGGAGGTTTGGACATGGATCGTTCTCTTTTCTTAATGGACCCAAGGACATTATCTACCCAGAGACTACCTTGTTTTTATTGTGGAGTTTTTAAAGTGCTTTCTTTGTTTAAAATACAAAGGGAAGCCTCTTCCTCTCTTTGCTGGCTTTTGCAAGAGCCTTTAATTAGAGGGGCACGTTTGGATGTTTCAGCAGGAATGATGCCATCTTTGGATAACATCCTAAGCAATAAGGGTGTCAAAACGTTAAGAGACCTTGTGACTGTGGCTGGGCCAACCTTAAATAATGCAGAAAATCTATCATCAATTTTAGGAATAAGGTCTTTGCGAATTGTCACACAATTTTTAAACAAGGTCAAGGATACTTTAACGGAAAGAGAAAAGGTTATATTACAGTCTTTTAATAATGATGCAGTGTTTTCTGATGATGAAGATTTTTTTCCATTGTTGAATATTACACCTGACTATGCCGATTGTGTGGGTACTTACCTAGAGGCAATTGGCCTTAACCTAGAACTTACAGATGGGAAGGTTTTTTATAAAGCCTGTGTTAAGGTTTTAAATAAGCAAAAATTAAATTCAAGAGTTGACACACCATGGCGAAGGAAACTTAATCTCGATGATAATGTAAAACCTGCATGGAGAGCTTTATATAAACCACCATTAACGAAAAAATTTGCTGATTTGCAGTGGAAAATCTTACATGGTATAGTAGCTGTCAATTCTTTTGTTTCTGTCATAAACCCAGCTGTTGATGATAAGTGTCCTTTTTGTGTAGAAAGAGAAACTGTTTTTCATTGTTTTATGGAATGTGAAAGACTTGGATCTTTGCTTTGTCGTCTACAGTTAATATTTAGAGCTTTTAAGGTTGTATTTACCAAAAATTGTTTTATTTTGGGTGTTATGTACATGCAGAAGAAAAAGTCTCAGTGTCAATTATTAAATTTTATAACTGGACAAGCAAAGATGGCAATATGGATCAGTCGCAGGAATGCTCTAGAGGGTGTATCTGGTCAGGATTGTCTTCATGTTTTTTTAAGATTGGTCAAGTCCAGAATGATGATCGATTTTAAATTTTATTCTGCAATGAAAGATATTGATGGATTTGTGAGTGTATGGGGATACAAAGAGGTACTATGCTCTGTCAGTATTTATGAATTGATATATGGATATGTGTTGAGATAAAGTGCTTGCACATTGCCCTGTTTTTGAATTTTCTTTTTTACTTTTTTCCCCTTATTTCACATTTATATCTGAAAGATAATGGAAAATGGATGATGTAAATAAAGTTTTTTACTAAAATTCAAAAAATTCTCTCTCTCTCTCTCTCTCTCTCTCTCTCTCTCTCTCTCTCTCTCTCTCTCTCTCTCTCTCTCTCTCTCTCTCTCTCTCTCTCTCTCTCTCATGTAGTTTTATTGGCATGACCAGTGTTTCAAAAGCACAGGTTTACAATAAAGTAATGATAACAATTATTTATAGGGGGAAATCAAGATTTAAACAAGGATTAAGAATCGAATGGAAATATTGTCCCTGACTGTGGAAAGCTTTTTTCAGCTGAAACCCAAAGCTGCTGGCCTCCTGACCTACTCTCGAGGGCTGGCTCACAGCTCTGAGCCGCCCCCCGCATGCAGAGAACCATCCGGAAAGTCATGAGCACGCACTTTCCTTCGTCTGCTCGCTTATTTTAGAGAGGTGACCTACGTGCAACTTTTGGATGACCTGTACTGAGTTTACGAGTCCCCTGCGCGCGTGCGAGAGTGTGTGTGTGAGTGTGTGTATGTGTGTGTTTGTGTGAGTGTGTGTATGTGTGTGTGTGTGTGTGTGTGTATGTGTGTCTGTGTGGGTGTGTTTCTTCTGTGGGGCTGTAAATAACCTCTCTCTGCCACCTGCACGATTGCAATACAAACTTTAATTAACATCAGAGCTGTGCCGTCTGTGGAGGACAAACATCGAACAGAGGGAGAGAGAAAGACAGGGAGAGAGAGAAAGACAGGGAAAGAGCGAAAGACAGAGATGGAGAGAACGAGAGAGAGAGAGAGAAAGCGTGTGTGAGTGTTTGGAAAAGAGATAGAGAAAAATAAAGAGAGAGAGGGGATGGTAAAGAGAACGAGAGAGAGGAAGAAAAGAGATGAGGTGACCTTCCTTCTACAATGATTAAGAGGAGCTGGGAAAAAAAATGGCCATTCGATGGTTCATCAGGCCACTGTTCTCAAGCCCTGAGACGCCGCCAATCCATCAGCATCTCCCTCTCTCTCCCTCCCCCTCTTCCTCTCATTCCTGCCCTCCTCCTCTATGAATAAAACCCATCAGTGTGTGTCCAGTCCATCGACTGATGGCATGAATGACAGACTGACTCCTCAATCTCAGACAGGCTTGAGCCCAGGCCAGACGGCACACAGAGCCGGCTCTCTGATCTAAAGCCACTGTGCTGTGGCCAAAATGACCTATGGGCACATATATTAACACTAACACACACAGAGAGAGACACACAATCACACACACACACACACACACACACAGTCTGCTGGGATTCTTTTAAAATCAGCAGCAGAAGGTCTCTGTGGCTTGTGACCTTTAAGACCAAGTGTTTGCTATTCACACACACCGTCTCGCAAACATACATGCTTTCCAATCTTCACCTGTAGAGAAGAGGGCTTTAAATTCACATTCATGGACGGACGGACGGGCGGACTGACGTACACACACACACACACACGCACACACAAACACACACCTCAGGCATAGAGTGTGACTCATTGCTCATGACTTGCTGAAGGCTTGTATTTCAGTCAACACACAAACATACACAACTTACCAATCTTGACCTGTAGTGGCGAGGGCTTGTAGTTCATGGCCACACCCTCGGGCTCTCTCGTGTCTGCGTCCGCCTCACAGGTGGCAGTCGCAGCGGGGTCCTGGACACACACACACACACACACACACACAGAAAGAGAGCGTGAGAAATCCACACAAACAGACGTCCATCCTATTGCTCAGCTTGCTTACAAACACACACGCACGCACACACAGACACACAACCAAAAATAGAGAGGCAGGCCATCAACAGCATCAACAGCCTACGATAGTGTAGGCCACGATAGTAATGAATAGCATGACATCCAATTCTTAACCTGCCTTTCATAGCCTTCCCTCAGAGCGAAACTCTGTTCTAAGGAACTGTGAAATGGCGGTGGGCCGGTGTGTTTACTGGCGAAGAGGGAGAAAGAACAGAGAACAGAAAGAGGAGAGAGTTGAGCCCTTACACACACACACACTAGAGCTGACTTCAGACGTCTGTCTGTCCCAGCGCCTCAGCGACTCCATTCGTGAGTCATCCCACACCTGACAAGAGCAGGGACTGTGTGGGCGCAGTGCTGTGCATGCAAATGAACGAGTGCCACCACTGTCTGGAGCTTGTGTTTGTGCGTGTGTGTGTGTGTGTGTGTGTGTGTGACACTACAACACACTACACTTTCGAGCACGTCTCCAGAGTGACCGCTTCAAGCTGCCGTTTGTGAGGAGAGAAACGTCAGCCGTATCACAGCTCTTTTTGACTCACTGGAGGGACAATATACAGACAACCAGAAGAGGCTTCAGAGCTACCACAGAGCACTAACTCAACAGAGCTCACTGGAGACAGACACAGAGAGAGAGAGTCAGGGAGACAGAAGAGAGGGTGAGGAAAAACAGAGATGTAAACCGTCATGACATAGCACAATTTCAAAGAGGCCTCTTTCTCAATGCCCTTTAACTAAGTCTCTCTCCATTCTGATACTAAAACGATAGGCTATATAAGCTAATTTTATTCTATTCAAAATGTATCTGTTAAGATGAGATCTTTTCAAAGACTGTCTGTCTGCCTGCCTGCCTGTCTGTCTAGACTTTACTAAAATACCGAGTGCCATATCAGCCATCTAAACTCACTGCCAACTGGGACATTGCTGGGGAGCCAGCCCATCTGATGTTCTTGGCTCCTGTTCCAACTTCCAAAGCCCAAAAGATACACACACTCTCTCTCTCTCTCACTCACACGCGCACACACCGGCTCTTTTGACACAGAATGTTTACCTCCATCAGACCAGGCTCGCCTGATGTCCACTCCCCACTATTATCACCTGGATGATGTTTTCTTTTCTCTCCTTCACAACATTACTTCTCCACTACATCCTAAACACTAGTACAACACTACACTCATTTAAAAGCTCTTCATAAATATGCCACTCTCCAACACTGGCACAGGGCAAAAGGGATTGACAAAGCAGCTCGCCCAGGGTGGCATTCCCCACCACAGCTGACCCACAGGACTCCAGGTTAGTGCCAGTGCAACTGCTGGTGGGATCTTGTCAGTGACTTCACCAGATCACATCAGGGGAGACGACAGCAGCAAGGGTGGGTGAAGGGGGGGTTGTTGTGTGGCGCTGCTGGAGTCTGAACAGAGGGGATTGTGGGAGCACGGGTGAGCCAGGCCTCTCGCCGAGCCGAGCCCTACGCTGCGCTGAGTGCTCCCAAGGCTCACACAGAGAACTCATTATAGTCCACCACAAGCGCGCCCTTATTCTGGCGAGTGAGGGCAGCAGGGTGGGGACGCAGTGGAGGGGTGTGAGGGAGTAGTGGTGAAGACCATGGGAGGGTGTGTGTGTGTGTGTGTGTTGTAATGTATGTGTTTAGCGACTGAGTCGCAGGCAATGCCTGTATTGAGGTTTCCCGCAGTCATATGGGGGCATTGTGAGTGTCTGACATGACCACCTCTTCATCACGTCAACACTGGCTTATGCAGACGCCTACTACAACAAGCAAGACTTATGAAGCTCTGTGTGTGTGTGCGTGTGTGTGTGTGGATGACGCTATGAGCTGGCACAACACAGAGTGGGAGATGGCTGTTTTGGAGTTGTAGGCTATGCGAGTGAAAGTCTGTGTAGAAAACAGTGGAAGTCCACTGAGAACGTTCCACGCTCAGAGCAATTGGCCGCTGCTAGCTAACTTTAGCAGTAAATTACACCGAAACACACAGTCATCGACCAACATGCTGCTGCTAGTGTCTAGGAGGGGGGAAAAAAACAAAAACACCTAACAGGAGCAATTAGCCTTCAGGATTCTCCTGGAAACAAAAGAACCAAACAAGCTGTGGTCCTTTTCGACGGTGCTAATTACTAAGAGACAGCCAGAACAGACTCCTCAGGAATCAGACTGCTCAGCTCCTAACCATACCCACAGGAGATGGGGAGTAGAACAGCTTGCCTTCCCTTCTCAAAGAGCTCATCCTTACAGAAATACATGAAGCTTACAACGGCCCAGCAAGAAGAAAGGCACCCCTGACACATAAACACTGAGACGGCAATCCCACGTGCTTGTTAAAAATAAATAAAAAAACATTACTGAGGATCAGGACTGAGCAATACTCCACTCCCTTGGCAAGCCTCTAGGAGCCAACCTCAGTCTCAGACTTTCCCCCAGGAGAAATGTATAGGGAATATAAAAACAACAATATGGTGTTTCGATTTATCCTCGCTGGTAGACAGACCGGCAGACAGCAAGGTAGGAAGTGGCAGCATTGCAGCGCTGCCCTCAGACAGCAGAGAGCACGAGAGGTCGAGTCTCATAGACTGGCGTGATCATTGATGGGAATAGAAAAAAAAACAACATGTTGCTTGATTTATCCTCGCTGGAAGACACTGACAGACAGAGCGGCAGACAGCAAGGTAGGAAATGGCCACTGCAGTGTTGTCCTCAGACAGCAGACAGTACGAGAGGTCGAGTCTCATAGACTGGCGTGACCATTGATGCTACTGGGGGGAAGGTAATGGGACCCTGCAGACCGGATGGATCGATGGGGAAACGGGGCTGACAATAAAAACACTGTGTTTCTGAGAAGTGAGAAGAAGGCAGCAGCTGCCTGCTCGGGTTCACCAGTAGTTGAGTGCTCAGTGTTCAAACAAATCCCCCCCGCAGCAGCAGCTGTCTTTGCCAGACTGTCTCCGGAAGACTTGCAGGTAGCTAAGCAGGGCCTGTGAGGGCTCCTCTAGCCACAGTGTGGGGCTTAGCAGCGGGGTGCTTTAGATCAGACTCTGCTCTGGGTACCAAGGGGATGCTCCAGTCCTCCTTAGCCTGGCTGGAAGAGCAGCACTTGGGCCCCTCTGCCTGGCCAAAGCTGGGCGCTGTGCCATGGACAGCTTGGCAAGATTGACAGAGAGAGAGAGAGAGAGATGCCAGAGACCACGTGCGTTTTCCAGAGACATTTTAACCTTGGACATAATAGTCTGCCTCAAGGATATTCTGATTAGATGGTTAAAAATGGCTGATTGTATACACACAAACAGTCATTCCGATCCAAAACATTCCAATGTTACCAATACAATACAAGAGCTGAATTATAAAGCTTTAGATGACAGATTGGCTCCAGATGATTGCTGTCAATTATGTCAATGTTGAAGCCACTATTTAAGAGAAAATTGTAAGGTCCTATGGGTAAACTTCAAGCAAGTCCAGATCGATATCAACAAGCACATGTCTAAACCCAAAACCTGAATGGAATATGTGATCAGGCCTAAAAAAAAAAATCCCTTACTCTCTAGCGCGCTCACACAAAAGAAAAGAAAACTTCAAAGCAATCCGGACGCACACACATGGGACAGTTCAAGGCGGGGGTTATGCTAATTTCACCAAGTTCTATGCACAGCATCAAAATGTCCCCCGTTGCGATGGGTGGTGTGATGCCCCGAAGGATCATGGGATGCCAGATGATGCAGGAGTAATCCATAGAGGGATCCAGAGCACCGGATTAAATTCTCACTACAAGCACTTATAGTCAGACATGAACAGGGGCTACTGTACACATCCAAGCCGTGCATGGGGGGAGAAAAAGAGCTTGAACAATTCCTGAACAAGACATGTAAACCAGCATAGCCTACACTAATATCACTGTGTTGAGGGGGGGGGGGGGGGGGGGGAGATGGCCCACATAGTGGTGTGTAGAATGAGGGTAAAACGGCACTATGGTGCTTGCTCTTTCAGACATGCTTGTTCCATCAGCGCAGATGGATAAGGGGGGACTGATAAGCCAGTGTGAGCACAGCCATCAAGGTCACTTGGGAGGAGATTGCTCAATTTCTTTGACTGGCTCAGACTGGTTGTGTAGTCATTGAGTGGGACAGCTTTAATAGGGTTACCTGCACTACACACACACACACACCACATACACGTTCATGACCCCCACTCTGATTATGGATCTGTGACCTTTCTGTTCCAGCCACCAACCCCTCTCCGTTAGCCTCCATGGCTCATCACACAGGCATCGCTCAGGCTGTCTCCGCTGTGGGCACGGCTGCTACCGCTGCTGCTGATGCAGCTGAACCAGCTAGGATATAGGTGGGATTATTAATCTTTTCCTGCACCCCTCTGGGCCAATGGCAGCGCAGGCTGCCGGGTCACGTGACCACTGGTGAATGAGCTATACATAGAAAGTGCTGTGCGTGGATGGCTCACTGCTCCCGCTGTCCATCACTCACACAGTAGATCAGGAGACAATCGGAGTCACGTGATACACAGGGGAAACACACATTATTATCATCATCATCATCACAGGGAGCCCCTTACAGTGGAGCTGCTGTTACGCAAGAGCTAAAATGTTATCATTCTTGTTCAGAACTGCTCCAGGACAAATACATGAAAGTGGATGGAGGGAAGGGATTCCTTTTCATGAGAATTTTCTTTCTGTCAATGTCTTTCTCTTCAGTTTTACCACTTTACTATCAACTTGGTTGCTTTCCGATGCAGAAGCAGCCTGTTTATTTAGCCCCTATTAATTTAGGTGGGGTTAAATAGAAAAGAGCAATTGAAAACCAGCAGAGGTTAAGCCTTTCTTTGCATATAATGTCTCCCCCCCTCGCTTTTTGCGGGGCAGGTGCCCACTCATTGTTGGGCTGCCGTATTGAGAGGAAGATCATTAGCATGAGAAAGCATGAGTTGTGTGAGCATGTCTGTGTGTGTGTGTGTGTGTGTGTGTGTGTGTGTGTGTGTGTGTGTGTGTGTGTGTGTGTGTGTGTGTGTGTGTGTGTGTGTGTGCGTGCACGTCAGTACATGCATAAGAGAACAGCTGGCTCCTTGACTCACGCTGATGGGGCAGAATTGAGTTGGAGATGCACAAAGACACTAGGCTGCTGTACACACACTCATATGACTAATAGTCTACACCAGAAACAACTGTAAAATGCAATAATGCCAAAAATAAGCTAATTGGTGGCAATTATATCAATGGGAAATGGAATCATGATTTGACAGAGAGGAATAGCGTCAGACATCTGGCGAGTGACATCCTTTTACTTGCAGTCTTTTTGGTTTGAATACTGGGCACGTTTCAAAATATTCTGATTTTAAAATGCCCCTGAATTAAGATGAAAGTTGACATCAGCAGGTCTACAAAAATGTAGAATACTGAGCCTAGTATTAATGCGCCAATATTCAAATCTTCCACTAATTACAAGGAAGTTGACACAACAAAGACACAGGTGACAGTGATTTGATATACGAGTGACAGTAGACACGGTGTCGTAAACAATGAGCTCCCCACGGCTGTCCTGAGGCAGCTGACCCCATCCCAGGATCAACAGCCTCTTCAGAGGCCAAGGGAGGGTGGGGGACACAAAACAGCTGTTTGTTATCGACGATCAATGTCCTGGAGTGTGTGTGAGTGTGAGTGTGAGTGTGAGTGTGTGTGTGTGTGTGTGTGTGTGTGTGTGTACATCTGTTTGTGGGGTAGTTTATAATTCATATAAAAATGACTTCATAAGATTCATTACATACCAGATTCATAAGATTTTAGGTCCTGTTGTAGTAGTCAGGTTTGAGCCTAAACATCATCACTGTTGTTTTCCTCTTCTCATTGGTTCAAACAGTAAGGCCCTTTCATTCATTAAAGATCAACACTGGTCTCTGACAAAATAAACCAACCAACAGTGAATCTAGCCTACAGCGTATTGATCTATAATATTCTCCTGATTCATTCAAGCTCATCTGATCTCATACCATTACCAGCTCCCTGGCATTTAAACGGCTGAAACTTGACCCACGACCATAATTAGGCCACCCATCAGTACTACCGTAAACATAATTTGTTTTCCCAACTTGGAAAATGTAAGACACGGTTGTAGGCCCTGTCTATCCCGTGGTAGTCCCAACAACGTGTGCTGAAGAAGTAATGCAAGGAATATCTAGCTTACCTCTATGTATGACTCACCCAAACTATTTTACCGACACCCTCAAAGGCCTTAACTATGGTATGGTAAGTCAAGTCGAGTACATTTATATGGCAAGCATAGTAAAAATAAAAAAGCAAAAATACTCAACATGACAAACATCTAAGACAAGAAGGTATGACATATATAAAAATAGAGTCAAGTAAAACAAGGTCAAATAAAACTAAAATAAGATAAGACGAAACATATCATAAGAAGGTTTTACAGTAAAAGGAAGTAATATTAAATGGTATTGTTAATATTAAAACGGGGGAGATAATGACAAAAATAAGGGGTACCTGTTAACCACACAGTAAACCTGCGTAGTGCGTATGTGCGTAGTAGATTTACGCCTGACAAATCGCGTTCAGGCTGGACGACTGTTGCCACATTCGTACCGTGAATGAATTAATAAAATGTACAGGGCAAAGCCCAAACCGTTCTATTCAGCCCAATTGCAATGACAGTGGGAGTTGGCAACGCCTTCAATCGCAAGTTGTTTTGGATTAGTGAAATGATACAATGAAACAAAAACACCACACCCCTTTAATAATACTGACAAATAACATCTGTCGTCTCACAGCATAAACAAGCGCATCGTTATCTTTCAGCGCACTCACTCGTTACATCTTCGATAACTGTAACGTTGGCTACAGTCGAATGAAGGGCTGAGCACTGACAAACTAGCTAGCCAGATGACGTACTGTGGGTAAAGTACACACGTTTCACAAGAAAACGAAAATCTGAAACAGAATGGTCTTGACGAAACACAACAAGTCTATCGTCTCTTCCTTTTGGGCGTACATATTTTGACGAAATGATTAACGTTGAACGGTTAGGTTTGAGAAAACGTCATCCAGAAAAGCACGCCTCCGGTTAGCAAGCTCAATCGTATAACTGGTGCCTGATTGTCTATTCTAGAATGGTCTGGCTACGGCAGAGTATTTACAGATTTTGTTGCCGTGTTATTTTGAAACACAACCGCAGCTTTCTGCCAATTGTTTTACTACGCTATCAAGTTTATAGCAGACGTGTCTGAATAAACGGTAATGTTACTTACCAGCGGTTGCATCTCCGGGTTATCGTTCACTGCTGGTACTTGAAATCTATCAATTTCTTCCATCATATTCACACCGAGCCTGTCTTCAACTGTCTGTCTAACGCCGATATTATGACTATGGAAATTACAAACGCATTTATTCTGCTATCAATTTGACCGAAGGATGCTACAAAATGCTCGCATCATCCCAGTTTGTTTGCAGCTTCCCGTCCGTCCGTCACCACCGTAAAGCTGACAACATTAGGGAACGTCTTCCGGAAACAGATGAGCAACTTCACAGGAAGTGTAGTAGTAGCTAATAGTTTCTAAAACACGAAGTGTCATTGCTCGAATCTACGATGCACTATCGGCCTAATGTTGCCTTATATATGTAAACAGATTAAGGCTTTACAAATGAAACGTGTTCTCTTTATTTATATGAAAGAAAAAGCTATATCAAGACAAATCTAAAGTGAAATTTTAAGCCAAGGAAGTCTGCCTAAAAACACACCACCAGAGTAGACCATTCATTTCTGGGGAGTTGGAGATTATAATTGATTTAATTTAGGACCGTGTAATTAGAATGAATGAGATTGAATGACAATACAAATGTGACCTATGTCCATGTCAGAAGTCAGGAACAAACCAGATCAATTGTTAGGCTATTTCCCAATGCATTTGTATGTAAACTCCCTTAATATTTTCACTTTATTTTATAAATGACTTGATTTGTTTATTATATTTAATTAAACACTGTTTGATGCTTCAGCACAGATTGTATCTTGTTATATCAATATAGCCAGGCTACAAGAACTGAACTGATGTCACTGAGCTGAACTGAACAAGAGAACTGACAACTGAACACCCTCGCGCGTGATCGTTGCCACAGCAACCAACGCAAACAGTTGAAGGTGAGCAACCTAGACAGGACAGTGAAAACGACTGTTTTGTTTGTATCAAATTGAGTGTATCAGATTGTAAATTATTGTAGCTGCCTTTATTTACCATTCTGCTAATGGTGAATGACTAAGTAGCGGTCTTTCATAGTGCGCACCCAAAGTAACACTGTGAAACGATGCCTGTGCCACAAAAAACTGGGGCTGCCAAAGCCAAACAGGTAAGTTAACATTCACGTTATTTAGTTTGCTCACGATAAGGTTGACAAAGTCGTTTGAAATGACATGTCAGAATAACTTTAAATAATTAGGAAGATATATGAATAAGTAAGAAAACAATCCATACTGTATGAGAACCTAACGTTACGCTTTCTTGGAACAAGCTAACTTTTATATCATAGATAGCTAACCACCGTGATCGGGATCATATCAGAAGATGACGAATCAGCGTACAGGGATGAAGTACAGAAACTGACAGTGTGGTGCTCAGACAACAATCTGTCACTGAACACCACAAAAACGAAAGAATTAATTCTGGACTACAGAAGGCAAAGTGCAGTTCCGGCCCCACTCTACATCAACGGGGACTGTGTGGAGAAGGTCCACACCTTCAAATTCCTAGGAGCCAATTTATCAGATGACCTCTCATGGTCTGTCAACACCTCAGAGACAGTAAAAAAGGCACAGCAGCGACTACACTTCCTGAGAGTACTCAGGAAAAACAACCTGGAGTGTAAACTGATGGTGGCCTTCTACCGCACCACTATCGAAAGTGTACTAACCTACTGCATCTCGGCGTGGTACTCCGGTTGCACCGCAGCAGACAAGAGAGCCCTCCAAAGGGTCATCAACACAGCACAAAAAATCACTGGCTGCTCACTGCCCTCCCTGGAATCCATTGCCCGCTCCCGCTACCTTAGCAGGGCCAATAACATCTTAAAAGACTCCTCTCACCCAGGCCACCACCTGTTTACTCTCCTGCCCTCAGGCAGACGGTACAGATCCTTTAGAGCAAGGACCACGCGTCTTAAGAACAGTTTTTTCCCGACAGCCATCAGAACTCTAAATACCGACATGCACTAAACACTAAGCACTTTATTGACTACAAGTCACATACCATCTCAGGCACCTTACACATGTGCATAAACAAAGCTGTATTAATTGATGTATTTATTGAAGTACTTTAGTCTATGCCACCGCACTTTGTTCTACTCTTAATGTATATATATATTTTTTTGGGGGCTGTTCCTACTGTTTTTGGATAGTTGTAGTATTGTTATGTTATATGTTGTTGTTGTGTTATATGTTGTCCCTCGTCACACCAACAGGAGAAGCACTCAAAATTTCGTTGTATAAATACAATGACAATAAAGGCTTTTCTATTCTATTCTATTCTATTAAGTTAACTAAACTCACTAAAGTTTTTTTTTTTCCACAATTATTGCAAAACACTATACAAAACATACAGACAAGTGCTCAGCAAATCAACAATGAAGTAACAACAAATAAAGCAATATAAAATCAAATAATAAATCAAATAAGTTAGACACAGGGGACAGATACTACACAAATTGGAAACAAAAATTCGATACAACAAGGAAAAAAGATGACACTATTCCCCATTAAAGAGTTCTCTGTATATTTTCATAGTTCTTTTGGTAGTGGCTTTGCTGTCCAGTGTTTTAGTGTATTGTGCAAATTCATATGAGAATCTGGTAAAATTGGGGGTCACCTGCATTTGTGGATATGAAATTTGCCAAATAGGACAATCAAATTAGCACCTTGCTCAATGTGATGGCAGTGAGCTGTTTTCCCACTAAGTCATCCTATCTATGCCTAACTTTACGTACTGCTGATTAGCGTAGATTGTGGACCTACAGTAGTTGGTTGGTAGTTTTCTATTAGCAGTCTGTCATTACTCCAGTGATGTGCCGATGTTGAACTCATACAATTACCTTACCTTTTTGAAGGGGCCGAATTCCTTGCCCAAGGCCACTGCTTCAAAGGGAACCAAAGCGGCGAGCAAGAAAAAGGTAGGCCTTGACAGGCAAGTGCAAAACCTTTTTTGTCACTGTGTTGTGGGGTTAAATGACCGGTGCCAATGGCGGTTCTCTGTGATGTGTGGATTAGGATGATGAGGATGGTGCAGACTTGGGTGAAGGGGGTGAGGACTGGACACAAGGGAAAACTTTGGTGAAACCCCCGGACCAGCTGGACCTGACTGAAGCAGTGAGTATCACCAGATACATTAGGTATCACACAGTGTCAAATCTCAATCAGTGTTTCCAGCCAAATGATTTTGTTTCTTTTCGTCAAGATGGAAGGATGTAAAAGCAAAACATGTTTGCCAAACACAGTTTCCACCAAACTGTCATGTTATAATGAACTGAAATGTGTAATGCTATGGGAAGTTATCCCTGTTGCATTTATCCAATTTTGTCTGTGTTGTCAGTAATAAACCTCAGACCAAAATATGGGAGATCCTTATCTACTTTGTGTACTAATGACCACTTTTCATTGTGTTCCTGTTCTCCAGGAGCTGAAAGAGGAATTCACGAGGATCCTGACAGCCAACAATCCTCACGCTCCACAGAATATTGTCCGCTACAGCTTCAAAGTACATCTTTTTTTTTTTTTCTCTACTAATCTTAAATCACATGAAGAAAAAAAACACCTTATGGAAGACCACTGTGTTGACAGGATCAGTTGATTCTGCAATGAAATTAGCTGTTTGAGTTGGACATGGGATGTGTTAGAAAGTGTTGAGATCTCAGAACACAATTGTTGAACTCTTTATAAAAGATCATGGTTATTGTTTATTCCTGTTGAAATGTTGAAACACTCAGCTACAGGGTCATCCAAGGGACACTATACCATCTCTGGAAAGGAAAAACAATTAGAACAATTAGAAAAAAGATGTGAAGATTATTAAAGATATACTACAAATCCATGTTTCTAGGAGCGCTCTTATAAGGCCGTCAGTAGCGTTGACCAACTGGCAGTTCACTTTGTCCTGGACGGAAATCTTCTTCATAGGGACTCCGATGAGGCTCGCAGACAGAGGGCCAAGCAAGGCCTCCCAGAAGGTATGCTCTGCTCCATAGGACATTCAGTCTGACAGAGGCATCAGATAAGTATTTAGAGAATTGCAGTCAGCATTAAAATAAAGTGATACTCAGCAATATATCGTATAACATGGTACTTATACATTCAAAATAAGGAGAGCATATAAAGAAAGTATGGTGTCTTTACAAGTTCAGTTTATACTCTCCTTATTTACTAGCCAACCTGCCATCAGGACCACTGTACATTGTTGTGGCCCTCTGAGGACTGGGATGTACTGGGGTTATGAAACATGGTTGTTATGTGCATTGGAATAATACTGCTGTATTACAGAAAATCCCATGGATGCTGCAGTGGAGACAGACGAGGAGAAAACAGAGACTCCGGTAACGAGGGGGCACTTTCACACTCGATTCACAACCATTTATCATCATAAATCCACAGAATTAAGCACATGACTGTTGGCCCAAGGAACTTGACACCTAATATATCATGCAATTCAATTGTAACCTTTACAAAGGTACCATGTCTTAGATTTAAATACGCACAATTCTCACATTGAAATGCAAGTAATTCTTACAGTAGCGTGCTGTCAGAAGAGACTACTTCATTTGTTTGAGAGTTTAAAGTAAAAAATGAGTGCAGTTGCCAGATGTACAGAAGCTTCATATTCCACATCAGCTACACTTGTGCTGATGTCTGACTCATGCAATTGTTTTGAATCAATCCAGTATTTTCTCTACGCGTTGTTGTATTGTCTTTCATCGAGGTGAGGTAATGTAAAAACCCATTGTCATCTCATCCCTCCTCAGGCCGCCGAAGCAGAGGAGGAAGCGGGTGAGGAGGGCGGAGCGGAGGAGAGGCCCGACAGCGTGGAGGTCAAGGGCGGCGGCCAGAAGGCGGCCAACCAGTTCAACTTCAGCGAGCGAGCCTCCCAGACGCTCAACAACCCCCTCAGGGTACAGTAGCCATAGGCAGAGCTTCACAAAGAAAGAGTTTAGCAAGAGAGGTTTGCACTGATGAAACCTTATCTATCACAAAGAAGAGTAGGAGGCATTAGGAATATGAGGAGCAATACTTAATATAGGCAGTAGTTGGCATGTTATGAAAAGATTGCCCTCATTTTGGATGAACCTGGATAATTAATTAAATTGTTAAACAACCCTTTATTGGTTAAGGAACATAAACTAGTGAGTGTGAATTATTCAGTCTAGCAAATAAGAGTATTTTTGTTTCTGCTGCTGTGCTGTCAGGGACTTTCTGCCTCATATTTTTCCACACGTTCCTCAAAGGGAGAGAATACGCCCTGTGCTCAATAGCTGCAGAGAGGTGACTGTGACATTTAACATTACTAGCATACATATTCATACGCATGATGCAGCACCATCCACCCCTCGGTAGTGTTACTCAGGAGAGTAGCGACAAGGCAGGGAATGTTTCATACAACTTAAGCCATAGGTGCCGGCACTGAGACATACTGGAGATATGTATCTACATGATTTATGCTGGATTAGCATAAAATAAGATCCAATAATGCCCCAGGTTTAGCTCTAAGATAATGCATTCTCCTCATAGAATTTACATGGCTAAGCAATGCCTAGTAGACCGTCAGGTAGTTCATTATTGGCCTGTAAAAGCTCTTCTGAGAAGGTGTCCTGGGAGTGTTTTTTAGGCTGGTATTTGGAGCCCTTTCACAGACTCCCAGACTGTCATTGCCAAAGCATTAAACATTTATGACATTCATGAGATGTTTGAGCAATCAATATATGCTTAGGTCTTTTTTTTCTGTACATAAGGAGAGAGAATGTCAGACGGAACCCCCTCCTTGTGCAAACTTCTCAGCCACAGCCAATCAGGTACTGTCTTATAATACCTCCAATTTAGTGGACTGGCGTTTGTTTTTAATAATCCACAGTAAGTGATGCCAGTTTTGAAATGATAGTAATTTGCGTTTTTGTTATGATACACGTATTGTATTGCGTCTTACCCGCAATTAATCTATTCACTGTTTTCTGCTTTTCCTTAAATATCTCCTGTTTCAAGATCAGATATGCATTTCTAAACTCTGTGTGCAATCTCCATTGACCCTTCCATTTGTCCTCAGTGGGAGATCTATGATGCTTATTTGGAAGAGCTGCATAAACAAGAGAAGATTAAGGAGAAGCAGAAAGCTCTGCCCACAAAGAAAGATGAGGACAAAGGCAAGAAGAAGATGATGATGGTGGAAATGCAGGTGGGCTTACATGCGTGTGTGTGTCAGAGTATGTGCTCGTAAAGGTGTGTGGGTATGTGTGTGTGTGTGTGTGTGTGTGTGTGTGTGTTTGTGTGTGTATGTGCATTATGTATGTGTCAGGTCTAATGCCTTGATTATACTTGTTTGTGGACGTGCATACGGACAGCTGATGGACACCAAAGACGTGTAGTTGTTCTCATTATACTTTCTAGTACGCTTGGAGTCCGTCCATGCACACTTGGTGCCCTTGTAGCATAGTGGCGTAGTAGTACTAAAAAAAATTGTTTGAAATTTACGTCAGTAGGACCCTGGTGGACCCTTGTGTATTCGTGGATGGGCAAAGTATGACTCTGGGCTAAGGGTGGCTGTTAACAGCAAACTGTGAAATACAAATTTAACAGAACCATGTGAGGAAATACCATGGGTCTAGAAAGGACATGAAATCATAACCTGTTTAGTGCAATGCTGTAGAGCAGTGGTTCCCAAACTTTTTACAGTCCCGTACCCCTTCAGACATTCAATCTCCAGCTACGGGAATTTGGGCGATTTTGATGCACAAAATGATGTTTCCGTCTGAAAGTTGCAATTCTGTTTCAAAGGGTACATTCCGCGAATTCCGTCCGCTTTCCGTTATCGCGGAAATGTTCTCCCCGCGTACCCCCTGAACCACTTTGCGTACCCCTGGGGGTACGCGTACCCCAGTTTGGGAACCGAGGCTGTAAAGAAACAGTTTAGAAATGTTTCTCTCTATTGAAAAAATCATGTTCATGCTCGCTTTTTCCGATGTTACATAATATATCAACATTATACAGTATTAATGAAAATTGTTGTTCGATCAGTATGATAATCATTTTTGACACAGTACTCTTCAGGAGTGTTGTGACACTTATACGTATACATTTGCCATATCTATAGTTCATGTTATAAAGTGACACTAGAGACTCTTTTGAGCTACACCTACATGGTGTGCGGTGATCAACACTTAATGTTGTGACATTGCCCAGCCCGTAAATAAAGCCAGAATTCTCAGAGAGCGAAAAATGTGCAGTCATCTCTGACGTATATCAGTGTAATAGAGCCTCTCAAGCTGATTATTTGTTCTCTCTCACCACGGACAGAGTGATGACATCAGTAAAGTGTCAAAGGCGGCAAAGATTGTGGAGCGCATGGTCAACCAGAACACATTTGACGACATCGCCCAGGGTACGTCCCCTTTTTTTTCCACTTGGTCACTGACGATTCATTTGATAGGTTGATTTGAATAATTTGTCCTGCTGCTGCTGCTGCCAGACTTGTGAGTGAGTCAGTGCTGTCTGTCTCCTCCTTGTGTGTGTTTGTCTCCTGGGTGTCTCCAGACTTCAAGTACTTTGAGGACGCCTCAGACGAGTTCCGGGACCAGGAGGGCACCCTGCTGCCGCTGTGGAAGTTCCAGTACGACAAAGCCAAGAGACTGGCTGTCACTGCCCTCTGCTGGTCAGTCTGCGCAATTACAACAGGTTTCATGGAATATACTGTAGGTGTGAAGGGCCAGGATTAAAGAGTAATGTAAAATTAAAGAGTATATGATTGCCTGTCTAAGGTGGAAGTATTATATAATGTAACAAATGGTCAGTTTGGATTAATTGGATAAATTAATTGTATAATAAAATCATACAATGTATAATACCAATTTTTGTCATCCTTCAGGAATGAAAATAACCGAGACCTGTTTGCTGTAGGCCTTGGCTCGTGTAAGTAACATCTAATCTCCCTCCTAATAAATTACACGTATTAAGATGTGAAGCCTCATTATCCACTCAAGGTTTATAAATTGATAATAGCCACTTTATGGTAAAATGAGTTATCAAGGTAGAAAGGAAACATTATCTATATGAGAGGGAATTCTAGTGTCAAACACCATCCCATGCCATACTGACCCAGAGGTTCTCTCTCTCTCTCTCTCTCTCCCTCTCTTCCCTTTCTCTCTCTCTCTCTCCCCCCTCTCTGTCTCTGTCTCTCTCTCTCTCTCTCTCCCCCTCTCTCTCGCTATATATCTCTTTCCCCCCCCTCTCTCCTCCTCTCTCTCTCTGACAGATGATTTTACTAAACAGGGCCGAGGCATGCTCCTGTTCTACTCCCTAAAGAACCCCACCTACCCTGAGTGCACCTACCACACCACCACCGGCCTCATGTGCCTGGACATCCACCCCAAGCTGCCACATCTGGTGGCCGTAGGCTTCTACGACGGCTGCGTGGGCGTCTACAGCCTGAAGGAGGAGGGCACCCAGCCCATCTACAAGAGCACTGCTAAGTCTGGCAAACACACAGATCCTGTTTGGCAGGTGTGTGTGTGTTTGTTTGTTTGTTTGTGCTTTTTAAGGAAGTGCTAGAGTATGGGTATATTTGAGAGAGAATGCTTGTGTATTTGTGGTGTAAGGGAGTATATGTCTGGCACAAGGTTATTTGGGTGCACTATTTATGTGTGTAAGGATGTGTGTGTGTGTGTGTGTGTGTGTGTGTGTGTGTGTGTGTGTGTGTGTGTGTGTGTGTGTGTGTGTGTGTGTTTGTGTGTGTGTTTGAATGTCCCTGGTTTATGTGTTGTCCTATCAGTACCAAGATTAAACATTGGGCTCTGGCTTTGATCAGAACATAAAAGCTGCGGCTATGCTTTTCCCCTGGTTTGAAGCCATGAAGCCAGCGGAAAAAGCTCCTGATTAAAATAATGGCCCTGAATAACAAAGTCATTCATCGTCAAAAGGGGAAAAAAGGAACGGAAAATAAGATGTCTGCCCTTGTATTTGATCTCTCAGGTGTTGATTAGATCTGAATAAACTCAACTACATACTGAATCTGAGAGAAAGGTCCAGTCGAGCATCTCGTGGTAATGGGGCCTTTACTGTCCTTGGACAGGATCAATTTTGTCCGTGAGTGATGTGGTTTTCCTAATGACTAGGAAAGGAGCGTCCTCGAAAAGCATACAGATGGTGTCCAGAGGCTTCTGTGCTTTTGCCTGTACAGTAATGGGGGCGATAGTACTTCAGGAGATAGAGGAGTCGTTCAGCAATCTGAAGGTTGCTAGTTTGATCCCGACGACTCCTCACCAAGTGTCAAAGTGTCCTTGAGCAAGACACTAAACCGCCCCAACCACTCCCGATGTGCATGCTGGCACATAGTAGTAGCCTCTGCCATCGTGTCGTGCCATGTGTGAATGGGTAGATGTCTGAGGCATTAACCTGTAAAGCGCTTTGAGTGCTCTATGAGTACAAGCTCCATTAACCATAATGTTCTGGGTGGTCTGGTTGTGTGTCATTAGGTGCGCTGGCAGGGCGATGACATGGACCACAATCACAACTTTTTCTCTGTGTCGTCTGATGGCAGAGTGGTGTCCTGGACCCTGGTCAAGGTGAGCGAGCAAACGCCCATCGCTGATAGTGTGCTTTTGTTTGTAAACACTGGCTGATCAGCTGTCTGTTTGTGCGCGTGAACATGTGTGTGTGTGTGTGTGTGTGTGTGTGTGTGTGTGTGTGTGTGTGTGTGTGTGTGTGTGTGTGTGTGTGTGTGTTGTTTATGACTGCAGAATGAGCTGGTGTATACAGACATCATTAAGCTGTCTTTAGAGGGTTCGCCATCAGATGGGACAGAAGGCATGCAGCTGCCTACCATGGGTAAGACACATACACACACACACACACACACACACACACAACACACACAACACACACACACACAAAAGTTGGGTGACCATGCAAAAATTGGAAACTCTTGAAATTTGCATGAACTCTTCTAAGCCGAATAATAAATGAATTTACTAGAGAGGAGAGGATTTCCGATCCGGATTCTTTTTGGTTATAATGCGACTAAGGTTGATGGAAACGGGTTTATTTGCATGAAATCGCATTTGTTGAGATTTTAATGAGTGTTCAAATTAATGTTGCCCTGAGAACGTCAAGTTTTGAACCCACAGCTGTAACAATTCCTCCCTTGATTAGGTCCATTTTTTATTCGCATAACATAGTGGATGGAAACACGCATTTCATTTAGCGGAATTTTCATAAACACACTTACAATATGCAAATGAATTGCATGGAAGTCCAGCTGCAGACTGTCACTGCAAAAAGTAGGATACTGTTTCCAATCAGGATTGTAATGCTTTGCCAGGCTTTCTCAGATGAGCTCGAGGTCTTACCGTGCCGAGTGAAGCGCCCTCATGTTGCCTATCCTCACTGACCACATCTGTCAGTCGGTAATATCCTCTCTCCTCGCAGCTGCATTTTTATAGGAACCTTTCCCATCAGAAGACTCGTTTATGTCAGGCCTGGGGCTTAATCTCTGTCGGGGGATGGGAGGGTTGGGAGAGATGAGGGAGATGAGGGGGGTGAGGGGGGGGGCTCAGGTAAACAGGAGAGGAGGATAAGATCCAGCCCGGGCTGGGCTGGGCTGCCAGGGTTGGTACTGAGTACTGACAGGAGACCGTGCTGACAGCCGTGGACGGCAGGTCCATGCTGGGAGTCCAGCTGGTAGCGCTGGTATTGGATTACTGTCATCTGCTCCATATGTTACAGATGGGGTTGGCCGTGCTCCAGAGACATATCGCTGAAGCAAAGGAAACTGTTTTCTCATAATATTCACGGGGTGGTTATACATTGATTTGGCCAATTATTAATAGAAACGGCTGGTTGCTTTTTTGCTGTATAACTGGGGCACCTAAGTGATGGGGTGGCTGGCTGAGTGCTACAGGAATGAGGAATGAAGTACCTCTATGTTTCTGTTCAGTTTTGTGTCGTCTGCTTATTTGTTTGTCCTTTTATGCTTCCTGTAGCATGTGGCACATCGTTTGACTTCCATAAGCAGATAGACTACCTATTCCTGGTTGGCACAGAGGAGGGGAAGATCCACAAGGTGAGAAATAACATTGTGTGTGTGTATGTGTTTGTGTTTGTGTTTGTGTTTGTGTATGTGTGTCTGTCTGTGTGTGTGTGTGTGTGTGTGTGTGTGTGTGTGTGTCTGCGCGCACATACGGGCGTGTTTGTGTGTATGTGAGTGAGTGTGTGTGTGTGTGTGTGTGTGTGTATGTGTATGATGACATAAGAGAGGTGTGTGTATAATGTGTGTTTGTAAGCACAAGGTCTTGCTGACCCTCTGTAAGTGCTGGTGCTGTGAACTTAACCACTACAGAGGTGGCCAGAGCAGAGTTCCCCCTCACCCTTATCCTCCTTTTGCCTGTGAGCAGTACTTACCCTATCTCTCTGGTTGTGCGTGTGTTTAGGTGTGTGTGCGCTTAGGTTTGTGTGTGTGTGTGTGTGTGTGTGTGTGTTTGTGTGTGAGTGCGCACATTTCCCTTTCTGTCTTCCTTGAGACCACCCTTTCATCTGTTTTCCGTGGCAGAGCAGCTTTAGTCCCGTCAGCGGGCTGTCCCATCTACCCTCTGGGGAGACAAGGAAGCACTTTGTTTTGTAAAACTAAAAGCTCCCTGTCTTATGTCATCATACAAAAACAAACACACACACACACACACACACACACACACACACACACACACACACACACACACACACACACACACACACACACACACACACATGCACAGTATGGATTTAAGTGTGATGACTCAGGCAGGCAGTGGCAGGAGATGAATAGCCTGTACAAAGCAGCAGGCAGGCCAATGCATCACAGACAGTTTCATGTGCTGTAAACATATGTGGATAGAAGCACAACACACAGTATGAGCCAACAGACACACAACCATACCCACCTGCAAACTCTTAAACAAATGGACACACATTTATAGTACACACATACTGTATACAAGCAGATATGTTCAGATCATCCACACACACACACACACACACACACACACACACACACACACACACATGGAAGCTCAGTTACACGTCCTCCTACTTAAGCAAATATCACACTTCAAGCACAGTTGTCTAATTATCCACCATCTCCAGGTGGAAGATAGGTTAGCATATTGAAGTTGTCACTTTGCCCAGACTTAACAGACAGATGCACTTTGGAGCCTCTTATCAGGGGTAAACATGCCACATTTGGCCCCTAAAAAATGAAATAGATGAAAAGTTCACACACTGCCTATGCAAGAGACCACACCTGCATACAAATGCATTCATGGCAGGTTAATAGCTGTGGCCTTCATAGTGAATTTAGGGTGAGTTGTCTGATGGAAAAATGTTCCCTAAACAATGGCAGCAGTTCACTGTCCATGGCAATTTATAGTAGAAATAAATGGCAAATGGCTTGTTTTACAGAAAAGTGAATAGTCTTTGTGCTCTAGAAACATGCATGGGGCCACCATTAGCCATCGGGTTTTCACACCGATTCATGTCAGTGCTGGATTGTGGCTCTATATATCTCCCTGCCTGACTTCCCAGCCATTTCACTGACACACACATTTATATCAAGAGTAACTAGACAGATTCCAAACACAGAGAGACTCAAACTCACACACACACACACACACACACACACACACACACACACACACACACACACACACACACACACACACACTCTCACTGAACCAGTCAGGGAGTGCCATGACAGGTCATTAAAGGCATCACACAGTAGACTTATCCTCCAATTCCCCCACCGGCTGCCAGTGCCTCCAGCACTTGACGATGGACTGACAGGTTCTGGATGGACCTGAGACATCCATACGTCTACAGTTACACTTCAAGGGACCTGTCTGTCTCTCAGGAAACTCACTTCTGCGTTTTAATTCCTGCCAAAGTGTCAGTCGGGGCCGAGAGGGCTTTGTAGGATACTTTATCAACTGGGCTGTGTCGTCTGCTCAGAATGCTAGACAGCCTGCAAGCTCACAGTCACTTCTGCTCACATTTTGGAGGTAAATATAAATAAACGGGAGTTTGTCGCCCATTTCCCCCATTTACGATGAGGGGCAGTTTAAGCATATTAATGCCACAGAAGCCTGTGATGCATTATATTATGTGAAGTAAATTCACTGTCTTGGCAAAAATAGAAGCTATTCATGTGGAATGCACAATGGGCTGTTTACTATACGTGGAGCCTTTGGAACAACATGAGTGAGACCTTAGAATGCTGAACGCTTGATTAGATGCTGTAAAAGCCTCAACGCTCCGCTCTGCTCCGCTGCACTTGAGAACTGAACAAATCGTTTCATTGTTTGCAGTTGCGCCACCCGATGATTCTGTAATTAGCTCGGTGGGTATTGTGCATGCCCTTTAGGATCCCTTTGTCGGGAGAGTGGATGTTCTTAAGAGAATGTTTTACGAGCGAAAATGGATGCATCTCTTTCGAAGCATGAATCAAAACTTCTTTGTCTTAGTTTGAAGCGTGATATTCCGTCTCATCAGTAGTCAATTCACAGAAGAAGCAAGCTTTTATCAGTGCAACCATCCTGGAGACAGACAGGCTTCTTTTAAAAGAATGTTTTTATGGCTGAATGATGTGTGTCTTCTCTCTTTCTCTCTCGCCCTATCTCTTCCTCCCTCACTATATGTTTTTCTCTCTCTCTTATTCTCTCTCTCTTATTCTCTCTCTCCCTGTCTCCCTCTCTCTCTCCCTGACTCTCTCTCTCTCTCTCCCCCTCTCTCTCTCTCTCTCTCTCTCTCTCAGTGCTCTAAAGCATACTCTAGCCAGTTCCTGCAGACTTATGATGCCCACAACATGGCTGTGGATGCGGTCAAGTGGAACCACTTCCACCCCAAAGTCTTCATCTCCTGCAGCTCTGACTGGACCGTCAAGATCTGGGACCACACCATTGAGTAAGCACACACACCGTAGCTGAATGACTGCCCTGAACGCACACACCATTGAGTAAGCACACACACCGTAGCTGAATGTCTGCAACGAACGCACACACGCACTTATTCACTCACATCTTACTCACAAGGTGTGCAGATTGTACAGTCCCAGAGCTCCACACCGGCTGATGTTTTATAGATACAATAATAATGCGCGAGACTACACAGTAGGGTTTGTGACGTTTCACTTAAGGTTGAAAGTGTGTGAATCTCTTGTCACAGAATGACGGTGTGTGGCCATCATGCAGCCGACACTAACCCTGTGTGTCCCATAAGCTACAGCTCTACATGTTAGAAATGTGCCTTGCATTTCTGTCCTTTTCGGTTGAATCACTTTATAGCCCTACCACAATCTGTGGGGCATGTGTAATTATCCTGCCACTCCAGTTATTTGTCACAGTAATTTGCAAGTCTAATTGTTTTAAAAGGGAAATACCCATGAGTGACTCACGGTAATTATTCAGTCTCTCAGACAGCTCTTTACGGTTTGCTTGATTGCTGATGCTACACTACGCCCGCCCTCACTGTGCTCATGCACTGCTTCAGCCTACCAGCAGGGGGCTCTAAGACCATATAATCCTTTGACAGCAGATGGATGGCATCCCTTGTGTGTCTGTGCTGAAGGTGGATGTTTCCATTCAGTGCTCAGTGCAGATGTGTGGATGTGTGTCTGTTGTGAGGCACCCGGGAGACTGTTTTCCTTGTCAGAAAAGCATCTGTGTTTGGAACTAGATAATGTCTGTGTTTGAAACTAAACAGCGGCACAGACTCTAATTTGTATTTTTTTTTCATGGATGGTGCAAATACCTTAGTTAAGAAAAATGCACCTAAATAGAAGAAATGCATTATATGCATTTACACCATTAATAAACAAACCAAAAAAACATAAACTTCCAGTGAGAAATGGTCAGCCTGTTTGACTTTTGAAATAGTGAAGTTCTTTCCAAAACATGTCTAAAGACATGCACTCAGTTATCATTTATCACAGATTATTGAATGATTGATTGATTGATTGATTGATTGAGAGTTGTAGCATCTGTAAGGTTAGCCTTACTGTCTGCTCAGCTGCATCTCCTTCAGATGATGGAAAATCGCAGTTGATTTATCTAGGTTTTTTATAAGGTAGATGAATCAATTTGATTTGACTTCCAAGGGTCTTCCAGAGATCACTTTTAATGTATTTCAGATAGACATTTCTTGGATGTACAGTACATGTTCTTGCAGCCTGCACGGCAGCCAATTAATCACCTGTCCTGTCTCAGAAGACATCCTCTGCAGGTGTATAGCCTTTCCACCAAAAACTGTAGCTTCCACACGACAACTACGGAAACCTGGTATAGGCAATGCCTATGGGGCTTAATGGGCTGTGAAATGTGCTGAAAATGCAAGACGGTTTGCAAAATAAGATTAAAGTAGCAAAGAGCAAAGAAGCCATGTTAGAATTTGCCATCTAACTTTGGATCAGGAAAAATACTCAAAGTATCAAAATTTGTCCCGTATCGAAATATGTTGAAAGATTTGATTATGGTGATGATGCCTGTGATGTTGAGTTCACCACACTGTTGCCTACGGTTGCCATAGATGTTATCCTCCTCTGTGCGTCAGTGGAAAGCCTCGGAAAAGACAGATGCTGGCCTGTCATCTTGCTGGAGATTTTTCTCTCCTCAGATCTTTAACCCCTGATGTGTTTAGTGGCTCCGCGACTGGCACGCTGTCTCGCTCCAGCCTGATGGATGGGGTTCATCTTAAATCAAGGGCCAGATCTGGTAGCGAAACCAGAGTGAGTTAGGTAGGAGAGAGAGAGAGAGAGAGAGAGAGAAACCAGAGCGAGTTAGGTATGAGAGAGAGACAGAGAGAGAGAGAGAGAGAAACCAGAGCGAGTTAGGTATGAGAGAGAGACAGAGAGAGAGAGAGAGAGAGAGAGAGAGAAACCAGAGCGAGTTAGGTATGAGAGAGAGAGACAGAGAGAGAGACAGAGAGAGAGAGAGAGAGAGAGAGAGAGAGAGCCTAGGGCTGCCGGACTGACACACTTCTTTAGGTCATTACTCTCCACGCCCCGAGCAACGTTACGTAAATCAGAGCCCCACTAATCAAGCGCAGGAGTGAGTCACTGTCCTGGTGGAGTCGAGAATGGAGACGTGGTCCTACATGGTTTACGCGTGTGAGGGCGATGGCTACATCCGTCCCTGTCAGCATGGCAGAGTGACCTACTGTTGGGTATCAGAGCCGCTAGGCTAACGATTAAAAACTCCTGACAGCTCAGTATAAACAAAGCCTTGTGAGTTAAAAAAAAAAAAAAAGCCTTAATTAAAATAATGAAAGTGGGTCAGAGACCTGTGTGAATCCCTCTAATTGCTTTGCCTGAGCAAAATGAGGACGGGGAGGGGAAATACAGCAAGACTTAGCTATTTTGTCTGGCCAAAGATGTTTATATGTGCCCCCCCCCCCCCCCCCCGATGAAATGACATACACTGACCCTGCAGAGGTCTTTGGAACCTTGTTGCTTACCTATAGTGTTTTTGCATCGTCCAGTTCTTAAGGGCTAGTAGTCCATCAGTGTGCGTCACAATCTTGATCTTGCCTCGGTGGAGCCATCCTAATTGAAATAAGTGCAGTGTGCAAATGAAAGGAGCTTAAATAAGCTGGCTAATGAATGGCCTTGAGTGTGTACGTAAGCCTGCGGCGCGAGAGGCTTTGATGAGAGAGACTGGCTGAAGTCTGGCTGGGAACCCTGGAGCCCCAGCCTAAAAAAGGCAGGGCGAGATAGAGACGCGGCTCGGCACCATATGTCAAGGAATGAAGAGATAGCCGTAAGTCTGGTAAAGACAGAGGGCAATGTGGTCGAGGTAGGGGGAGAAGGTGATGTGTGTAGGCAGGTAATGAGGAAGGCCTGGCGATGAGCCCCATCTGTCTTTTCACCTGTCTGATTAGCATCCTCACCTGCCCCTACGGAAGCGCTATTATGAGAAGCAACGGGGGGCATTACTGGATACCCTTGCTCTCTTTTTTATTCACTCTCTCTTGCTTGTTCTCTTTTTTCCCCCTTAGCTCAGCCCTAGCCTCTTGCTTCTCCACACCCTGTCTGATCCCCCCTGCCTTCTCTTTCTGCTGGGGCGCTAACAATGACTTCCATTGAGCACAGAGGGAACTGAGAGAACAGTGTGTATCTCTTCCTCTCTCTCTCTCTCTCTCGCTCTCTCTCTATCTCTCCCACTCCTTTCTCTCTCTCTCTCTCTCTCTATCTCTATCTCTTACTCTCTCTCTCTCTCACTCTCTCCCTTTCTCTCTCACTCTCTCCCTTTCTCTCTCTCTCACTCTCTCGCTCTCTCTCTATATATCTCTTACTCTCTCTCTCTCCCACTCCTTTCTCTCTCACTCTTTCCCTTTCTCTCTCTCTCTCCTTCTCTCACTCTCTCGCTCCCTCTCTCTCTCTCTCTCTCTCTCTCTCTGCTCCCACCCACCTCACCCAGCAGAGAACATAATCTGCTGCATCTGTTCCCCTTATGAGACTAAACTGAGTGTGAAAGTCAGGGACATTCATAGGACTGCAGTGTGCTCTACAGCATGCTACAGCTTTCAGAGATACAGTATGTTACACAAATGTTACTCATGTTTGTTAAAACACCAATGTTTTGCATATTTGCTACAAGCTCTATGCAATGCATGTATGCATACAGGTTATTTGTGTTGTGAAGCACTTGATGCTCTCCATATAATTACAGTGCAATTGTGCAATGATTGCCTCATCCCCACGGTTATTTGAGCTGAGAGATGCTTCAGAGAACTGAAGCATTAGCTGCATTATCCACTGATCCATACATTAACATT
This sequence comes from Clupea harengus, assembly GCF_900700415.2. Lineage (NCBI taxonomy): Eukaryota > Metazoa > Chordata > Actinopteri > Clupeiformes > Clupeidae > Clupea > Clupea harengus. The sequence goes on along the minus strand of NC_045163.1, from coordinate 19,399,548 downwards.
CTAACATTAACATTCATTCACATATCTACAGCAGTTAATAGGCTGTGCAAAAAGACACCTGCATCATTCAAGTGAAGGGCTCTGGTTGTCTAATGTCACGATGTGGATCTGATTAGCATTTTAATCACATCTATAGTGATGAAACACTGTTTGATTGAGGCACCCGACAGTGGTGTTTGATAACCAGCTTATAAGGTAAACCCTTCCAACAACTTTCCCCTGACTTCAGCTGAGAGTTGAACCTGAGACAGATGGTTATCAAACTGAAGATATTCTCTTTTTTTTTACTAACATTGATATTTACTATTATATGAATTTCTCTGTTACTTCACACACACACACACACACACACACACACACACACACACACACACACACACATACACACAAACACAAGGAAATGAGCAATTTCTGATTGCTTGTCTTTTTTGTCCCTCAGAATTGATACACTACATTAATGATCTCCAGGAGTCTACCGTGATTATCTATTTTCTGTTGCCAGTGGGTTTTCTGCTAAGGGTTTCCTCAGCCTAAGAGGTTTATTACGGAGGTCTCAGCTGCTGAAGGCCTGGCACGATGCTGAGTGGAAATCACAACATTTCAGGAAAATGCCAAATGACTTGCACCGGCACTCTCGTTGAGCATTGGGGAACGTCTGCTAGAGCAAGACAATAGAAACATACGCAGATGTTGTCTGAATATAAATCAACGCCCACGCAGTTTTAAGGGCAGAGTGTTGGTTGGTAGAGTGTCCCAGCCAGCGCTTTCTCTCTCGCTCTCTCTCTCTCTCTCTCTCTCTCTCTCTCTCTCTCTCTCTCTCTCTTTCTCTCTCTCTCTCTCTCTCTCTCTCCCTGAGACACTTTTACTAGGATGTCTGTGCTGGAAACCTCCCTGGCAAAAAGGCCTGGCAATAATGACCTCCTGTGAAAAAGCCATTAAAGCCAGGTCAGTTTTCCCACTGATCAGAGTCAATCTCACTGTGTATCACTCAACTGAATGAGTTCACTCCTCCCCCTTCCCCACCCCACCACCTCCCTTACCCTATGCCATGCTAGGCCCACAGGCCCATCTCATGACTCTCCCCATCAGATCAGACGAAACACCTGCACCTGCACTGCACCCTCCCGCACACCTGTCCCGCTCACACTCATTACCACAGACACGTTAGGCCCTATTCTGCCAACCTCACATCTTATTCAGCCCGGGGTTTTTTCACTTGCTTTCTTCCTCTTCTTCCTCTTCCTCTTCCTCTTCCTCTTCTTCTTCTTCTTCTTCTTCTTCTTCTTGGCTTTGATCTGAATGTGCATTTCATCGGGGGGGGGGGGGGCACATATAAGAGACTAAACTGAGTGTGAAAGTCAGGGACATTCATAGGACTGCAGTGTGCTCTACAGCATGCTACAGCTTTCAGAGATACAGTATGTTACACAAATGTTACTCATGTTTGTTAAAACACCAATGTTTTGCATATTTGCTACAAGCTCTATGCAATGCATGTATGCATACAGGTTATTTGTGATTATGACATATTGTGTTGTGAAGCACTTGATGCTCTCCATATAATTACAGTGCAATTGTGCAATGATTGCCTCATCCCCACGGTTATTTGAGCTGAGAGATGCTTCAGAGAACTGAAGCATTAGCTGCATTATCCACTGATCCATACATTAACATTCTAACATTAACATTCATTCACATATCTACAGCAGTTAATAGGCTGTGCAAAAAGACACCTGCATCATTCAAGTGAAGGGCTCTGGTTGTCTAATGTCACGATGTGGATCTGATTAGCATTTTAATCACATCTATAGTGATGAAACACTGTTTGATTGAGGCACCCGACAGTGGTGTTTGATAACCAGCTTATAAGGTAAACCCTTCCAACAACTTTCCCCTGACTTCAGCTGAGAGTTGAACCTGAGACAGATGGTTATCAAACTGAAGATATTCTCTTTTTTTTTACTAACATTGATATTTAGTATTATGCGTTCATAGATCAGTTAGAGATCATCTGAGATGTGACCAAGTTTAAAGACCCAGGAGTTTAGTATGGAAATGCACACCGCATGGCATTTGATCATCCCCTCTCTTTCTCATAAACCAGTCAACTGACTCTCAGCACTTTCTGTTAAACAACCCAAGTTCACTTAGGTCTGTGCACAATCCCAGCACTGCATGTGGAAATGTTCTTGCTCGCCTACGACAGTGTGTTTAGATCTGCTTTAAATGTGGCAAGCAAAAAGCTCTGTCTATTCCTCGTCTGTCACTGCAGCAGTAGCAGCAGCATGTCTCCATTGTGCCGTCGCAACAGCAGCATTGTTGGGAGGTCCATGCAGCTTATTATTGCATTCTGAGAGGACATAGACATGACCTACTGTATGTGTCTGCATGGTGCTCAGAGCCCATCCTGTTTAATCTTTACATCCATATGGTCAGTTACAAATGCAGACAGACGTTGTCATTTCATGTGTTAGTCTCTGTGTGTGATCTGGTTATTGTCACAGGACAGTTTTTCTCTCCCCCCCCCCCCCCAGCACACCCATGTTCACCTTTGACCTGAACTCTGCGGTGGGGGACGTGGCCTGGTCTCCGTACTCCTCGACGGTGTTCGCCGCTGTCACCTCAGACGGAAGGGTGAGTGAACCAATGGCATCCCTCCTGCTGAACCCCTCCAGGGCCCCGCCCCCGCTGTGTGTCTCTCTGTTGTTGTTTACTGAGAGGAAGGATAAAACTAACGGCTCCTCTTAAAATGAAAGTTGTCGTTTCTTCTCAAGCAGAGAAGATATAATGACTCTCAAACGGGCGGTTGTCATGTCTTTGAATCCCACTCTCCAGCTGTGCTCTAAAGCCCCACACCCCCAGTCACAGCAGGCCAACATCGAGACAGATCACAGAGGCTCAGCCAGCAGCGTAATCAAAGACAAGTCTGTCGTTTGGGACAGTCATTGGGGTAATTGTGGGCAGGATATGACATAATGTGTTAAGCATAGGAGAAGACACCTGTGCACACACACCCACACAATCACTCAAAGATACACAAGACACACACACACACACACACACCCACACAATCACTCACAGATACACAAGACACACACACACTCACACACACACACAATCACAGATGCACAAGACACACACAGCTAGGTTTAAACATGCACACGTGCACACACAAGTAATTATATTCACAGAGACACACTCAAACACACACAAACACACATCTCTCTCAGCATCCTTTTCGTTCTATTTCTCCATCTATTATATGAATTTCTCTGTTACTTCACACACACACACACACACACACACACACACACACACACACACACACACACACACACACATACACACAAACACAAGGAAATGAGCAATTTCTGATTGCTTGTCTTTTTTGTCCCTCAGAATTGATACACTACATTAATGATCTCCAGGAGTCTACCGTGATTATCTATTTTCTGTTGCCAGTGGGTTTTCTGCTAAGGGTTTCCTCAGCCTAAGAGGTTTATTACGGAGGTCTCAGCTGCTGAAGGCCTGGCACGATGCTGAGTGGAAATCACAACATTTCAGGAAAATGCCAAATGACTTGCACCGGCACTCTCGTTGAGCATTGGGGAACGTCTGCTAGAGCAAGACAATAGAAACATACGCAGATGTTGTCTGAATATAAATCATCGCCCACGCAGTTTTAAGGGCAGAGTGTTGGTTGGTAGAGTGTCCCAGCCAGCGCTTTCTCTCTCTCTCTCTCTCTCTCTCTCTCTCTCTCTCTCTCTCTCTCTCTCTCTCTCTTTCTCTCTCTCTCTCTCTCTCTCTCTCTCTCCCTGAGACACTTTTACTAGGATGTCTGTGCTGGAAACCTCCCTGGCAAAAAGGCCTGGCAATAATGACCTCCTGTGAAAAAGCCATTAAAGCCAGGTCAGTTTTCCCACTGATCAGAGTCAATCTCACTGTGTATCACTCAACTGAATGAGTTCACTCCTCCCCCTTCCCCACCCCACCACCTCCCTTACCCTATGCCATGCTAGGCCCACAGGCCCATCTCATGACTCTCCCCATCAGATCAGACGAAACACCTGCACCTGCACTGCACCCTCCTGCACACCTGTCCCGCTCACACTCATTACCACAGACACGTTAGGCCCTATTCTGCCAACCTCACATCTTATTCAGCCCGGGGTTTTTTCACTTGCTTTCTTCCTCTTCTTCCTCTTCCTCTTCCTCTTCCTCTTCTTCTTCTTCTTCTTCTTCTTCTTCTTGGCTTTGATCTGAATGTGCTTGCTGGCTCCAAAGCATAAATAGCACAGGGGCCACAGACAGGAAAGGAAGGAGGAAAAAGAGAGAGAGGGAAAGAGAGAGGGAGAGAGAGGGAGAGAGGGAGAGAGAGAGTCGGTATGTCATGCTGTCGCTCCGAGGGAGGTGGTGGTGGTGTCTGGGCCCGGCGACAGACGCTTGATGAGACACAGGATGAGCTATGGGAGCCAGGGCTTGGGAGGAGGAGGAGGGCTGGATGCTCTCCAGGCATGATGCCTGTGCACAGGGGATTCATTCTGAAGCCTGGCACCACCTCTTTCCCCCTGCAGAGCCTTTGGCTGCTCCCACAGCAAATAGCAGAGCCCACCTCTTGTGTTCTATCAAATTACCTTACATCAAGGGCATTATTATTGTCAATGTTAACCTTGTGTGCTGGCTTCAAGTCAGGGCACTATGCCTGCATAAGCCTTGGGAAATGTGGCATGGCTTTGAAAATAGCCTGCTGAACATATAGACCATGAACTTCCTGTAGGTTCTAAATAGAGGCATCCGGAGCCTCCTACTCAGCTAGTGTGTTTATGAGTATGCATGCGCCTGTTCTCTAGGTGTGTGCTTGAGACTATGGATGTGTGTGTGTGTGTGTGTGTGTGTGTGTGTGTGTGTGTGTGTGTGTGTGTGTGTGTGTGTGTGTGTGTGTGTGTGTGTGTGTGTGTGTGTGTGCTATGGATGGTATGATTAATGCTACTTGATATTGCTTGACCCTCATTACTTTGCTGAGGGCACTGCTGATAATAAGGCCAGCTTGAGACGTTGGATGTGACTAACCCGCGACCCAACCTTTACGTCAACAAATGTTTATTAATGAGCAGCGAATCAGATTCTTGCAATCAAGAGAGAAATGACTGCAGGCTTGTGCTTCCCCTCCCATACACACACACACACACACACACACACACACACACACAAACACACACACAGACACACACACTCACACAGTCATGAATAACAACATTGATGACAAACTGGAGACTCATACAGCTCCTTCACCCACACATTTCCTTCTCCCTCGCTCTTTCTTATCCTCGGTCTCTCAGCCTTATCTGTTGTTTGTCCCTCAGGATGAAGTGGAGGATGAAATTACATTCTTTTATCCATCTGCTCTATCAGCCCTCTGCATCCCTCTCTTTCTCTCTCTCTCTCTCTCTCTCTCTCTCCCTCTCTCGCTCTCATCTCCATCCACTCGCCATCGCCCCGAGCTTCTGTTTGTGAGGACTCTGTTCGTGCCATGACCTGCTGTGCTGTTAGGTATGAAGATACGATACGTCTGAAGAGGGGACAACAATCACATCTTAGTTCCGATTCCCTGTTAACTTCTTATGAAAGAACAGGGCCCTAAATTACTCCTGTTTATTTGTTTTGCCTCCATGATAGCACTTCAGCACTGACCCTTCCTCTTGCCTCTCCGTTCTGCTGGAGAGGAGCTGGATGATGGGGGTTGGTCCCAATGAACAAGATGCCCTTATTGTATCTTATCTGTAAAGCGCTTAAAAACAAACAGAACTACCAGCATCCTGCACTCCCCCTGAGGTTGTGTTACGTCAGTAACCAGCCTGCCAAATGTAACCGGGTTTGCCAGATACCACATGCCTAACAGGTGTAGCTCTCTGCCTGTGGCTGTCCAGCTAAGATGGCTTCCCTGACTACTTCAACAGTGACCTCTGACCTGACCCAACTAGATTCCCTGTAGACTGAGACATACAGCTAGCAAGAGGAAACTCCACACACCACCCCCATTTCAGACTCTATTTCTGCCCTGAGATGGGGACATGTGGCTGCAGGGATACTCTTGACAGAGCCATACCTCAGAGACACACCAGGAAGACACTGACAGAAGAGAGTTTACTTACAAACCATCAGCATACCAAATCACAAAGAAATCAGTTTTCAGTGGTGCAGAAAAATACTACAGCAGAACAATTTAAAAAACAACACTAAAAACGAATTAAAAATGAACAATCTGAGCACATGAGCAAAGTCTCTGCTGCTGACCCCCGAGGAGTCAACCTTTGATGTAAAATTTTATGTGATTGCCAAACTGCAAAATACCAGGGAACACTTGAAGTTCATTGACCATTACAAAACTTATTTCAACAGTAAAGATCAGTGTTGATCAACATCTAAACAAATGGGTCTTATATTATGGGTGTAGTGTTTTAAATTTTAAAAGCCAAAACGTCATATTGACTTGGCTTCATGCCCTACACACGCGTCGACTCTAAGAGAGATGATTCTTCGCTTTTGAAGTTTTAATGACTTGTGATAACCCGGCTCTTTATCAGCGCACAGTTCGAATGAATTATGCTAATACTCTTTTTAGGGTGTAATGCAGTAGGAAAAGCCATCTTAAGGAATGGAAGCAGCTGTTTCTCAAGGGAATATCCTCATAATAGAATGTCAGATGGTCATCTTTTATTGGAAGCGGTTGATTGCCCTTTCCTAGACTATGATTGTGATGCAGTGTGTGTGTGTGTGTGTGTGTGTGTGTGTGTGTGTGTGTGTGTGTGTGTGTGTGTGTGTGTGTGTGTGTGTGTGTGTGTGTGAGCGTATGTCTGGGATTGGTTTTCTATTGTACTGAGTAGCATTGAGCTGCTCTAAACGGACTAGATAAATGCTCTGACACCATCTGACTCCCCTCTGCTTTCATCCTTGGCTGTGTAGGTCACCTGAAAAGGCTAGAAGATATTTCCAACAGCAGTGGCCTTGTTGGTTGCGCTTTACAAATGTCCCGATGTCAGAATCACGTCTCGGCTTTGCTCATGTAGCTCTGCAAGTCAGTCTTGCCATCTTGCTGAATTACTGGGTCTGCAACTGAACACAAGGCAACTGCTTAGCCCTGAGCCCTATGAAACAGTGCACTCCTATCAGCATATAGCTACACACGATAAGCTAACCTTATGCTCATGCTCCCACACAATGCAAATCAATATAGTTAGACTTGAGCATTCGCATTCGCACACTTTGTTTCTAACTAGATGGGCAAGGTTCCACCCGGCATTTCCAGCTCCAGGACACATTTTGGCTGGCCTCAATGCGCCCACACACTTCTGACTTGGTCCACACACTCGAACTCACACCTACACACCCTCAGAGTTATTCCATTGTTAAAAGCTATAGGTATGATGAAGCATTTCAGCTTCTTGTCATACTGTGGTTCAAGCCCTCTCCTTCTGGTAGGTAATACAGGATGTTCATGTTTGATTGGTGGAGATAATAGGAAGTGCCTCTGTGATAGTAGGTAATACAGGATGTTCTTGTGTGATTGGTGGAGATAATAGGAAGTGCCTCTGTGATAGTAGGTAATACAGGATGTTCTTGTGTGATTGGTGGAGATAATAGGAAGTGCCTCAGTGATAGTAGGTAATACAGGATGTTCTTGTTTGATTGGTGGAGATAATAGGAAGTGCCTCTGTGATAGTAGGTAATACAGGATGTTCATGTTTGATTGGTGGAGATAATAGGAAGTGCCTCTGTGATAGTAGGTAATACAGGATGTTCTTGTGTGATTGGTGGAGATAATAGGAAGTGTCTCTGTGAGAGAGGTCCAGCACCAAACACCAGAAACCAGTTTAAAAAAAAAAAAAATGTGTGAAACAATCAGAAAGTTATGTGAACCAATGAATATGAATTAGCGGCATGACAGTCTACATGGTTACAGTTGTCTTTAGACGTGTGTGACAGAGCATTTGATAAGGTCATGTAATCTTGACCCCTACCCTATGTTTAGGCCTGTGCATTGTCCCATGACCCCAAGACCCCTTCTTGACCCTGTGACCTTGTGATCTTGTGAGGCAGGTCCACGTTTTTGACCTGAGCATCAACAAATATGAAGCCATCTGCCAGCAGCCTGTGGTGGCCAAGAAGAAGACCAAGCTGACACACATCCAGTTCAACCCTGAGCATCCCATCGTCATCGTCGGGGACGACCGTGGCTACGTCAACAGCCTCAAGCTCTCACCCAATCTTCGCAAGAAGCCAAAGGTAAGCAGGCCAAGGCCAAAAGGGACACACAATGGTAGTGCCGTCCATTCTCCTTTTGGTCCCTCTATGATTTTTTTATTTTTTTTTATATCATTTTTTTGTCGTCATAGCTACATTCCAATTATCACATAATCATTACATAATGAGTGCTGGACTTTAAAAGCCTTATCCTGAGATCCAGTAACATTGCAAATATTTATTTTGTTGTTTTGACATTTTCAGTTATGGACATTGCCATGATCTTGCCAGCACATTCTGTTTGTCTTTAATTAGCTTGGCCATGTAAATGTCAACATAACCTGTGTCACATGGTGGGATTTCTTTCTCCACTGCTGACAAACTCGTAAATGGAGAGAAGTAATGCTCCACAGAGCGCTAGTTGATGAGGTTCCTCAGTTCCCCCCTGAGAGTGTTATTGACGCGATTCATCAGCAAGTGTCCATGGGATCACCTGTATCACACACACTCACATACACACACACACACACACACACACACACACACACACACACACACGTCTCTTGCATGCACACACACACACACACACACACACAAATTCTTCAGAATTCTTTTAAAGATGACATTTGATTTGAATCTTGAAAGTGTATCTAGACTTATGTCTAAAATGTCAACATAGAAAAGAAAATGCCAACAGCCAAAGCAAACATGGCCAGAACAAGAGATTCAACAGTGCCTCCAGAGACGCTTGTGCACCTCAAGGCAACGTCTCACTTTGTCCCTGAGCTTTTCCATAAAACGTCTAGTCGACTGAAATACAGTTACTTTGAAAAACCTGCTAACATCAGTGCACATTATATTTGCCTTTGCAGACTCCCTCTTTCCTGAACCCAAGCTAAGCAGAGATCTAAGGATAGTGAGGAAACTCAGTCTTTTAACCAGATTGGATTTTAATGATTCAATGATGTTCAATTACCATAGAACATAATATATAATATCATTTTCTTTTTTATGTCAACCCAACGAATTTCATTTCATCCACTCTTTTCTTGTAAGTGAATCACTCCTGAACACCGTTGTGTCGATAAGTCTCTGTTGTGGCCAAACCAGGTTTCCGTAGATTCTTCTCTCTGTTCCATTTCTCAGCAAAGCCTTAATGTGCCTTTAATCAATGCCACGCAACCCGGAATGACTCCAGATATCTTAAATAATTCAGCGACGGGAATTTGGCTTCCAACACCATTACAGTGAATATACAAGCTGATGACTAAACTTGCTATTGATCAGTTAATGCAGCAATGGCTTTGGCTGCTCTGTTTCTCTGTCTCCTGCCATTCCCACATGCATATCTCTGGCCACCTGCAGCCTCAAACACTGTGTGTGTGTGTGAGAGTGTGTGTGTGTGTGTGTGTGTGTATGTGTGTGTGTGTGCTTTCTCCTCTGCATAATTCATTAGAGCCACTACTTTCCTCGCTTCACCGGGAGCCACCTCGTGATTTATCACCGACAAACACTCCCCCCGTTTCCTAACGAGATGCATAGAGCTTCTTCCTGTCACTCAGGGGGCTTTCATTCCTCCCATCTTCCCTCTTGTTTTTCTCTCATCCTCTCTCTCTCTTTCTCTCTCTCCCTCCTTCCCTCTCTCTCCCTCTGTCCCTCTTTCCCTCTCTCCCTCTCTCTCCCCCCTCTCTCCCTCCTTCCCTCTCTCTCCCCCTCTCTCTCTCTCCCTCCTTCCCTCTCTCTCTCTCTCTCTCCCCCCTCTCTCTTTCCCTCCTTCCTTCTCTCTCTCTGTCTCTCCCTGCAAGTTTTTTCTCTCTCTCTGTGTCTCCTCCCCTGCTCTGCTAGATAACAGGGGGGGATAGAGAAGTTGTTTGTTTGTTTGTCTCCCTGATTGGCAGTTTGGGAAGTGTTTGCCTCTCGCCCGGAGAGGGAGAAGCATCTCCCATTGTGCCAGCGGCTCGTCTGTTCCGTTGATGGCTCGCGGGCTTTGTGCCTGGGTCAATCTTAAGGCAGTGTTGCGGATCAAGGGTTCATTGCCAGCATGTCTGGGCGAAAGAGGTGTGTACTGTGTGAGGACGAGGGCACGTGGTTTTTCCTTCCCTCTTCTCCCTGAAGTTTATTTTTGTCTGAATTATGTTTTGCACATCACAAGTGCTGTAGCGTACCTATGTCAGTTATCGGACAGTGTTTGTCCTGTGTTCAGCCAGTGGTCCTGATGATGTAATGGGTTTGTCCTGTGTTCAGCCACTGGTCCTGCTGATGTAATGGGTTTGTCCTGTGTTCAGCCACTGGTCCTGCTGATGTAATGGGTTTGTCCTGTGTTCAGCCACTGGTCCTGCTGATGTAATGGGTTTGTCCTGTGTTCAGCCCACTCAAATAACAGTAGCTGGAGGAAACATTGTGCTTCGCACTGTTTTTTTTTAATTTTTTATTTATTTAAATTGATTCAGGATTGTGAAACATTTGGACGTAAACGCACTGGGGTAGGTTCATTTAGAACCACAGGACTGCTCAGGTCCCCAGCTGAGTTATAGAAATGTCATTCCTCCTTTTACAAGCCAGCATGAAATGAGATCAACCTTCTCAACAGATAACGCATATTTAGAAAACCTCCAGCCAGCCATTTCTCGGGGCAAACTAGTGAAACAGAGACGTTTTCCTGCCTGAGCACAGAGCCAATCATGTGCTGCGAAATGTGCCTCCCCATAATCACCCTACCCGCTGGAGACGGTCCAGATTGGATTTGAGTGAGACTCCAGTGGATTTGAGTGGATGAGAGAGTGTTTGTGTGTGTGTGTGTGTGCATGTGTGTATGTGCAGAACCCTTACTACTGAAAACAGAGCTTAAAGAGGAGCAGGGGCCGTGTGGGCGGCCACACAGGGCAGCGAATAGCGGATGATGTGTTTTCATTACGGGCAGACTCCTGTGTCAGCAGCTCTGCTCCGCTGTGTCACGCTGTCATTAATCTCCAGACTCTCATGCCAGACAGAGAAAAGGAGGATGGCTACGGGGCTCATTCTCTCTTTCTCTCTCGCTCTCTCTCTCTCTCTCTCTCTCTATCTCTATCTCATTACCACTCCCTCTTATGACCTCTCTCTCTTTCTTTATCTCTCTCTCATGACCTCTCTCTCTCTCTCTCTCTCTCTTTTTTTGCTCATTATCCGTTTCTCTCTCTGTCTTGGCCCCTCTTGTCTCTTCTGAGAGACATGTTTGCTCAGCATCGCGTTCAAATTCATTGCACTGATTAACTTGGCACCGTGCTGCTCTGCCTCGGCCAAATCGCATGAAATGCGCACTTTGCAGTTACTGTAATATCCAGCAGTCGAACGCACAAGTCTTCCGAGGGTGTCATCCACATCCCACGTACCCGATTGCCCCTTTTGTCTCCACAGTTTTAATTGGCTGGTCTCAGCTCACCCTGCACTGTGTTTTTTGTCCTCAGTTAGAGGTTTAGTGTAACTCGTTGGGATTGGGTATCGTACCCTCAGCCCACTGCCTCACCTCATGCAGTTCAAAACAAACACAGACACAGACACAGACACAGACACAGACACAGACACAGACACAGACAGAGACACAGACAGAGACACAGACAGAGACACAGACAGAGGACACAGACACAGACACACGTGTGAACGGAGATCTTATCACACATGCCCACTATTCCCTCCTCCTCCCTCCATGGGTCCATCTATTCACTCATGTAACGCGCTGATCAGACAGCAGATAGCTGTGGAGGAGGAGGAGGAGGAGGAAGAGGAGGAGGAGGAGCACTAGGCTCTATCCGCTGGGAGATCCAGATGGTAGCGGTGGCAGAAGCAGTGTCACAGCAGCTCACCCTAGACTAGTCTCAGACTTCTGGCACAGTAAGTTGTGTGTTCTCAGATGGCGCCTGCAGCCCAGTGCATCAGGCTCGCCTCCACGGTGCTCACCCACGTACCTGTCAGCACAGCTCTGCCTGGGAGGAGAGGAGAGTCTCTGGGGAAGCCCTCTGTCTCACACATGCCACACCAGCAAGCTGCTGGAGGGCAGCTGGGACTCCCTGTGCTGCTGGGACATGATTCAAAATGTGTGTGCCCAGGTGTAAGTGTGTGTGTGTGTGTGTATGACTATTAGTTTTGTGTGTGTGTGTTGTGTGTGTATGTATGTGTGTGCGTGTCCGATGACAATGACGCAAAAGTGAGACAACAGCGGAGGAAGAGGCTGTCTGTGAAAGCTGCCCATGCTGTGTGTGTGTGGGGGTGTGTTTGTGTGTGTGTGTGCCACCATGCATCCCTCAGGGACCCCCAGGCATCAGAGCAGCCCGAGGCCTCGGGTGTGTGTGTTGTGTTCCCTCATACCCAATCCACCAATCTGACAAGCCAGTTTGCAATCACAAGACCGCACACAACAGCATGACAACATAATGTAAAGTTCATTTCCCACTGGCCTCTTGGCATATGTACCCAGCAAATAGAATTGTTTCACCACAATGTTTGCAGTAACATCAGCATCTTGATTTCTATTGACAGGCCTCTGATTCAATTCAAAGCTGGGGCAGTTAGTGCCAGTCTGAAAAATCTGTTATTCGTATGGTGAAATCAGAAAATAATACAGGGGAAACAAGCAGAGATTCCTTCCATACTAGTAGCACCCTCCATTATCCTGATAACAGGGCAAAAAAATGACTCAGCCCTCCTTACGTATTCCAGTTTTGCTATTTTCCAATTTCAAGCTAAATCGTGTACACACACACAAAAAGATGCATTTAAGCTCTAAAAAAAATCTAATTTTCCAGTTGCCTTGAGAACAGAAAAGCCTTTTTCTTTTTTTTTTACATTCCTGCTCTGAGCTCAGGTTGACCTAATGCGTTTCAGGGAGTGCTTTCAATTTTGAACCCAAAAGTTTGAACAAGGTTGTTGACTTTCGCGATGCTATTGTTGTGCACAAAACTTCATCGTTTGTCGTCCGTCTGAAGTGGCGCAAAACTTTGATGAGTTTTCAGAAAGCGGCTGACCCCCCGCATTTGACCTCTCCCGCTAGCCCTCAGTGTGGATCCCTGCGCCACCACTCACTGTAGCCGCTCCCGCTCAACCCCGAAGCCGTTAGGGGCCTTTTGAAGCTCGGCGGAGCGGCCAAAGCCACCCCCACCGGTCGGCCACTCCACAGCCCTGAGGGGATGAGCCGACTCTCCAGTGCTTACGCAACAGCAGCTCCGCCGAATCTTGGCTCTGCCTCCAGGGTCACAGAGTCCTTCTGAAGCCTCTCTGAAGAGCGCTGTGACCTCTACCTGAGGCCAGAGGAGTCACGGCTGCCATGTGAGACACACACACACTTAGCTGCAAGGGTTTTGTCACGATGGCGGTGTGTGTGTGTTTGTGTCGTTGTGTGGTTGTTATTTGTGGTATATCTGGCGTGGACTGAATGTGGGCTGTAAATATTTGATGCTTTGTTATGTACATAGGTCATGATGTAATCTCTTTGTCCTCGCATGTAATCTGTTGTGTTGCATATGCAAGAGTCCCCATTATGGGTAATTTTCCTGTTGCCCCTATATGTGTGTGTGTGTGTGTGTGTGTGTGTGTGTGTGTGTGTGTGTGTGTGTGTGTGTGTGTGTGTGTGTGTGTCTGTGTGTGTGTGTGTGTCTGTGTGTGTGTGTGTGTCTGTGTGTGTTTGTGTATATGTAAAATAGACTTGATAATTAGCCGTTTCACAGACATGTAGACATGTTCTTGACAGTGTCACTGCTCATTTAAAATAGTAACTGATTATTATTTTGCACAAAGACACAGACACACACATGTACTCACCCACACACAGGCATGCACACACACACATGTGTGCACACACACACACACACACACACACACACACACACACACACACACACACACACACACACACACACACACACACACACACACACAGTACCATGCTCTTTGTAATAAAAACATAGCTGCTCTCTTCCGAAGAGAAATGCGGTCAACGGGATCTCGGCCACAACAGCGCGCTGTTTTGACTTATCATGCATGAAACACAGGCTGTAGGCTGTACGTCTGTAGTCAAGGCTGTAGTCTCCAGCTCCTGCCCCCTCCATCAGGCTCTGGGGCTGCCATCAGCCTCAGCCTCCCGCTGGTGTCTCAGTGGGCTGGTGCTCCTGGAGGTGGTTTGGGCGCCTGACAGGTCGGCAGTCACTCTCTTAAAAAATAAAACATTAGCCAGTCAGCACATTAGAGAATCCCTTGTAGATCCTGCTGAATTGTTAAATCGCTGGGATTGTTCATAGGCCCCCGTACAGAATCAAGTGGTACTCTACTGAGAGCGTTCTGTAGCCGGCATCCAAACAGTTCTGCCTTGAACAGTGACTGAATACAGTAGGACCATTTCTGAATGGGCCACCTCTACAGACTTCTGCTCTGAGCTATTTTTAAGTCTGAAGGGCATCTGGGGTGTCGCGGGGAGATGAATTGAAAAAGTTCACAGTGAAACTGCTCTGTCTGACCTCCCCTTGACTCCTAAGAGCGTCTTAGGAGGCCTTTTTTCCTTCAGCCAGGATCGTCTTTCTCTACACGTCACGATCAACAGGCTCTACTAATTCTGCCAAGCCATAAAATACCCTTCACCTTGAGCTACTGCTACTGCTCGTCCTCTCTCTCTCCCTGTCTCTCTCCCTCTCTCTCTCTCTCTCTCTCTCTCTCTCTCTATCTGTCTGTCTCCCACGCATGAAGAGTTATCTTTGCCTTCAACCGTGCGAGTGCGATGGGTATCCTCAGGAGGCCCAGAACTTTTTCTCATTGCTCAGTGCTTGGGGCAAACAGCAGCAGAGGGGAATCGCGTCCTGGTGTAGAACGGTCAAGTGGAGTCGGTTTGGCTCTGAGACCCGCACCTTGACACAGGCCGTAGCTGATGGAAGACAGGCCGTAGGAGCGGAATCTTATAGTTTGCGTTTCGCACAAGTAGCTCTATAGGCTTATTTACACTTCCAACAAAGACCTTTAACACATCTGCAATATAAAGGTAATGAAACATGTACACTCACATTTTAAAAGCACTGTGAAAGCACACGCTCCATATGTTACGGCAGCGAACGCACCCTCTCTCCCGCTCTCTTTCTCTCTCACCCTCTCTCTCTCTCTCTCTCTCTCTCTCTCTCTCTCTCTGCGTCACCTTGGTTGTAGATGAGGAAATCACGTGATGCCACAACCAGTCTGGTTCTCACTACGTTTATTGATCATCGTTTATTGTGACACGCTGTGACGCTCTCCCTTCTCGGCATTTGCCAAAAACAAAAACCCCAGTTAAGGTCCCTAAGTGTGGGAAGAGACCCATGATCCAGCCACGCCACACCCCCTGCCTCCTGTCACCATCCCCAAACATTTTCCCTCCTAAAGTTTGGAGATTCAGGGAAACACTCAGCCCTGCCACGCATACACACCTGGGAGTGTGTGAGGCCCAAGGTGTATTAAAGAGAGAGATAGGGTGCCTGGCTCTATCAGATGGGTAGGAGATGAAGAGCTGAGAGCCACTGAGACATTCATTCATCCAGCCTATTCAATTAGGCACATCCTCGGGGGATTCCACTCGGATCATTACAGCCTGACGGAAAGGTCAGTAACCATAGCAATGATCTCTGATAGGGAAGAATTCATTCAGCTTCCCCCCACCTCTCTCTCCCTCTCTGAAGGTCTCATCTGCCACTTTAATAGTCTGGGACAAATGCCAGGGAGTGTCTGTGGCTGCTAGCTGGTGGAGCTCCTGGCCCTGTTGAGCCCGTGCAGGCTGTCTGCTGTCTCTTGTGGCAGTGCTGCTTCTCGTTGTTTAACGGTGGCATCGTGCAGTGTGTGAGAGTCAGCTCTGTGTTCAGGGGTGTGTGTGTGTGTCCCCGCCCCCCCTGAACCCCAAATCCTTTGACAACTAAGTATATTGGCAGTTCTGGGTCATCCATCCCACTTAACATGGCTGAGTCATCTCTCTTTCACACACTTTCCTTTCTCTCCTCCTCTTCCTCTTCCTCTCGTTCTGCCCCCACTTGCTTGTCTTATCCCCCATGTCACATTTCCCATTCACTCTCATTTCGCACCCCAGTGCTCTGTTTGGCATCCGTTTGTCTGATGTGTTCTCTTGGTTTGTTTGACTTACCCATCCTCCCCTCATCTGTGGCCCTCTGTGGACTTTCGGCACGTCGATGGAACCAAATATTGCTATTCTACTGTTGTAAGAGACATGAATTAAGTGTGGCATTATTTTGTAATAATGCCACTGTAGCTTATCTGACTGAATGGTATAAATGCCAACATATTCTACAATCAGGTAGACCATTCTCTGAGAAAAACACTTAGAGGGGGTCTCCATGCTCAAATAAACTCCAGAAATCTTGACTGCGTCTTCCGGTCCGTTCTTCAAGTTTGGCGTACTCTTTTAGATTCTATCAATGTTGTCCCTCTGACCGTCTCTGTCCTTGTCCGTGTGTCCACAGGAGAAGAAGGGCCAGGAGACGCCCAAAGGCCCCGAGGTGGAGATCGCCAAGATGGAGAAGCTCCTGAGTTTGCTGAGGGAGCCGGAGAGCAACAACAGTTAAAAAATCAAGATAGGGACATCTTCTGTTCTCTCTATCTGTCTCTCTCTCTCTCTCTCTCTCTCTCTGTCAGTAAGACAGATTTGTTATATGTCCATCAGAACTGTCTGAAGGCCACTTTATAGATTCTCAATCAAATCTCAAGGTCTACAAAAAAAGGAATTAAATGAAAATCTGTGAAATCTAAAAGTCATTTAACATTCTTACCACTGCAGAAAAAGGATGGCAGACATTTCGGCTTTGAAAATGTATTTATTAAAAAAACAAAAAAACCACACGCACACATCAGTTCAAATGCAGTATTTTGGTTTTGTCTGCTCAGTGTTTCTCTGTTTTAGTGGAGGTTCTGTTTTGTGCAGGGGAAACGGGAGCTTTCAGTTCTCAGTGTGTGTGTGTGTGTGTGTGTGTGTGTGTGTGTGTGTGTGTGTGTGTGTGTGTGTGTGTGTGTGTGTGCCTGTGTGCATGTCTGTGGGTGTGGTTGTTTTTGGTGCGAAATGTGATGCAGATGTGTCACTGAACATCTGCACAAGAGTTGCTTTGGGGTTGGGCGTGACTCGAAGACAGATCTTGAACAAAACACTTCATGGTCCAAAACATCTTTACACCCACTGACATGCTTCCATATTGTCATATACGCTTGTGAGACGATGATGGCTTTCACACAAACACCACCTACCCACTCTGCATTATTAGCCAAAGCAAAGGAACACCTAAGTGATGATCACAAATGAGACACTCATGTTTTAGGCACGGCCCAGTCTCTGAGACCACACCTGTGCAGTCATTTGCAGACGCGCCTGATTATCACAACACACTCGGACGCCTCGTCCCCTCTGCTTCCTCTCTCTGGCTCACATGCCACATCAAGCAACATCCAACCAGTCAGCTGACAGCACAAAGTTAAAGCACAAATCCATGCAGCATTCTTTAGTTCCTCTTTATGACAGAACTTTTTTTCTTTGTATGGTACCAGATCATTTCTGGTTCTGCATCTGGTTCTGGTGTGTATGCGTTGCAGATACGGTAGCATATAGTACATGTCTGATGTGATGTGCATGGTGACTGAAGGAACATCAGAGACGCTTACACTCTTGGGATACAAGTTAGTTGGTATTGTAGTCAGTCCAGGTCTGTCCTTTTGGTCCAACATCTTAACCAGATGACGTTATTTGATCGGTATAATTTCTGTTGTGCTAGTGTCCACACACACATATGATTGTTCAGGCGTTGGTAGAACTCGTGGGAAGAAGAGTGGGAGGGCCTCACCTATTATATAACACACTCCTCATGGAGTGGAGTAAGTCATGTTACACCCACACCTACTCATCAGTCACATCCTCAGGCTCTCTCTCACACACACACAAGCTCTTTTTCAAATGTCAGTCGGACCAGGGAATATACCAATAATTATGGCAGCACTTTTGAATAGCACTTCATTTAATATTCTGTTGTGTGTGTGTGTGTGTGTGTGTGTGTGTGTGTGTGTGTGTGTGTGTGTGTGTGTGTGTGTGTGTGTGTGTGTGTGTGTGTGTGTGTGTGTGTGTGTGTGTGTGTGTGTGTGTGTGTGTGTGTGTGTGTGTGTGTGTGTGTGTGCTTGTGTGTGTGTGTGTGTGTGTGTGAACAGAAAGAAAAGCACGGCTGGTTTGATGAGAGCCAGGTGAGAGGGCTCACGCCTGACATTTCAGATGGGATGAGTCAGTCACTTCGAGGGCCGTAGTCTGGCGCTGACGAGCTGCTCCCGGCCGTGTGTGTTCAGATATTCACCCAATACCACATGAGAAAGGGCAGGCAGGGAGACAGGGAGAGAGGGAGGGAGAGAGCACTGGGAAGCTTGCAGTTGAAAGCAGCTTGCTTTAAATATATCTACATCCATGTTTTATGCCAGCTCATCTCCCCGAGCATAGGGTCCATCATGCCTTTTCTAGAGGCCAGTTTGCTAACACACACGCACTCTCTTGTTCACCCTCTCTCTCACACACACACACGCGGGACAGATACCTGGGGGTGGGGCAGGTGCTCAGGTGGGCACGGGACAGACATCTGGGGGAGGGGCAGGTGCTCAGGTGGGCACGGGGGGCAGTCACCTGGGGGAGGGGCAGGTGCTCAGGTGGCGCTCAGCAGATACTTGTGTTCGTTGCGCTCATGCTGGCCCTGCTCCGGGGTGAGCACCGGCTCCCGCTCCTGGCTGGAGGGCACCTTGCAGGCGTGGTAGAGGACGAGGAAGAGCACGAAGATGAGCACGGCCACCAGCACGTTACACACGATGGCCACCACCGCCGCCGTGGACAGGCCCACACTGCCGGAAGATTCCATGGCGAGAGCATGGGGTGGTGTGAGCGGCCGTGCGTTCTTCCTTACACATGCAACAAGTCACAGATACGGTGATTTCCTTGGATCTGCTGTCAGCCTGTGCTCCGGTGGGATGCCTTTGGTCTGTTTGTGTGTGTGTGTAAGTGTGTGTGTGTTTGTCAGTAACCTTCGGCAGGAAATGCAGTCACAGTCTTGGAGGTTCTGAAATGATGTGTGAGGCTCAGGGACCTTGCCTGACTAAATCTGCAGGAGTGAGTGATCTCGTCCCGTCCGCCTCAGTCCTCTCCCCCCTCCCTCTACTCTTCCTTGAAGATGGGATGGCCTACTTTTGGACTTCCTAATGAGCTCCCCTCCGCACCCTTCATCTCTCTTCATTCACGTCTCCATTAGTGTCTGCGTGTTCCAAGCCACGATGCAGAAGTTGCGCATCTCAAGTCATTGATTAAGAGAGGGGAAAAAAAACAGAGATGACACAACTTCCCCCACTTTCCAAAATGTTTCTCCAGATCTCGTTTCAAAGCAGGAGTGATGTCAAGGATAGCCTCGTCAGGCACGCGTACAGAAGCTGCGGGGGTGGGGGGTTTGATGAGTCGTCCCGCTCACATCTCCTCCCGTCCAGTCCGTCCTCCTCTGGTCTCCTTCTCGGCGAGATCACTGGACATCCCCTGGGGGGCTATCGCCTGCTCCAGATGGCTCCCTCTGGGATTGTCATGGTCCTGCTGGCAGAAGGAGATATTTAATGAGGACTCGTGGGTGAAACTCACTCCCACCACAACACAGAAAGGGAACCAAATTACAGACACGGGCTCTGACTAAATGAGCTCCCCGTCATTGGCAAACCATTTGCCAGGCCATTAACCTTCACATGGAGGCCCTTTATAGGTGAATGATCTCTGTGTTTATTATGAGATTACATGCACATCAACATGCTCTTGGCCTGTAGTTATGGCTCTCATATTTTGTAGCATCCCCCCCCCCCCCCCCCGATATATGGTCAAGACTTGACTGATGGTTTTCTTGATTTATTGAAATCGTTTCGTACACAATCAACCACCGTAAGAGCTAGGCAGAGTAAAAAGAAAATACAATACATACATACAATCAAAATATTTATCCGTTTCAAAACTATCTCTTTTACATTCTAATCTTCTCTATGGCTGGTGCAAGGAACTAATTAAAGCAAGGCACGAAATAAAAAAATAACAGTCCCTCAAAGCAAAGTACAATACGAGGCAATACAAATTCACAAAAAATAAATGCAATAATTATAGATTATACTGTGCTGTCTTCTTTAGAATAATTACAGAAATGAGGTAATTTACATATTTAAAGATTATTAGAGGTTTTTCTATGTAAACGAGAAATTTTAAGAGGCTGTCAATGCTTGTGAAATGGTCTTTCATTTCCAGGTATTTCCTTGGAGACACCCAGGGACAGGTTTGATAAAGAGGTTTGCTTAGTGGTTGTTAGTAATGTTTAGCTGACTGCGTGGTTGCGAGTCTGCTCTCTTTCTTGGCGTTTAATCCTGTCTTCAATGAAGCCTTGAGAAGACACACACACACACACACACACACACACACACACACAGATTCTTCCGAGGGTCCCATCTGTTCATAGTGAGCCTAATGTTTTTCTCATTTGCGTTTGCAGCAAGGACCCACACACCAAACACCATATGCCTCCTCTGCTCTTTTTTATATTCTCTCTCTTTCTCTCTCTCTCTCTCTCTCTCTCTCTCCTGTCCTCTCTCTCTGAATCTCTTCATCTAGCTCTCGCTTCTCGAGTGAGTGCACAATCAAACACTCAATCTTCCAATGCCTCCTCATTGCAATGCACATGCATACGTGTGTGTGTGTGTATGTATGTGATTGTGTGCGTGTGTGTGTGTGTGCACTTCACAAAGTTGTTTTTCATTACTATACTGGCTTGTTCTTTCCCGCATATGTGTGCGTGTGTGCCCGTATAGGCTATTCAAATGAGTAGGGATATGCACAGGCTAAACTTGGAGTACTGAAGTGTTTAATGACTTAAGCTATGAAACACGGATGATAGTTCCCGGATGCAGAGATTCCTCCATAACGTCCGAGATCATTGATCCCCGGTCCTCCCACTTCCCCTTCAACACGCCTCCAGAGTCGAGCACACACCACCCCACCACCAGATCAGCTGACTGGGACTATTCAACACCAAGTCTGTATGCTGTGCTAATGAAGGTCTCAGCGAAGATCCCATATCCCATGAAACTGATATTCCTACACACACACACACACACACACACACACACACACACGTAGAGACTCTTGCTCATTCATAACAGTTTGCAAACTCCAACGGATACATCCTCACAAAAACTCACACATGCATATTGGTGTGCGCACACACATCTTTTTTACTGTACTTCTTATAATTCAGTACACATGCAATTATACACACACACACACACACACACACCT
>NC_045163.1:19365489-19372989 GCF_900700415.2 Clupea harengus | reverse complement strand
TAACACCATAAATCTTCATCAGAGACACTCAACCACAAAGGTCCCATTAAGTTGCCTTCTGAAAAACGATAATTGTGCGTTTATTGTCTCATAACAAATACTTCTTTTGTTAGTTTGTTTATTTGCAATTAATCTTGTGTCATGAATTTGTTGAATTCTTTTTTAATTTAACGTTTGGCTACAGCAAGCACAATCCATTTGAATGTTGTGGTATTGGGTGATCATACCATTAATAAGGCAATTAGGAATGAGGAGAGACTTGCAGAGGGACGTATTCGTTTTTTGGTCAGAGGCACATAGAAATGTTCCAGATATCACCTAAAACGGTTCCTACAGGAACCAGATTTGTTCTTGAGAGTTGAAGACTCCTTGAAGAAACCACTTCACTGCTTGTTTGTATTGTTCACACAGACCCTGAAAATGGGAACAGCGTTTGGTCTGTTTGATATTTACAGCAGCATCAGGCAGGCAGGCAGGAGCGAGAGCTCTGTTTGTGTGTGTGTGTGTGTGTGTGTGTGTGTGTTAAAAAGGCTGCTTCACCAGCTGCATCCAGCTGTGCACCCCTACTGTGCCGGCCACTCACGGGACCTGGGGTCCATGAAAGGTCAGCCTATCAGTTGATCCCAGAGTTCCGTGGGGCTCGTGCACAGTGGAATTTCACTGACCATTTGGTCAAACCCCAACAGTTTCTAAACGGTTTCAAGGCTCCCCTTCATCTACACTATATAAGGCCGACCCTCCTCTGGCCAAGTTGTGGGTCAAGTCGAGCGGTGTTGGAGAAGTCATCATCAAGGAGCACATCGGACAATATCACGATCAGAGACATTCACTTTCATTCTTGCCGTGCGTCATTGAGAATGTGAGTGTTTGTGATATGTGTCATCTGTATAATTTGTATTTCACTTGTTACCGTCACTTCAATCAGTAACTGTTATTACGGGATAAATGGAATGTTCACCGTTACGCGGCACGGTGTGAAAGGAACATATCCGTAGTTAATCATAGCCGTAATATTCATAGTGTATATACTGTTTCATTCTTGTTGTATATATCATCTTTATTGTATTTAATTGTATATATTTGTCATTTGTGATGTTTAATAGAAACCACGGATTCTATCAGTCAATCAACTCAATCACGGTTCAAACACGGATTATATCAGTCAGTTCACGGATTCAAATGTGGATATAAGTCCCTTTACACGGGATAATTATATTCACGGGCATCATTCATCAACCACTTCATGTCTTCACTTCGTGTGTGTGTGCAATAAATCAGACCTCATTGGAACATTGGCATCCGTTATTGTTCTGACCGGACAAACCTGTGGCGATTGTCACCTATTTCACAACCAGTAATACAGTCCTTTTGGGTTTCATTCCATCAATATCACCCTATTTTATAGTGTGTGTGTGTGTGTGTGTGTGCCTGTGATTCTCTCAGAGGGAACACACTGTCTGTGGCCCTCCGCTCTGTGTACGTGTCAGACCCGCCCCAGGGAGGAGCGGCGGGCCCTGGACGCTTTGTTTTGTGTCTTCGTCTGGAGAAACTGTGCAGACGATCGTCATGTCAAAACAGCGGGACAAAACCCCTCCTCATTTTTCTGGCCGGATATATACAGATCTTCACAGGCTTTCTCAGAGTGCCTACAACACATGCATAAAGCTATGAGTGATATCTAAAATGTGACAATAAAGACGATATAGCAACTGCTCTGTTTTTCCTCCAGTTCGATAAATCTGAAACCTAATAGATGTAACATAATACAGGAATGATTTTGGAAGGCTTGCAGCATAGGCAAAATTAGCAGATCTTGAGTGCACTGTGCACACAGGAGGCTATCCACTGAGAGATGGGGAGGGTAATCTAATACAACTAGGCCAGCGAGTGGCAAGTGAAGATGCCTCACGTACTGAACCTGGCCAACGCCACAAAAACAGTGACAGGAGGTTTCATTCTCTGCACAGTGTGACCTGCTGCCGCCCTGTGGGCCAGTGCACCTGAGCCGCGGCTAGAGGCAAGCCCGTGAGCCGCCATGGTCAGTCTGCACAGCTCCCATGTGAAGAGCAGCTCAAAAATTCTTGGCAATAGGTCACGGTGTCAGTGCAGTAAAAGGCAGTTACAAGTGCTCTGCTTTTTCTCTGTTTTTTTACTAGACCACCATATTTATTCTGGGGCTCTGAAGTCAAATGCAATTTATATCATGCGTTATTTCATTTTATGTTTTACAACTGCACTGCCATACTGTTTTTTCGATGGTTGTCAAACTGGAGGAAGACGTACATGCAGAATGATGTACATGGTACCACCTTACAGTTCTTTACACACAGCAAAAGTATCCCCAGTTTATACACATTGGCATACAGTCAGGCATCTAGGAAGGAGTAGCTTTGTTAGCGTCCCTAATGTGAAAAAAAAAATCACCTTCTCAAAACAGACACCTCCAGCTAAATTGTGACTCGCATTTAGCTGTGGACAGAGATATTTAAAGATAAGTGTCAAAACTCATTTCTGTAAACCGGCCACACAACTTTGTTTATTTCAACTTTGTTTCCCAGAGCCAATTCTCAATTGCCAAACCATCTCATACCCCGACTATACCCTGGATCAAATCAGTGTGGGAGCAGCGGCATATCGCAGCAGGATGCGTCCGATGCGTTCGCATGACTGGCCGGGTATCCATCTGGAAGGCTTCTTATAAGCGCAGCGCGTTTAGCTTAATCCAGGCGCATTTTTAAGCGTCATAAAACAACATTCCTGTCTGACGACGATTACATATTATTTGCAATATAGCCTTCAAACTAGGTAAGAGAGCCAGACGCCAAATCCCAAATATGCCATTGCCATCAGCTTGCCAGCCAACTGCACAACATAGCCCGAGCCATAACATTTAGAAGCGAAATGTCGAGGGGAAAACAGAGAGGGATAGAGACAAATTAAAACGTTATCACAAGGGGCAACATCATCTAAAAAAAACAAACTACGTTCGCCCTCGGCGCTTTGGCATAGTGCAGTCTGAATCTCATGCACAAACTGCGTGAGGCAAATCGATTGTGTGAGCAAAAGTCCACCTGAGTTTATTTTGGCGTCTCTGCCGAGAGAGAGAAATAAGCTACGAAGCCATTCAACCATAATTTAAAATGACTTCACTTCGGATATTATCTTTACATCTTAATTGCCTTCTCGCATTGAGTAAAACATGGTAGTCTACAACGAAACTCACACAAATATTTAACTAGGGATATCAGCGTCCGTAGCTTCTAATGTGACTATCAGAAGAACACATCAAATAGACTATTGTTCAGCTATAGGGCGCAATGACAGCTGACATTTCAGATCTCTAACTTCTGATTCTTGCTCTTAGGTGTCCAGTGCGTGTTAGCCCACAGAGATGACAGATGACAGATAGGCTACAGCTTACCCGAGAGTAAACGGTACACAGTCAATACGACTTTAGCCTACAGCCAGTCCTGTGTTGACTCCTTTATAGAGGGATACAGTGAACTTAGATCAGCGGCCATAGTCCCGGCGTTCTAAAGAAAAACACGCTACGGCATCAGATTATATAAAATCAAATGATATTCAGATGAAATATGATAACACAATTGGGTCTTGTAGAATATGACCAATTGTATAGGGCGGCCAACATCGATATCTTCGTTTGCACAAGTTGTCTGTGAGCCGCCTAAAATGACATTCAGTCAATATCTTAAAAGTTCTCACCTTTTAAATACCAATGTGAAAACAACTGCCCATCTAACTCTAGAAAGCCTCTTCATATACTTCGATCAAAATGATGAAATAAAGGCAAGGCAGGATACCAAATGCTGACGGATCATTGCCAATGTCCATGCTTGACTTGGAGATAAAGAGTGAAATAGCGTACCTGCAATGTCTCTCTATATAGATGATCGCGGAGACAACAGCCGTGCGTGCGCCACTCTCGGATGAGATCCCTTATTTCAGCGAGTTTGTTGGTAAACACATCGTTTCTCAGGGGAATACATCGGCAGGCAGGGACCACACTGGATTGGATGCAAGCACGTCAGTTGCACTCATAAGCCAGAGAGGGAGAGGGGAAGAGGCGATGTTGTGGGTGGGTATTCCGAAAACTCCAGGCTCGTGGGTTTGACTAAAATAGCTGCATTGTACCATGCAGATGATATCTAACAGTTGAGAGATGCTTTAAGCCTACTTTGCGCATCATTCAACTGTATTAGTAGCATTTAAAAGCACATTTTTTAGAAGCACAAATGCCTTTTTGACATGGTCTGTTGTATAAAAACCCTCTGTCATGGAGTCTTGAGTGATATGATACTTAGTTTTAACAAATGCCTCCCGTGTCTCTGACCAGATACAGTATGTGGTTAGACGGAGAAATGTGAACCTTGCCTACACTGTGCGATATTTCTCGGTAATAGCCTGTCCCCCTTAGAGCGCTACAGAGGGACCATCGCGTAGTCATTTCACACAGTGAGAGAAACTGTCCATCAGCTCGAGTTCCCGTGCAATTAAACGCCACCGTTACCAAACCGAGAGGTAGGCCTATATCTCAAACAGTTTCCATGCAGGCTGATGAGCTCTGCATGGCAACCCCCTACAGAGGCAATACAAACAGACGCCCAACGAACGGACGGTATGTAACTGAAATTGATAGGAAATCGTCACTCAAGGTATTAGAAGGCTTTCCAATAACTCAAGTGTCTGTGTCAGTTATTTTGTGTTCAGATCATGCATTAAACATGCAGGATAACTCAGGCTGTCTGAAGAAGTAATCGCATGCCTCTCCCACATGTTCCAGACAGCTCTGGCTCAGATTGACAGACAACAATATTTCAGCATTCCTTCACAATCTCCTCAGACTCCTTGTAAATCCTCAGTGTATGCCATCCAAGGAGATGCTACAATGGTGGACTTTGTCCGGCCAGGAGCTAAATATTTTCCTTGACATCCTTCCCAACAATGTTAGTCTTCAGTCTATTATTTTCATAAGGGAATGGAACTGAGTGAACGCAGTCAAATAATAAACCACGCTGTGACAGTTTGGACATTTCCCCTAAGCTGAACTATGCATGTAACACGTAAAACCATGGATCACCAGATCACATTTTTGATCCTCACTTGGATTAATATAAAGTCATTCTAAGAAAACATGATTATATTTGGTCATTGGTATTTCAACTTACCACAGAGGAAATTGAAACAAAACTCATCTACAGTGAAATTATACAAACCTTCAGAGCGGTTTATCTGTGGTTCAGACCATGAAAAAGACTTTCCAATATGCAATAGCTATAGGGCTCAGTCCATGGGTGGAAAAACATGAAGAATGTTCTACCAAAAAAGATAAAGAACTTCACCAAAGTACAAGCATATATTCTAAGGGACACCACATTCTTGACTATCAGACACATGGGCAGTAAACCTAAATATATGGGTAAACGCCTGAAACATGGAAGATTGTAAATTACCATGAGTTCCTTTTCATTTTCAGGGCAGTAAATGTACACAGATTGAGGGTTTAGCTATAGCCAGTGTAGCAGGACCAGCGTGTAGGCCGACCTATATTCTGTCCTCAAAAACAGTCAGTGGTGGATTAAGGCTATTTACCTGCATTGAGAAGCATGTGATTCCAAGATGAGCTCCTATATAAGGTTTTTGTTGAGGGCACATTCAATTTTAAAGACTTCTCTGTAATGTAATTTTCCCCGAGTTTCACTGAAAAGGTGATTTGGCTCCCCTTGGTGGTAGCAATGTATATCACAGCTGTGGCTTGTTTACTTAAATGGCAGGCACTTAAGATGAAGATCTATGATGTTAATAAATCCCTCTCTGAAGTTGCCACTCAATTTAAATAAGAGGGACTACGGCCCCATAACTCTTCAGCTTTATGTGGTTCCTTGGTGCCACAGACTTCCTCTGCCAGCAAGGTGGTGACGTGTGTGTGTGTGTGTTAAAGACAGAATGTGTGTGAGAAAGAGAAAGAATTATTATGTTGATATTTGTCTCTTGTTTGTCTCTCAGACAAATATCTGTTTTCAGGGGTAATTTTCTAATAATTCTAAATTTCTGTTAAAATGGTGTGTGTCTGTGTGCTAGTCTGTTCTTCTTGTAGAGCACAGTTCTGAACAGTTCTGTTTTTGATCTTCGTAACTCTTACTTATGGGTCGAAGCATGAATGACTATCCAAGGCCAAAACATAGACAAAAGAGAAATATTTATTTCATGATAGAGCTCAGTTTTGGAAGTAAATGACTATTCAAAAAAGTACACAATTAATTATTTTTAAGGATTTACTGACATGAGTTGTAATATCTATTTACCACATGCAATGGGTTTTATCCACTACACAAAAGCTACTAAACCCCTACGCCAGTATCACCGCAGCAATCACTCACGATCACTGGGTTGAAGGAGCAGATCTGTATGAAGCATACACACACACACACATTCACCCTGTCTTTCTTTCTTACTCTCTCACACACACACACACCTTATTCTCAGCCCACACGCATTCTCAGTAAAACAACCCTTGGTTTATCAGCCATTGCACAGATCATAATAATTATAATAATATTTATCAGTAGATTACAGGAGGGGTTGGAATCTGCACCTGCACAAGAGATGACTTAGCCCTACTGCACATCAGGGCTCTCTTCTCTTTCTCTTCACACCTTCCTTCCTCCTCTCCCCCCCTCTCTCTCTCTCCCCCCCCCTCTCTCTCCCTCTTTCCACTCCTCTCCTCTGTCTGTATCTGACACACAAGAGACTCGCGTAACTTTCAGTTCACTATTACTAGAAAAACTACAGTTGTCTGAGTGACTGAGAGACCAATTTGGACCAATAAGCATCCTGTAGATAAGACGAGATCTTCAATCAGGATATCATACTGGCGACCAATCAGCACCTGGCACAGGCTGAGAAATGCTCAGTTAGCCTAAAAAGGAGTTTAGTCTTACTGTAAGGAATACTTAGTATTTATAAATATGTTTTTTCCTTTTCTTTTTTGAAAAACTCCAGACCTGTATAAAGTTTATAGTGCTGTGTAACAGTGGCAGAAAAGTTGGTCAGTCAAAACATGCTTGCAATGAAAGCTGTCCCTTTAACAGAGTGATGCACTGTCCCTTTAACAGTGTGCTGATCTGACTTCAGCGCTCTGATTGGCTATACCTCTCTGTGGCGGGGTCGAGTGGCCAATCACACCAGACCCACAGCATTAGCCGAAGCAGAGAGGAGAGAGGAGAGAGGGATGGGTGTGCAGAGAGCTAAGACATATGACACTTTGACATCATGGATACCTCGTGTCGCCACGCCAACAGTTTAAGTGTGAGAGCCTCGTATGTCCAATCAAAAGGCTGGATTTAACAGAATGGAGTTGAAGGGTTGTGATTTGAATGGTAGTAACCTGTGGCTGACACCATTATATACAGCAGTCCATAGAATTGTGTGTGCGTGTGTGTGTGTGAGTTTAATCTCTGTTTAGTTATACTCAGGGTCAGT
>NC_045163.1:19350489-19360489 GCF_900700415.2 Clupea harengus | reverse complement strand
TTCAGCCACCATCGACTGACCCGAAAGACTTTATTTACTGTACGCCACAGCTATAGAGAGAGCTCACAGGCATCTCATTAGCACTCAGAGTAATTACATGGTAATAATGCTCAATGACAAGTTCATATCGCTCATGCAGCTCCGTAAGAGCGTCAGTGATATATTTATGTCTCCTGCAGGGTGTGAGGAACTTCAGAGGGCTGATATATAAGTCATGCGCGTGAGGAGACGTGTATAGACTTTACCAGGGGTAGACGGTGTAATCCACATCTCTTGATGTCTGCCGACTGGGGAAGCCCTGGAAAGGCTGAAGAGAGAGAAACACAAACACTGAGCTTTGAGACCACACGTGTGTGCGTGCGTGTGTGTGTACGTGGACTAGACTAGACTCTCTACACACGTGTGTGTGTGTGTGTGTGTGTACGTGGACTAGACTAGACTCTCTACACACACGTTCGTGTGTGTGTGTACGTGGACTAGGCTAGACTCTCTAGACACAGGGCTACATTAGGTAGAGTGTTATGAATGAGGTCACTGTATAAATAAATGAACAATTGTATTAGTGGGAAATGAGTTCCCCCTCTCTGAGAGTCAAGTGGAGTTTGTTCAGCACCCAAACCGCAGCGACCTGCAGGAAACTGAGTCAGGAAATGAGATACCTTGGGATCTAGACAGGGCTTCACACTGGAGCTGGGAAAGTAACCAGTCTTCAGGCCTTGAATGAGCCGCCCCTATGACACACACACACAGACACACACACACACACACACAGACACACACACACACATTATTTTCATCATGTACTGTAAAGTTGTGTGTGTGTCTGTGTGTATCAGGTCAAATCAGTGTGTGAGGTGTATTACCTCCCACCAGGTGGTGTCCGGGTCTCCCTTCAGCAACTCAATGACATCACCGGTCTGGAAGGTGAGGGGGGGTTTCCCTGGGGGAGAGGGCGTACCGTGGTAGTTCCTGAGGGCCACCATTTTCGGGCCTGAACACACACACACACACACACACACACACACACACACACAATACAATCAGCTATGTAGAATGTGTGTGGGATAGAAATTATTCCACTAGATGGCAGTAGAGAACCACAAAGGAATCACTTGGTCATTTTACATTTGTATTTATGTGTGTGCGTGCATGTGTGTGTGCACATGTGCGTGTGTGTGTGTGTGTGTATATTCACAACTGAGCATGTATCTTTAATATGTTTAATGGGTGTATGTGTGAACAATCCCTCAGTCTTTCTTACCCAAAGAAGGCGGCAGCCCAGGCTCCTGGTCCAGACCATGCCCAAAAACACACAACAACAACATACCCAAAACATCCTTATTAGCACTCACACACAACATACCCAAAACATCCTTATTAGCACTCACAAGAGAGAAAGAAGGCACCATATTTCACTAACCATATCATTATGGTACCAGAACCATATTAATAGACTCAAAGCAATATAATTATGAGTTTCTGTAATGAGTTGGCTAAGGACTAAGGAGTTAGTCATAGAGTCAAGCCTCTCGCAACAATCACTCATTCATTAGCCACGAGTGGGCAGAGAGAGAGAGAGAGTGGGGGGGGTGGGTGGGGGGATTATAGAGAAAATTGAACTTTTAAACAGCAGGCCAATGAATCATCCTCCTTCACGCATTTGGCTTTCAATCGACTTTTAATCTGATTAATCTCACACACTCCGAGGTTCAGGGTTAATGAGTCATTTTTGGCAAATTAAACTCACCGAATCGTGTGGATCTGCAATGATTAGTGGCGAGCAGGCGAGAAAAAGAGACAGAGAAACAGAGAGAGACAGAGAGAGATAAAAGTGGGAGAAAAAAACCGCATTGGTCAGTTAAGTATCGTACCTCGTTTTAATGACACCATAGCTTTACGCTCTCAATCAAACTGAGGCCTGGGGCATGACATTGAATCATGGCTGGCAAATAAAAAAATGCTGTTTACATGAAAATTAAGTCATAACATCTAAAGCACCGAGTTTGTATAAGGTCGTATCAATATGCAGTTACAAAATCCATATGCCTAGTTTGCCTAGTATGCTTGGTTTGACCAGGTGTGTGTGTGTGTGTGTGTGGGGGGGGGGGGGGGGGGGGGGAGAGAGAGGTGGTTCTGTGAAGCTATTGAAATGGAAGTGTTTTCCCAGGCTGGATGGGACCTACTGATTTTGCAGATGGTGATGACCTCCAGGCACTCCTTGTGCGCTCCGGTCCCACAGTGCGAGCAGAAGTAGCCCTGGTAGAAGATGCCCCTGGTGGGGGAGAGAGAGAAGAGGGAGAGGGTCTTAGAGCCTGGAGCTCAGACTGGCTTGCCAATGTCAAGTTGCAACTCAGAGCAGAGCACGGGGAGATGAGTATGTGTGTGTTTGTGGTTCTGTGTGTGCAAGGGAGTGTGTACATTATGTGTGTTCATTTGTGCCACTTTAAATAAATGTGTGTGCGCGTGTGTTTTAGATGGAGAGGGCACATGCTCTTCATGTCTATGTGTGTTTGACTGTACATGTGTGTGTGTGTGTGTGTGTGTGAGACTTTGAGTGCGTGAGAAAATGCACAGTTGGGTCTGTGTGTATGTGTGTGTGTGGTTCTCCACTGTGCGTGTATATGTAAGAGAGTGCAAATGGACGTGTGTGTGTGTGTGTGTGTGTGTGTGTGTGGGGGGTCTCCACTGAGCGTTTATATGTAATAGAGTGCACATGTATGTGTGTGTGTGTGTGTGTGTGTGTGTGTGTGTGTGTGTGGGGGGGGGGGTCTCCACTGAGCGTGTTTATGTAAGAGAGTGCACTTGTATGTGTGTGTGTGTGTGTGTGTGTGTGTGTGTGTGTGTGTGTGTGTGTGCGCAGCTCTCTGTGCCCTTGTGTGTCCCAGCTGAGCTCCAGGCCAGGCTCTCCCCGTCATGTTGCCTTTGCCTCTGCCCTTGGGTCAGCGTATTGATCCCCACAGCTGGGCTTTCACTACCCCATTGACTGCTGCAAATTACTACAGGCTTTCAGCTCAACCGCTGGCACTCGTAGCCTATCTGTGCCACTGCGACCCGATTGCCACCCACATCTCAAAGTGGGGTTAAGCTGCACAAAGGTCAGAGCCAGTGTGTGTGGCTACTGTAGAGAGCCTCAGTAAAAATGTATGGAGAAATATATATATATATATGAGAAAAATAGCGAACTATAATGCCACTGAATGACTGAGTGGACACAATTATTGCCAAATGCATATAGACGTATACAAATATACATATGAGAGCAATTATAGAGATACAATATAGCCCTTCTTCTTGAAGTACACACAAAATGATGGCTAGGGTTACAGGCTCATCCTGATGAGGTTAAAGTAAGTGAATCAGAGAATGGTAAGCTATCATATGTAGATAGACCCAATCGCTCATGAACCTAACACATCCCCATAGGGAGTGTTTTTGGAGAAGTATAATCCACACAAAGTGTAAAAAAGAAAGAAACCTAGGGGTGGACTCAAGACTCATATATGTGCTAGCTTTGGCTATATGTGGCCAAACGGGGGCGGCTCATTCTCAACACTCACACTTACTGTACATGAACACAGCTCTCACACATTGGCATGGATTGGCCCCTTGGCAAACTTAGCACCGCGGGCGCCGTTCTCTCCAAATCAAGCCACATCTTTAGATTAAGCGGGTGAGCACCTCGGTTAGCATCACACGGGCTGTTTAGTGTTGACTGGGAGTTAGCGACTGGGTGAGTTAGCGACTGGGTGAGTTAGCGGCCGTGTGAGTTAGCGACTGAGTGCTGCAGCGACGAGCTGTGGTTTCATTAGTAAGCAGCTTCATTATTTCATTAGCTGACACAGGAGTGCTGCGCTGTGCTGTGTTTTTAGCAGTGAAGTAATGAAGTTGTGCTGTGGTGGTGTGGTGGTGTGGTGGTGGTGTGGTGCTGTGGTGGTGGTGGTCCCAGCGGTCCCCTCCGCAGGCCAGATGTAGGTCAGAGCTGGAGCGTTTATGTGGGTCGCCCAGGTTTGCGCTGTGCTGATGGGAGGTCAGCACAAACACACACACACAGCAGCTAGGGTCACAGGCTCATCTTTCCAGAACAGTGTGTGTGTGTGTGTGTTGGGGGGGGGGGGGCTTACAGTGCACACAGTATTTTTATAAAATGATGCTCATGAGACTAAGGACTAATTGCTTCTGTATATAACTCCATGTGTGCCTGTCTGCGCATGGATATTCCTATGTGAGTGTGAACATCTGTTTCTGTTCCTCTGTGTGAGAGTCAGAGAACATAAAGAGAGAGAGAGAGAGATAGAGGGAGAGAGAGAGAGAGAGAGAGAGAGAGAGAGAGAGAGAGAAATAGCCGGCGGAGCAGTCTCTCTCCACGTGTCTCACCTCAGCAGCATCTTGCAGGCTCGGCAGTTTGTGTTCTTCTCGAATGTGTGCATCTCGAAGTTGTGCTGGTTGGCCGTGGCTCGCTCCGGTTTGATGTTGGACCTGCGTGCATCATGCCGTACATCAACAACCCCCCACAGGTCAAACATCTCAATAGAATTGTGTTTCTCGTGCGCTGATTTGAAATGATATGAATGAAAGCTAAGCAGCTTAGCGTGGTGAGCGGTGCAGCTGTAATCGTTCCGACATGCTCCAGTGGGTCTGATAACCACCGCTCCTGAACCCATCATCTTTATCTGAGCTCATCTGAATCTGCGTCTTCATGTTTCACTTCTACACACATGAGGCAGCCAAGCTCTGCCCACTCACTTTGCCTCTTTTCTTCGCCTCCTAATCTATACAGTCTCCGCTGTGGGATGCTGCTGTGGTCTCTGCACCTGATCTACTTGCAGAAACCCTCTGCCTACACCTAACTATCCCCACACTTGCATTCATTCTACCCCGCTGATGATATATCTATATACTCTGTGCTTGCCTATTTACCCGTGAAGGAAATAATTGCCACCATCGTTTTCGGTTTCATTGCTCTTCTTAACCCCCCATTTCGATCTCTACCACTGTACCTGGCTGGCTGTTTCCTTTTTGCCCCTGACGCTTTGTAAAAACCCTTGGTGCTATAGAAATAAAATTGAAGTGAACTGTACTTAATTTTTGCTGTCTTCGGGTATGTGTGCAGGTGTATGTTTGTGCGTATCTCTCTCTCTCCCTCTCTCTTTCTCTCTCTCCCTCTCTATCTCTTTCCCTCCCTCTATCTCTTTCTCTTTCTCTTTCTCTCTCTCTCTCTGTCTGCACGTGTGTGTGTTTGTGTGACCAGGGCTGACACTCACATGGCCATCTCAAACTGTTCCATCCACTTCCTCTTGGTGTCCTCTGTCTTGGAGAAGAACTGGAAGCCCTGTTTCCCCTGCAGGTGTATGAGGTAGAAGCCGTACGACCACTGCAGACCAGGAGCAGTAGGGGAGGGGCAGAGAGAGAGAGAGAGAGAGAGAGAGAGAGAGAGAGAGAGAGCAGGGAGAGGACAGAAAAGAGGGAAAGAGAGAAAGGGGAGGAGGAAGGAGAGGAGTGCACAAGAGAGAAAGAGAGAAAAAGAGAGAGGGAGATAGAGAGAGAGAGAGAGAGAGAGAGAGAGAGAGAGCAGGGAGAGGACAGAAAAGAGGGAAAGAGAGAAAGGGGAGGAGGAAGGAGAGGAGTGCACAAGAGAGAAAGAGAAAAAGAGAGAGGGAGATAGAGAGAGAGAGAGAGAGAGAGAGAGAGAGAGCAGGGAGAGGACAGAAAAGAGGGAAAGAGAGAAAGGGGAGGAGGAAGGAGAGCAGTGCACAAGAGAGAAAGAGAGGACAGGAGAGGTATTGAGAGGCAGGGATGAGAGAAGAGAGTGTTAAAGAGGAAAAGTGGCAATAAATAAGCACAAATAGTGGAAAAGAGGTAAATTAGTGTGTGTGTGTGTGTGTGTGTGTGTGTGTATGTGTGTGTGTGAGGTAGAAAGAGAGAGCAAGGCAAGAAGAGTCACACAGAGCAGAATGTGAGATTAAACGACAACAACAATAAAAAAAAGAAATCCGATCCTGCATAAATATTTATGTGCAGGAAAACTTTTCAAACTTTGGGCCTCTCTGGACAGGAACATGAGATCTCTGCCACTTCAGCCCGCCATCACTATGCCCTCACTCAGCAAAAGAATTACGCAATCAAGACAAATCAACATGAATCGGAGCAAACCAAAAGCATCTGATTTAGCTTACCATTTTCCCACTCGACTGGAAGGCATGCAAAAAAGAGAGAGAGAGAGAGGAGAGGAGAGAGAGACATAGAGAGAGAGAGAGAGGAGAGAGACAGAGACAGAGACCACAGACAGATCATCAGACATGCGGCCTCCACATCCATGCAGATCTTTCAAAAGCATGTTAGTTTAACGACAACAATGCATCCGTATGGTTCGCATGACTCTCTTATGCCTGAGCGTTTGCCTGAGCATAGGAGAGTCAGATGCATTCCGTTATGATTGGCCCAGCTTTGAATAACACATCCACCCATGCGTTTATTTTCCACAACGGCACTGCGGGGGGGGGGGGGGGGGGGGGGGGGGGGGGGATTCCTAATGCGGTATTACTTATGACTACGCACAGGGGGGAGCACAGTGTGCCGAGTGTTTTTTTGCCTCCACCTCACCCTGAGATCAGGACAAATGCATTCAGAAGGCATTCATTGGAGATTCGAAAGAGACACAGCGAATCACTGGGGGTGGGGGGGTGGGTACCTGATGAGTCTCTGGGGTGGGGGTAGGGGGGGTGGGAGGGGTGCTGGAGAGGAAGGGTGAGAGTTCATCTCAGGCCACTCTCACCTTCTTCATGTCCCTGTTGTTCATGGGATCGTCAGACATCTTGTAGTACTGCAGCTCGATGATCTCCTTCAGCTCGTAGTTGTAGCCTTTGCGCTTGCAGACTATCACCACCTTGTCAAACAGGAAGATGTACCTAGGAGGACAAGGTACATGTTCAAGGTACAAGGTACAGTTCTCGCAAAACAAATGCTGCACAAACAACAGTAGGGAACTCCATTCAAGATGAGTCCTCCTCAACTCCAGCCCTCTCCAAGAGATACGTAAGAGGTTTCCATAATCCAACTCTGACAAGAACACTGTGCGTTATGATTTAGTGAAATGCACAGCTGTTGCATTCAAAACCAGGTGGTAAAGCTGTCGTGTGAATAAACTGCTGGCAGAGATGAGCGGAGCTCACCTGTCCTGTTTGGTGCGGTTGACGGCCGTCGACACCTTCAACTCTCCGTCAATCTTTGGCCGGCCGTACTCCTCCAGCTTCACATGCTGATGAGGGAAAAAACACACCTGTGTATTCACGTGTGTGTGTTACACAAATATTTCAGATGAAAAGTGTCAGTGGCAAGAGGTTAAAAGGTTCATAGCACATCAATGAGCTGGCTTAGTGCTATCTTTCTGACTTACTAATTCTCAGATGACAGTAATAAACAAATAAAATAGTCGACATACCCTATACATTTTTTTAAATGTATTTAGATGTCAAGGCAAATAAAACTCCTTTTCAACAAGAGGTTAACTCTACACAGAATATACAGCACTGTGGATCTGTGAAGTTTCTCACATGACAGAACTTAACCCCCCTCCCTCCCCCCCGCTTCCCCTGGTCTCAGTTAGGCGAGGAGAGGAGAGGAGAGGAGAGGAGAGGAGAGGAGAGGGGAGGAGAGAAGAGGAGAGGGGAGGAGAGGAGAGGACAGATGTATTATTTCTGGCACGGCTTCCTGTGGGATAAACGGAATGTTTGCCTTTTTGCTAAGTAATGTAATCTCGCCCGGAAGATGACTTAGTCATCCCAGGTAACATCAGGATTCATTTGGCAACGACAGGGGAGACGCTCAACACTCCCCCAGCCCTGAGGCGCTTTAAGATGCACAAACACAGAGACACACACGCAAGCACACACACACACACACGTGTGCTCACACGCACACAAACACACAGACACGCACTCACCCACGAACGCACAGACCCACAATCACACATTCACTCTCTCTTTCACACACACACACACACACATATACAGAAACTCTCATACACACTTACACACGACACATAAATAAACCATATTCTACTAAGCAAATTCCTGTCATGAACATTAATGTGCATTAGAGGAACTGAACAAGAATCTGTGCGTGTGTGTGTGTTCGTTTTTTTATGAACATGCTCTTAAAGCCTGTAGTCTGAGCACCATAATTCTGAGAAAATCAATCATTCAGTGTGTGTGCGTGTGTGTGTGTGTGAATGTGTGTGTGTGTGTGTGTTTGTGCATGTGTGTGTGTTCATTTTCATGAACATGCTCTTAAAGCATGTAGTCTGGGTGCCGTCATTCCGAGAAAAATCAATCATTTACTGAAGACAAGAAGCTGATGACCGGCAGTAAAACTAAGATTATGACAGGGCGGGAAGAATGTTCTAGCAGGCCCCGTGGAAGAAGCACCAGCCTCAGACAACGACCCCACTGACACCGCAATAACTCATCTCCCTCCGCCTCAGAGAGATGGGGCTTCTGGGATTGACCGGCCACCGTAAGGGTTGGCTCCAGGTGAGAGAGAGTTCAGAGAGGGTGAGTGCGCATGCAAGCAGGTGAGTGATGGGGCTTACCAAGTTCTCGATGGAGCTCTGGAACTCGCTGATCTTCTTCAGCGTCTCGTTGTCTCTCTTCACCTCGTTAATGTACATGGCCAGGTCCTGAGGAGAGATTGGGGGTGGGGGATGCTTTACAAGCCTGTCACAGCCAACTCATATAAAACACAGCCACACAGCCAACATTTCATGAAGGTGGATGAATGTTTTAGTGTTAGCTCCAGGCTCTACCTCCTACCTGCCTGTACAGGTGCCGTAAAGGAAGAATAAAAGTCCTGGTTTGATTTAATACTTCAAGTGTTCCAGGGGTTATTGGCTAGGAGCTGCTAGCAACTCCAGGTAATGACTCATTTTGTAGACTTTTGTAGACTCCTAACTTCAGTGATTAAGTGGGAGTGGGATAGAGTGGGATTGATTCCACACACACACACACACACACACACACACACACACACACACACACACACACACACATACACATACACACACACAAGCATGCATGCATACACACCAACCCCCCCCCCACACACACACACACACAAAAACAGACCAGCCTTTACCTGCATGGCCTCGAGCGCCTCCTTCAGCTGTTGTCTCTCTGGCCGGTCTGCCGAGTGACTCAGCAACTCCTGCAGAAAAGGCAGAAAATGCAGTTCAACAGTTCAGGAGAGCTACACGCCCCATACCCTTCAGATATTATACAACTACTCAAAGTCAAGGAGCTGCTTGGAATCAGCCAAGCCCCTCCCCAGGAAGCGAAAACAGAGATCCTGATTGAAGATAGAGATACAAATTCAAGTACTTTGATGATAGGCACACGGTCTTTCAACAACTCAAGCTTAATGAGAATCTGAGCAGATAGACTAAATACATCCAGCATATTGCTTATCCTTTAAACGTCACAAAAGTGCTTAAGCTGAAGACGGTACACAAATCCATCAAATATGAATCTGGTTTAGTCACTCAGCAGTATTCCCACGCCTGCTTCCCGCATCCATCTTTAATGCTTGTTACTAAATTTTAACATACCAAAATGAGGGTTTGTGTTTTGTTGTTTCTGGTTTATTTAACATAATTAATATTTAAAAAGGAAAAAAACAACAAAAAAACATAGACATTTCCTGTGAGCCACTTTGCTTTGACTTTGTCTGCTAAACATGGCACGAATTTGTTTCATTTTTAGCACTAATTAACATATCATCCAATTGCTCCAAGTTACAGTGGTAAATGTTAAAATGTTTAAATGCTTCCATGCATTTTTCAATGATTTCATGCCATGTCAGACAACCATGTCTAAAATACTTTTGCTAACTATCTACACAGCCAATCTGTACGTTTGAGATTTGAGCAGTCGAGATTGCCACTGAGATTCCAAATGGATTAAGAAGTGGCATTCTCTTTGTGAGGATCGTATTTTTGATGAGCGATCCT
>NC_045163.1:19342989-19345489 GCF_900700415.2 Clupea harengus | reverse complement strand
GTCTTTTCGCCCCAGGGTCACACTTCGGTGCCCAGCCCTGACTCCGCAGACTCCGCAGGAAATGCTTCAGCTCTAATTCTGCACGTGTGAGTGCTGCACATGAGAGGCGCCCGTTACTGTTCCACACAATTACTGTAAGGTGCTGTGTGGGTCCAACGCACTCGGGGTGATGAGTCAGTGCTTTTACCTCAGGGTCACACCTTACAAACACATATATATATATACAAACACATGCAGAAATGTGCACGCACGCACACACATAGACACTCTCAAACACACAAAAACACACATATACACACTCACACACTAAAACTGCAGGTCAGTGACAACTCAGTGTGACTGAGTGAATCACACACACACAGCTCAGCGCTCTCACACAGAGAAGAATTTACCCCACGCTGTTATTTAAGGTAACCATATGAACTCAAAATTACCTCAGTTATAGGACCCCAGCTTCTCGAGGGGAAACAAGCACTGATTAAGCATAAAAAGATACGTGACCTTTAACAACTTACAAGTTTGTGTTGAAGGACTACATATGATGTGATATCATACAAAACAGTATTGTCATGCAGACTACACGACAAACATTAATGGCTACATATGGGCTCTGTGGCATGTTCCATACTATCTGCAGTGCTATGCTGAAGACAGTCACTGTTACCGATGGAGACAAGTAGCTACTTGATTTGATTTGACGATGACAGTGTAGACCTGTAGGTGTACTTTGAGTGATATGTGTGTTTGTAAATGAGTGTGTGTTTGTGAATGAGTGTGTTTTTGATTGTTGTGTGTGTTTGTGGACCAGCGTGTGTCTGAGTGATGTGTGTGTTTGCGAATGAGTGTGTGTTTGTGAATGAGTGTGAGTTTTTGTTTGTGTGTCGGTGTGCATCCTCGGCGAGCCTTACCTCGACTTTCATCTTGACATCCTCTCGTGTGACGATGAGGTCATCCAGGGTCTTCTGGGCATGCTCCATGTGGCTGCAGTACTGGCCATAGATCAGCAGCCTGTGTGGAGAATCCAAGGAGAGACACTGTCACTGACCACTCACCACTGACCACTGACCATCATTAACCAGCTCTCACTACATTAGCAACTGGCAACTCTGTTCAACCAAACAATCTGTCAATCCAACAAGGTACCTACCAACACAACAGGTGTATCGCTGGTGTAGGGTAACTATTTCTACATGTTTAATCCTCTCAGGGATCTACCACCTCTACAGTACTGGTACATTAACCTGAACAGCCTATCTAATAAGACTTCACACAATGCTACATTTGCAAGTCCTTCCTGAGATTGAGCCATTCAGATGAATAGGTTGAGCCAGGGAGAATCAGAGGAACAGCTGCTCGTCTGATTCCACAGTGGGGCCCATTGACACAGATCACTTCCTCTTGGAACTGGTTCAAAGTCATCTTGCCGTGAAGATGGCACCACTCGTGCCACACATTTCCTCTCTGTCTCTTGCAGGCGCTGTGATTTATGTAGGCCACTGGCACTGCTTGGCAGCGGGGGAAGGAGACACCCTCAGACCCATTTGGCTGCCTGGAGCTGTTTTAATTTTGGCCAGGGGGGTTGATAGTGAGAGAGAGACAGAGAGAGAGAGAGGGAGAGTGAAAAGAAAAAAGAGAGAGAGAGAGATGGGGAGAGAGAGGGAGAGAGAGAGTGAAAAAGAGAGAGACATAGAGAGAGAGAGAGAGAGAGAGAGAGAGAGAGAGAGGGAGAGAGAGAGAAAGAGAGAGGGAGAGAGAGATTCTGGATTTGCGAGTGTATAAACGCTGCCTTGATGAGGGCGAGGAGATCCCTACAGCTGTAGGCCATTGAGGGAGGCTGAGACTGGGCCCTCAAAGGCAGCCCTGTTTAATTAAGGACTTGTCTGGAGAGGGTCGTAGTGCAGAGTGAGTGTGAGCTTGAGTGGGGATAAAGAGGAACTGTGTATCTCATCTTTAGTTCCTGCATTTGAGAGGGTCGTACTGCAGAGTGAGTGTGAGCTTGAGTGGGGATAAAGAGGAACTGTGTATCTCATCTTTAGTTCCTGCATTTGAGAGGGTCGTACTGCAGAGTGAGTGTGAGCTTGAGTGGGGATAAAGCGGAACCGTGTACCTCATCTTTAGTTCTTGCATGTGAGAGGGAAATGTGTGTGTGCCATACGCACAAGCTCCATGACTGGGAATAACTCCAACAGCCTTGGGAAGAAATGATGGTCCCCAGTATGCCACTCTAAGAATGACATCAAGTCTGTTCTGCATTTGGGAACCAGAATACGACTTCTGTAGAAGAAAGTTTATGGAGTTGAAATGAGTCTCAACTCCTCAATTATTAAAGAGAGCTTGAGAGGCATTTTAATCAGTTAGGAGCCAGGGATATTCTCCATTTTAACTACCCCCCCACCCCCTTCAGCTCTGTGTTGCAATGCAGGTGTTATTACTTCCACTCTCACCTGCATACTTCTGCTCTACCTTGAGGACTGAATGGTTTCACAAAGGGGCAGGTACA
>NC_045163.1:19330489-19335489 GCF_900700415.2 Clupea harengus | reverse complement strand
GAGAGGGAGAAATGGAGAGACAGAGGGAGAGAGAGAGGGGGGTAGAGAGAGAGGGAGGGAGGGAAGATGGTAGAGACAAACAATAGATGAAGACAGCAAAAGATTGCTGTGAACTTAATAGGAATGTTTCTGAAAATGCTTAATTTCTTCTTAGTATGCATCAAAGCATACTATTTTTGAGTGGCTAAACAAGTTTTCCAGACTAAAATACTATTCGAGCAGTGACTGAATTAACGGACAAAGGGAGAGACAGAGAGCGAGCACAAGGGGACTGACAAGACATGCAAGGGAAAGGGAAATGTCACACACTAGAGGGACCCTGGGAGACCAGTGGAGTGGCCCTGTGTATCTGAAGGGGAACAAACTCTAATTACCCAACAAAACATTCTCCACTTCACGTCCCCTCAGTAATGTTGAAGGAGCGCACTTAAGCATTCAGGATTACCATTGGCTGAGCCGCTATGATATGATTCTGGCAATGAGAGAATGAGTGTGCACTGGCATTAAGGCAGTGAAGAGTGAGAGGAGGAGGAGGAGGAGGAGGAGGAGGAGGGGTGGAGATAATAAGGAGAAAGTGTGCAGATAAGAAATAAGGATCTCCAGAGGAGATGGCATCTTTGGAATATCCTTCCTCTCTGGGCTGGATGACTGGCAGGTGGGGAAGTTCATTAATCTAGCTGACTGACTGCTGTCATACTGATCAAGTCACCCTCGCCCCTTAACACATACCTCACCTTACATGTTAATGCATCCAGAGAGAGAGAGAGAGAGAGAGAGAGAGAGAGAGAGAGAGAGAGAGAGAGAGAGAGAAAGACAGACAGAGAGAGAGCGAGAGAGAAAGAGAGAGAGAGAGAGAGAGAGAGACAAGAGACAGAGAGAGATTCACCTTCATGATAAAGAAATACAGACGACACCTTTAATTTGAAGTTCCTAAAGAGGATATGACCTCTTTTAAAAAAAAAAAAATTCCAGTGAAGTTTAAGTTGGACACATGATGTATCTCTAATTGACCCAGTCTGTGTCTGCCCAAACGCTTTGGCCTTACCGTCAATGCTGTGTGAGCAGGCAAAGCTCACGATTCACTGCTTTCATTTATTGTCATGGAGATGGTCTCTTAGCAATCACAACACAGTGTGGAGACATGGTGAATAACAGTAGAAACACACCAACTAAAAACACTCCGTTAGAGGATCAATATCCTGTTTTACTGGTCCCTTACGTCTCCACTCTGTCCAGGAAATCTGCCATTCCGCAAGCTTGAAGTGATGGCCTAAACACAGAAGCCCACATACCTGTCGCCTGTGAGCAATTCCACATCAGTTAAATAACTGAAAAACCACCAATCACAAACAAATCGCCATGCCAATAAGTTAGGTGTGGCGAGGTGACACTTGCAAGAACTAAAGGGTGACATAAAGCTCTCTAAAATAGCCAATGAGCTCTAAGGAAACCAGAAGAATTGATCTTAACATCCGTTCAGTGTTCTGACACGCACGCTCCGTGGAAATGTCTAGAAATCCATGCTCGCCGCAGTCCAAACCTGTGCTAATGGCTAATGGGTGCTGAAGAACATACAGATTTGTTCAGTCGATGTTCAAAGCTAACATTATCACAGCTGAATTAATCACCACTGCACCCTCTTAGGAGGTGCTAGACTGTGAAAGGATCTGCTCTGCTGGAGATGAGAACCATAGAGGCCTTCAGGCCACCACAGTGGAACCAGTCAAGACACAAGCAGTCTTCATGAAAACCACCCCACACTCGCCGAGATGACTGGTATGCAGCTATTGATCACGATGGCACTCTCAGGACACGAGGATGGATTTCATGAGCCTTTGTGTGTGTGTGTGTGTGTGTGTGGTGATTGACAACCGTGCTCCATTATAGAGCAGTAAACACTTTAGCACTTGTGTTCTTCTGAGTCACGTTTGTGGCCATGTAATGTAGTGTGCTGATGTGGCATGGCAATCAAATGTCTTCCTCTCTCAATGGAGAGAGAGAGAGAGAGGAGAGAGAGAGAGAGAAAGAGAGAGAGAGAGAGAGAGAGAGAGAGAGAAAGAGAGAGAGAGGAGAGAGAGAGAGAGAGATAATTTATTGGTTGGTGAAGGAGCCTGTGGGAGCACTGACAGTCAGTCATCTTGGTGTTCACATGTAAAAATCAGCACACAGCAGACAGGTAAGGAACTATTAGAGCGGTTCTACAAAGAACGAGCACTCTTCATGAACGTCAGAGTGACGCTTGTGGAAACGACCCTGGTAGGCAAGGAACAATGTGATCCTGGAGAGAACCTTTCATTCTAAGTGGATCATTTACTGTGTGCCTTCTGCTGCAGAGACCGGCAAAAAAAAACAAAAAAACCTGGACTGCATCCTTTCCCAAAAAGAGAACCGCATTTGTGCGTTGCAATAGCAACCCCAACATCCCCATCAAAACATCCTCTATTCCATCTAGGGTGACCAGGTGACCCACTTTGTGTTGTACTGCACAGCCCTTTGGTCCCTTTGTCCGCATC
Source organism: Clupea harengus (assembly GCF_900700415.2). Classification (NCBI taxonomy): domain Eukaryota; kingdom Metazoa; phylum Chordata; class Actinopteri; order Clupeiformes; family Clupeidae; genus Clupea; species Clupea harengus. The sequence continues at coordinate 19,332,976 of NC_045163.1, read as the reverse complement.
CGGCATCCTGCATATTGACATCAGGTCCCGCATTTTCATTGGCCTTTTGGTTTTTGAATTGTCAGAGAGAAGAACACATGGAGGTGGTCTTTAACCCACTCAGCACATGAGTGGCTTAGGCCATTGCGGCATAGTTTGTACTCCATTTAATAGCGTTATGTCAAAAGCACCAATCTGGCTCATACAAATGCAACATTTCTAAAAAGCTTTTTGTAGCAGTGAAGGTGGTCATCAAAAGGCTGTGATGGCTGTCAATCAAACTGTGCAGACGTGGCGCCGGTGAACTCCTCTGCTACGTCACAAAACCAGATGTACATAAACTCTGCAGATAAGATCAAAGCTATCTGGCGACATCATGGCTCATCATATCTTTCCTATAGCCAAGGCTGTAGCCTGGATCTTTTATGGCCCACCTGGTGTGCTGTGGAATTGACTAGAGGACAATGTACAAGCTAGGTGTTTATGAGCCAAAAAGGCATCATACAAATGTTTTGTTAGATAGACATTATATTAAAGTTTTAGGTTACCTCTCAGCGTTGGTAACATGTCCCACATTGTCCCACACAAAACGTACTACCCGTCCCACATTTGATGTGTTTGCATCTGGTCGTCCTGATTCAATCTGCCGCCACACACTTCACCAGACCACTGGCCTTCCCCTCCCTGCAGCGGTCAGCACGGGGGCCTCACCTTTCCTTGAAGTCCAGGAAAATCTTGCCCAGGCCACTGCCCCCGTTCATCATGTTGAGGTCGATGGCCTTCAGCAGTGCAGCGTGAACCTTGATCACGTCCTGAGAGACAGTCACACACACACACAGCACCAGAGTGAGGCTGAGCTGGCTTACATTACGCTCGTAATCTCACTTTACACACACACCCCTCTCTGGAATCCCCTAGTCATTCAACATTTAATCAGCCACAGGTTTGCATTAGAGATTAATGAACTAACAGTGTTCATTGTATTAATCCTAAAAACTAAACCATTAGATTCATCATTACCGAACTGCAAATAGTGTCAAATCCATTAAAGTCTTTATTCCATTTTAATACTGTATTTATTAATGTTGGCAATGGGATCAGTTCAGTAAATATTATGTTACGTCTTTCATTGTGTTGATTATTTCGACACCTTACCAGCCTAAACTAAAATGAAATCCAGCTGTGCATGATTAGATTTCATACGTTTAACATGGTAACAACTCAGGGCATATGATTCTTCCTACACTGATCTGAAGTCTGTTCGTAAGCGATGTTTACAGAGAAATATCTTTTCGTCTGCACTAAAGTAGCCATCTGGGCCTGTATTCAAAGTCTCAGAGCGTTCAGTTCACTCCATACACCTTCTGTCCACACGTCGCTTGGCAACCACCTTTGGTCTAAATGTGGTGTTATTCGTCATTGCTGATGTCTGGAACGCGTCCTGAATGACTCTAAAATAACTTCACAGACTGATGCACTGCATGAGTCTTCGGCTCCAGAACACAGCACCGGTGCTTTTCAACCACCATTCCTCCAGTTATGTGTGTGTGTGTGTGTGTGTGTGTGTGTATGCATTTTAGCAGAAAAAAAACAGACTATATATAAAAGGTGATGACTCGAGACAGAGACACAGGTGTGTGTTACAGGTGTGGGTAACAGGTGTGTGTGTGTGTCTGTGTGTGTGTGTGTGTGTGTGTGTGTGTGCGCGCGCACGGACTTACCTCTAAGTTGACGAAGATAGCTTCCATGTCCTGAGAGCTGAGCACCTGCTTCAGTGGGATCATGTAGTTCTGTCGGGAGATCAAGAGCAGACCCTTTAGACAAGTGTGTGTGTGTGTGTGTGTGTGTGTGTGTGTGTGTGTGTGTGTTTGTGTGTGTGTATGCATGCATACCCAGTGCTTCAAAGAAGAAGAAAGAAACTCCAATGATAACATACTGTCATGTTAAAATGGTCAGTAATTATAGCGCTCAGAATTGCAGATCTTATGTCGCATGCTAATAAGCTGTCACAGCATCAAAGATTTTGAAACCCGTCACCAGTGATGGTGACATGGCACTGTTCTCCACAGGCTGTCACGATGAGTCATGGACAGGACGTTTCTATGCTAGTCTAATGACAGTGATTCAAGTCAGGGGGCAGCCACCTGTCCATCTCTCATTATGGAGCTCTTACAAGATGCATGGATCCACCTGACATGAACAGGAAGCAGCCCCCTGAATGCCCGACTCCCGTTTCTAGCACAAAAACACTCCTAACACATCGCTCATGACACCCAAGGGTGCATGTTCCAGTCTGTCAAACTGTTTAAAAAGCTTACTTAACTAAATATTCGGTCAGTAATTATAGGTCTGTAACTGACAGAGGTGGCCAATGAGACGAGAGGGAGGAGAAGATGGTGAGACGGAGGAGATGGAGGAGACGGAGGAGAGCACTGGTGTGAATCAGGCCACGTTGTGCGTCAGCAGCACTAGAGGAGTCACGCTGAGTTGCTGCGGCTGCTCTGACGA
>NC_045163.1:19325489-19327989 GCF_900700415.2 Clupea harengus | reverse complement strand
AGTCGCAAAAATAAAATTGAGCAAATGTCTAGTGATGATATTGGAATGGATTTTTTTAATTCTTGTGAGGTCTCGTATTTGAATAGATTTTCGCTTTTATAAAGCTATGAAGGATCTTGAACCGTTTAAGGAAGTCTGTAGTTACAATAGTGTGTTGTGTGTGGTTGGAGATGACAGTTTGCACATTTCCTGGAGAATGCTGGATCTCTTGACTAATAATGACGATTTCTGCCCTCCCCCATTTAGCATATTGTGACAAATTGATCTCGTAGGCATGTATGGTTGTTTCTTGTTTTAGAAAAATTTTATTCTCTCTGTCTCTCCCTTTTTTTCTCTCTCTCTCCACCCACCTTGTCAATGTCCTCCAGTGTTTTGTAGTATTTGGCCTCCGTCTCCTGGATCTCCACCAGGCAGCAGTTGCGCTTGTCATCCTCCGACATGCCCATTTTCTGTGTCAGAAACCAAGCATAGAAACACACACGACATGTCACGTCACCTCACCACACACACACACACACAAACACCTAGGTTACACCACAGGTTACACACACACACGAACGGACAACCGAAATGACAGCCGCGGCACCGGCCGGACCCCTCGTGTCGACATCCTGTTGTTTGGCCGCCTCCCGTCGTCCACTGGCGTCTTTAGAGAAGTGCTTGGCCATGGGTAACCAGACACACAATAGAGTTGTCTTACTCAGGATTGGTCCTTTGTGTGGAAAGACACATGGGTACCATCGGTGTGGGCTGCCAGCTATGATGGGTGGATGGGGGTGTGGGGGTGGTGAGGGGAATGTTTTGTCTAACTGAGAGTCCGGGCTTGTCATTGAAACCAAACCAAAGCATCTGGATAACATTCCGAGTGTCGTTTTACATCCTCCCCTAACCTAACGTCGTCTCGGACTGTAAAAAGACATCAGAAAAGGCCTTAAATGTGGTTTTGATGAAATGTCAATTATGCGCGCCCAACGTGCTGTGGCCAATGGAACGCCAGCGGGGTGATTGGGGCGTAATTGCTGCAGTCTTGTTCCGCAGCGACGCTGGTGATTTTTGGCAGGGTTCGGGGGAGACGTGTGTAACGTAAGGGTTGGACTGCTGTGGGGGCCGGCGGGGTCCGTGGCTAGCTGCCGACAGGGCTTTGATGAACATCTGTGCCCACACCGGTGCCCACATCTGGGGCCAGGGCAAACTAACGACTCACAACTCTAGTCGTGTTACACAATCATTTTGGGGTGGGTTGGGGCAGACAAAGAGAGAGAGAGAGAGAGAGAGAGAGAGAGAGAGACGGAGGGAAAATACTGTGTTGGCAAGCACAGTGGTCTTCATTACAGAAAGGCAGAGATGGCAATTGAATGAAAAATAAACACAGAAAACGGGCAGAAGAAGAGAGGAACAAAGGAGGGAAAACAGAGGAAAGCCCAGAGAATGACGCAGAATGACAAACACAGAGAGAGAGAGAGAGAGAGAGAGAGAGAGAGAGAGAGAGAGGAAGAGAGGGGGGGGGGAGGAGGGAGAGGAACAGAGGGAGAGACGGAGACTGACACTAACAGTACCCCAGACATACAGTACACTTCTGGAATAAAAGTGGGGTCCTATGATTTCCGTGAACAGAATCGCGGAATTTCAGTAAGGAAAGCGTTAATCTTAGTTAAACGTGGAAGTGCGCTGGATTAGAATAAAATGATGGGAGAGAAATGCATTTGATAGCGTAAAAGGCAACAGGCACGTCAAAGACAGCTATCCAAAGTTAATGAAACAACAACTATGTAAATGTAAATGTGGTTTTAAAATAGATAGAGTTACTGCTACATTGATGGCGAACTGACGCATGCCTATGCATTGTGAACCGAACATTCAGAGCATCTGAATATTTATTTTTTTAGAATAACCATGAGACAATGTACATGTAGACTATCATAACACAAGTGGTTTACTGACGCAGTACAAGTCTTGGAATCAGATACCAGAAGGTAATCTCCCCTTAAATACGTTTTAAATTTTTTCATTCAATAAAATAAAATTGAAATGTTAGCAAATTAAACTGTATTCTCTGGGCTTGTACTAGCATTGCTAACCCACACTCCCTACCCTTTCACAACATAGGTCTATCACCTAGACAGATAGACAAACATGTGTGTAAAAGCACACTAGTCTGTGAGTACATTTCATGATTGGACATATGATTTGATGATAATCTAGCAAAAAAAGAAAAAAAAGAAAAACACAGTATCTGGCAAAAGAAATGTAACTAAATTTGGCAAGAAATAAAACAGATTTAGACTAGATAAAACCCTAATGTTAAGGCAGGCTGTTCCAGCAGCCAAGAGCAATCTCCAAAGGAAAGGAAACAGATCAAATAGGCTTGTGCGGCTGTTACACTGGCAGCTCAGCCAGGCTATGATGGCTGCAGTCTGCTGCTCGGAGAGAAAACAAACAAAAAAAAACAAAAAAACAACCAAAACAACTACAAACAACATCCAGCTCCATCTGGGAACGG
>NC_045163.1:19310489-19317989 GCF_900700415.2 Clupea harengus | reverse complement strand
ATTAAAGAATCAGTTGAACTGAAATATAACCTTAGCTACTAAAGAATCAGCTGAACTGTCCAACATGCAGTTAATGCTATTCCTTTATTTATGCATTTCTAGATTATAGATTTTCTATATGTATTGTGATACAACATTTATATGCCTGCTAACTATATATACATTAACTGTATCTGATGAATACTACACCATATTATTAAAATAAAGAGAGCAATCTCTGACTGAACTGGGCCTACAGAACAAGGTAAAGCGAGGATGAGGTGTTCTTGTTCAAACGTAAGAAAGCGAGGTCTGACTTGGAGTGGATACAAGAGCCTGAATTCAAAGCATCTTAAGGCTAAAAGTGGCTCCTAACTTGTCGACAACTCACTAAGACCAACTCCCAAACAAACGGAAAAGGGCTGTTTCTATTATTCCACATCGCAGTACAAAGAGTACAAATGCAGAATCACTTAAAATATCCCGTCTGAGTTGTGGGGGAATAATTGTGGAGCTTGTAAGGGAACGTCATCAACTAACCAAAACAATCCATTCATTTCCGAAATGAAATTAAATGTTTTTTCTTTTTTTTTGTGAAAAAAAAACTTGCTCCTCTCTACACAAACATATCATCATACAGATGCATTTTAAAAAACAGTGGGAAGATACTTAGTCTGTGGGCAGCATATACTGTTATTATTTCATTTATGTATTTATTTATTTATGTATGTATCATTTGCAAGCATGTGCATGAGACTTCACATCGGCCAAACCAAAGTCTTTCTCTTAGCGTAGGAGTTCTCACTTCTCCTTAGTAAAAGTTGGTCTCAGTAGCCTTGGGAACAAGATGTAGGAGAAAACTTTTAGTTCTAAACTTTTAGTGTGACTCACACAGTGAGTACTCTTAGTGGTACAATACAATGCTTTGTGAATACGGGCCCTGGTTTGTGTACACACACACACACACACGCACACACACACACACACACACACACACACACACACACACACACACACACACACACACACACAAGCGCACACACACACACACACACACACACACACACTAACACACACACACATACACAAAGGCCTGTGGAGATATGGAGGAGGGAGATATGAGATGAGGGATAAGAGGACCTTGATGCTATGGCATAAAGCCTACAGTGCTCATCCATATTCACCCACACACTCTCACACCCTCACACCCTCATGCTGCTGCTATCTGCTGTCTGTCACATGCCAGAGACTGAGCTCAAGCAAAGTACCTTTGTGATATCCAGTGGAGGTGATGGTGATAGCATTTGTGTGTGTGTGTTTGTGTGTGTGTGTGTGTGTGTGTGTGTGTGTGTGTGTGTGTGTGTGTGTGTGTGTGTGTGTTTGCATTGTCGACCAGTGCTGCAATCTATATGTCAGATCCGGGGGCCTTTCTCCTCTCTACAAAGAGACAGTCATCACAGAGCAACTTCACATATATACACACAAACACACTCGGTTTCACACACCCACACACACGTACACACCATAGTAGGAACACCTAGAGAGCCCGCATCTGAGATAAACCAGATCCTGATGTTGCTCTGGTTCCTTTCACACCAAAAACCCATACACACACACACACACACACACACACACACACACACACACACACACACACACACACACACACACACAGATAACAGAGGCCTGATCTTTACTTGGCAGCTCCACTGCTTCCAAGCTGCTTTTTTCCACCCTTCACTCTCTTCCTCCTCTCTTCCCCTCACACGTTTTTTTTCTTTCCTTTCATCCCATCCACCTCCTCCTTCATCACCTCCTCCAACACCTCCTCCTCTGCCACCTCCACCTCCATCTCCACCGCACATCTGTGCCCGCCCGCACACTCTCTTTCTATCTCTCTCTCTCTCTCTCTCTGTCTTCCGGGGCGGCCTTCCTCTCCTTTCATCCCTCTATCTCTGGTAGCCCTCGTGTGTGTGTGTGTGTGTGTGTGTGTGTGTGTGTGTGTGTGTGTGTGTGTTTTGTAATCACTCCTCCTGCAGGGTGGCCAGCTGATAGCTGACGGACGGGCGGGCAAGTTTGGGCATAATGGCTCTTCTCCCTTTGCACACGCAAATTACCTGCGAGCTGGCACCTGCCACCTGCAGCGCGGCGCATTCATCACGCCGCAGCCGCACAGAAGACTCACCGCGAGCCATGCAGAGCCATGCAGCGCCTGTAAGAATGATGTATCGCCCCACGCTGAGCCACTTTACAGGGGGGGGGATCATAAATAGCCAGAGACATGGGCTTGAAGTGTGGGAAGTCATCTAAATTGCATATGAACAGATCGCTGTGATGGTGCCTCAGCAGTTGTGCTCGTTTCATTATTCAGTACTAATGTGGACCATCACTGTATAATTGTGTGACAAATGAGGGCCTTTAGTTTGGGGTTCCGCATGCACGTTGGGCAGAAGGTTCGTTTTAAAAGGATGCTTTCAGTTCACTAGCAGGCACTCGTTAAAGACGAGAGGCTCATCATAAATGTCAACACTAGTCCTGGGTTGGCTATGAGAGCATTGCTAATTGAACTGAACCCTGGTACAGCAATGCTGAGCTTATATCTGAGCTATTTTGGATATGATATAGATGTTTGAGATTTGGAAATGTTATATATGTCTAAGATTTGGATATGATATAGATGTCTGAGATTTCATGATTTTATATTTTTTTCATTTACGCAATATTGCCAAAATTAGAAAAGTCCTATCCCTCCAAGATGCAGAAAAACTAATCCACGCATTTATTACTTCCCGACTAGATTACTGCAATGCTCTCCTGTCCGGATGCAGCATCAACTCAATAAAGAGCCTCCAACTTATACAGAACGCTGCTGCCCGTACACTCACCAGAACTAAAAAATATGAGCACATCTCACCTGTACTTGCCTCTCTGCATTGGCTCCCTGTCAAAAGTAGAATTGATTTCAAAGTACTCCTGCTAACATACAAAGCCCTAAATGACCTGGCTCCAAACTACCTTAAGGAACTAGTTGTCCCCTACTGCCCTCTAAGACCGCTCCGTTCCCAGAGTGCAGGCCTCCTTGTAATTCCAAGAATATCAAAAACCACAGTAGGAGGCAGAGCCTTTAGCTACCGAGCCCCCCTCCTCTGGAACAATCTCCCTGCCTCCATCCGAGATGCAGACACCCTACCTATATTCAAATCAAGACTAAAGACATTCCTCTTTAGTGCATCCTATAGCCATAAGTAATTGCGTCAACAAACCCATCACCTGCTGGGCCAGCCAGTCAGCAAGCATAACTAGACATAACTGAACACATAAGAAAAAAAAAAAAAAATGTATATCACTGGGCTACAGACAGCGTATGTTGTACCCTGCAACCCTAACAAAGCTTACGACTAAAATCTCCATATGTACCAAACCAAACTAATTGCTAAATGGCAGCATAACTAAACATAACTAATGCTAAACCAAACTAAATGCCAAACCAAACTAAATGCTAAATGCCAGAATAGCTAAACACATCTAAAACACATGCAATACCCCCCTAATCAACATAACTGGGCTACAGACAGCGTATGTTGTACCGTGAAGGAGTGCGGAAGATCCCGGGTACAGCACACGGCGCGTATTGCGACTGTCACCAGCCAACTAAATACTAAATAAAATCCCCATACACCCAGCCAGGCAGCCTCTCTCTCTCTCTCTCTCCCTCTCCCTCTCCTTTCTTATCACATTGCTAATGCCTATAATAACCCACTCACTCTGTTCTTTTTCTTTCTCTCCTAATCTAGACTATCTTCGCCATGGGACGCTGCTGTAGTCTCTCTACCCGGTCTACCTGCAGAAACCCTCGACCAATTGCACCCACCGCCACCGCACTGCCGTACACTTACTCTACCTCATACCCTATGCTAGCATTTATATACAATATATATTATTGCCACCATCGACATGTTTCTCTGTTCCTACTCCCCTTACCCCTGTAATAGTAACCCTATCAGCACAGTGTATATCCACTAAACTGGTCTTGTCTGTATCATGTATTTACCACTGGATGTCTGTATATATATTATGTACATCTACCAAATGCAGGCTATGTACAACACCTGTTGTTTCCCTTCCCCTTCTGCCACACAACCCTCCCCCCTTCCCCCCTTCCTATCTCCACCCGGCCGACCTCAAGCAGATGGGTTCCCCCTTATGTGCCGTGGTTCTGCTTAAGGTTCCTTCCTGACTAACAGGGAGTTTTTTCTTGCCCGTGTTGCCATTGTGCTTGCACTAAGGGGGTTTCAGGCTCTGGGCTCTGTAAAGCGCCTAGAGACAATTGTATTGTTATGGCGCTATATAAATAAAATTGAATTGAATTGAATTGAATTGAATTGAATTTCCTATACTGAACCTTCTCCATTATCATCGTACCTTCTCAGACCTTAGGATTCTAGCTACTCCCATGGTTGGCTTAGTGGCTGCAGTGCTATATCTAATCTGAGAGCTATATATGTATCTCAAAGGCAGCGTTTCCTCCTGGGCTTGTGGTGCCCTCTCAGGTCAAGCAGTGTGAGCATTTGCCAAGAGGAGTTGTTAGCGTTAGCTTTTAGCTCGCTGCACTGGCCTTCACTCCCAGGGGTCAGAACGAGGACTCCTTCAGTCACCCTTCATTAGACTAACATCGCCAGGGTCCTCTCGGTGCCATGCTCCATGTACCACACACCCCTTCACCCCCACCCACTCCCCACCCACCCCCAGTGGCCCTGCCAACCTCTGTGACATTTCACATTAGAGTCACATCTCATCCTGACATCCCTCCCAGAAAGAAGGGGGGGGGGGTAGGTGGGGGTGCAATGCAGTGTGAACCTGAAGGTAAAGCGGAATGTGTGTGTGTGTGTGTGTGTGTGTGTGTGTGTGTGTGTGTGTGTGTCTGTGTGCGTGCTCGCTTGTGTGTGTGTGAATTCAAGTGTGTGTGGGGCAGTGAGGGGAGGTATAAAACCAGCGGATTCAAAGCCCTTCTGACACCATCTACGTATCCGGCGCGCCACACCGGCCCAATTAAGGGGTTGAAACAGAGAGAGGGGAATATAAGAGAGAGGAGGAAATGTCTTCTGGCACCGATCTCAGATGAATTTCCGCATGGTTGGACCTCTGGACGGGCCCTGGTTGGACATGTGCGGTGTGGTCCTCCACAAACAGGAAAAAGGACAGAACACTTCCTTTGGCCCCTCATTAGTGATCCTGGCTATGTACGAAAAATACACAGATGTCCGTGTGTGTGTGTGTGTGTGTGTGGGTGTGTGTGTGTGTGTGTGTGCGGTGGTGAATACGAGGTCAGATAGGATGTGTAATTAGTCATTTGAGTTCCACCCACACTCTGAGGTCACAGACATTAGCCTACAGATAAATGCACACCTGTCATAACATAGGAAGGATGCTCAACCCTCTTTAGCACCTGTGTGTGGGAGAGACTGTGCATGTGTGTATGTATGCGCGTGTGTGTGTGAGAGAGAGTGTGTGTGTGTGTGTGTGAGACAGAGTGTGTGTGTGTGAGAGAGAGTGTGTGTGTGTGTGTGAGACAGAGTGTGTGTGTGTGTGTGTGTGTGTGTCTTGTATTGTTCTGCAGAACTCTGTACACAGCTACACAGAGTAACGATATTACAGTGCATTTCCTTGTGGAGAGGATCACAGTCATGGCCCCATTAATCATCAGAGGTCTGGTTTTGTGTGTGTGTGTATGTGTGTGTGTGTGTGTGTGTGTGTGTGTGTGTGTGTGTAAGAGAGAGTGGACCCCAGCATTCTTATTAGTCAGCGTGTAGGGCACACTAAAGGGCATGAGTCTGCATGGATCACCAAGTCCATTTATCTCATAAGATCTGCTCTACCACAGAGCAAAGTTTCATTAGCTGCAGGCTCTCCAGGTCGTGCTCCAGGCACCCCTCAAACACACACACGCACACACACACACACACACACACACACACACACACACACACACACACACACACACACACACACACACACACACACACACACACACACACCCCACACACACACACACACACACACACACACACACATCTGATATTACAAGACACGCATATACTCATACACCCTCTTGCACAAGAACAACACACACAGGATTTCCTAAATCGCCAAACACACCTTCTGATGCTGAATCAAACCTGAAAGCTGTGTCAAAGGTCAGAGTTGAATGTAAATGGAATGTCAGCGTTGGCCGGCGGACATCATCACAGCCACCTCAGTAGAATGACACTGTTCCGAACCTTACCCTTTTTGTGGTCACCAAACATGCCATCCCAAACTACACACACACACACACACACACACACACACACACACACACACAGTTCTTCCTCTTATTTCCTGAGCGAGTTTGAGCAGAGGTCACAAAACATGCCATCCCAGACTTCGCATACACACACAGTTCATCCTCTCATTTACTGAGCGAGGGTAGGCAGAGGTCTGTCCTAATGAAAGTTTATTACACACACATGACACCCATTAGAGCTTCCCATCCTTTCATCTGTGTAATGGGTTCATTAGCAGATGGGTTATGTCCCCATGTGTACAGTAAAAGGGGTGTATGTGTGTGTATGTGCGTACGTGCATGCGTGTGTGTGTGTGTGTGTATGTGTATGTGTGTGCGCGTCCGTGTGTGTGTGTGTGTGTGTGTGTGTGTGTGTGTGTGTGTGTGTGTGTGTGTAAGAGGCGAGACGGGTCAAGGTGACATTGGTAAGACTGCATGGCTGGGGTGTGCTAGAGGGTCAGACTGGAGAGAAATCAGCGCAGACAAAGATTTCACCATTTAACCGCACATTGCACTGCCCCAGCTAAATATACATACTAGGAGAATATAAACACACACTCACACACACACACACACTCATACAAACACAAACACACACGCACATACGCACACACATAAACACACACACAAACCCCCCCTCCCCAATGACTAGCACCTGTTTGTATATAATTACATATCAATCAGTCAGGGATCTCTCTTTCCCGCGCGCTCTTCTATGTGTGTGTGACTGCGTGTGTGTGACTGCGTGTGTGACTGCTATATTTTCCTTGTACAAAAACACACTCATCACCAATTTGGCCAAACACCCACACAGTATCACCATGGAAACCCCAACAGTGATTAAGTCTCGGATATTTGTGTAAATAGGAACGAAGAGGCCAGAACCATCCTCCCTATTAGTGTGTGTGTGTGTGTGTGTGTGTGTGTGTATGTGTATGTGTGTGTGTGTGTGTATGTGTGTGTCTGTGTGTGTGTCTACACTACATAAAATAACAGTGTTAGCGCCTTCATCATTACCCTCCCAAAAGTGGTTTATGGAAATGAAGAACAAACAGCTCGTATGATATCACAGATTGTTTTTCCCTTTGCAAATGGAATGAGCTGTTAGAGCCTCATCATGGCTGCTGTTTGCCTTGGCCTGTTAGCTGCTGGTACATAGATGGATGTGTTCATTTCCATGTCTGTTTTATCTGTGTGTG
>NC_045163.1:19297989-19300489 GCF_900700415.2 Clupea harengus | reverse complement strand
GTGAAATCTAAATTAAGTAAATCATTTTGCTACCTTGAGGGTTAAATGCCTAACTGGAGACATATCAGCTGAGGAACCATCACATGAGCCTATGCATCTGCTGCGTTCTCTCTACACACAGTTCGAACTACAACTCCCACCGTCCTCTGGGCTCTTGAGATAGGCTCAACACACAGATCGTACTACAACTCCCACCGTCCTCTGGGCTCTTGAGATAGGCTCAACACACTGTTCGAACTACAACTCCCACCGTCCTCTGGGCTCCGGAGATGGGCTCAACACTGAGCCTCTCTGCATGTCTCCTCTCACCAAAACACATGACTTTAATTGTGTCACAGTCTGGATGCAATCTGAAGCAGCATGGGGTCATGGAGACAGAGAGGTATTTGGCTTCTTGCTTTGACGAGGCTTGGCTTGGTTTGGGCAAACACACAGGGCAGAGGAGGACATCACGTCACGCCGTGTCACGTTAACGTTTGCGGAGCAGGAGAGAGATTGAGAACACACACATGACAACACACTCACCTGATGCCTTTGATCTGTGCGATGCTGTTATGGGAGATTCTGGACAGCGCTGAGATCACCTAGAAACAGACAGAGAGGATCTACGGTTAGAGAACAACAAAGCAGAGAGAGAGACACACACACACGCACACACACACACACACACACACACAGACGGAAATGTGACCTGACAGATGCCATGCCTTAGATTGAGGTTGTAAGAACTGCCTTCGTATTTGGGTGAAATAATAATCAGAACACAGAACATTTACATGGAGTGTAAGTGCTGGAGTACTCCAAAGGACACAGAGCAAACCCAGATCACTCTAGAGTCTCCGGCTCAACATTGGTCTGAAATGAAAGGCTTCTATAACCCCTTAGCACTGAAAGGGTAAACAACAAGCATGGTGAATGTGTGTTTGAGTATATGTGTGAGTGGTGTGTGTGTGTGTGTGTGTGTGTGTGTGTGTGTGTGTGCGTGCATTTGTTTTCACATGGCTGTCAGTGTGGGTGTGTGTGTATCTGTGCAAATGTGGTTAGCGTCACCATGCTACTGACGACATTCCGCAACATGTGGTGCCAAACCACCCTTCCAACCCCTCTAGTGTCTATGGGAGTGTATCATGGATCACTACCTACATCCTACATCATCTTCCCACCCCATTTCCATTCTCTCTCTTTCTCTCTCTCTCTCTCCCCCTCTCTCTCTCTCCCCCCTCTCTCTCTCTCCCCCTCTCCCCTCCCTCTCACTCTCTCTCTCTCTCTCTCTCCCTCCTGTGTGGATTGCGGAGGTTAAACGCATGTGCTATTTAAACTGATTTAGCGCCACTCATGAGTCACATGCGAGAGGGCTTATTGGGGGCCATTCTGGAAGCTTCCAGATGGTTAGCTGGAGGGCTGTGAGAGCGTGGAAGATACACGTCCCCCCCCCCCCACATACACACACACACACACACACACTGAAGTGCTGCATCTCCGCCTCATTACGTGCTTATAGCTCTGTTTGTGGCTCCTTTGCCTGCTACCATGGCGATACCAGCTGTCTTAGTTTGCAGGGTGTGTTGGTTTGTGTGTGTGTGTGTGTGATGTTATGTTATGTGAGTGTGACGGCCTTGAAAGGAGTATTGCTCCCTCTTGTTACAAATGAAGCTCAAACTCACACACACATGGACACACATACAAACACCCACGCACACACACTCCCACGCACAAACACACAGGCATATAAAGAGGCAAAACAAAGCCACTGTGTAAACTCAAAAGTGCTTCACAAGCTCTTCACAATGCTGGTGATCTCCTCCCCTGAACTCCTCAAAGATTCAAGGACTGGGAATTCACTGATCTCGCCAATCTCAAAAGCACCAATCTCAAAATCCTCTTCCTCTTGTTGTCCATGTGAGGTGAAATACGGACACACACACACACACACACACACACACACACACACACACACACACACACACAAAAAAACACATGGGGAGTACAACACAGTGGAGTGCTCTGGATAACCCACCTTTTGCCCCTGGCCAATCAGAGGGGGGCATTCAGGTGTTCAGCACACAATGTAGCACACAGTCAGTCCTGAACCGCATCAGAAACTACTGCACTCTGATGGGCAAGAGTGAGGAAAAACAGTCTCTCTCTGTCCGTGTATTTGTGTGTGTGTGTGTTGTGTGTGTGTGTGTGTGTGTGTGTGTGTGTGTGTGTGTGTGCGTGTGTGTGTGTGTGTCCATCTGCATTTGAGTGCATGCAGAGAGACCCTGTTTGCTTCCATGACCATAATTCATCAGAGACAGACAGGGAGATAAAGGGGTGATGAAACCAGGAGAAATAGAAGACACAAGGAAAATGAGAGAGGGAGTTAAAGAAACTGTGTGTGTGTGTGTGTGTGTGTGTTGTGTGTGTGTGTGTGTGTGTGTGGTGGTGATGGGGGGGGGGGGGTAATGATACACTGACCAATATCTCAAGCAATTATGATAAACAAGCATAAAAAAAA
>NC_045163.1:19262989-19267989 GCF_900700415.2 Clupea harengus | reverse complement strand
TCCTGGTTAAAATAACAGCGTTTTTCGAAAAAACAAGACTCATAGTTGAAAGAAAAAAGCAAATGTTATGCAGTCATTACCTCATGTCCACATCAGATGAGCCATGCACACACACACACACACACACACACACACACACACTTTTAAAATGAAAGGGTGTTTATGGCCGCAGTTTGCTCAAAGGAGTACACATCACACAGAAGATCCAGTTTTTATGAGAGAAAAGGATTTTTTATGTATGTGAGTGTGTGTTGGTGTGTACCAGTACATGAGTGTGTTACAGTTTTTCTCGATTGCTTTCACACATTTAGCGAATCATGGGTCAACTTAATCTAATGCTCACATCTTCTTTGCACAGCAAGAGTCTTCTCTGGCGAATGGGTTAAGTATTTCTCATTGCTTTCACACAAATTTCTTTGAGTTTTAACACACTTTTCAAAACAGTTAACACACTTCTCAGAGAAAGACACGAAACCTAATTGAATAACCATGTCAACACATTGCAAACACCTAGTAGCAGCCAACTGAAACTGCTCTCTATATTCTAAATATCGTCAGCACCTGTGTGAACTCTCTGTGCACAACTAATCAAGTAGTTCTCAACCTCTAAAAGAGGTAAAAAGATTGAAGTTGATACCAAGCATGGATCGAGGAGGCCGCCACCAACAACCTCAGCAAGGACTAGGACGAGGACAAGGAAGAGGCCGTGGTAGGGTAGAGGGGCCCCTGTCAGGGGACGTGGCATTCGTGTAAGATGCTCTGATGAAATTACAGTAGGGCAACAGTCATTGATCACATAGTCAATCATGACCTCTCCATGAGAGAGGCTGGCCAAAGGGTTCAGCCAAACCTGAGCCGTCATACTGTGGCATCAATTGTTTGTACGTTCGGCAATGACAATGACACTTTGCTGGCCTTTGCAGTCAATTTACTATACTGTGTTTCACTGTATTTGCACTCTTGGCAACAACCATTTCTATACTTTTGTAAAGTGTGTTGCCACAATACAATGTAGTACTGTAGTTTCACTAAAGTAATTTACAACATATACGGTAGAAGTCTGATTACTGTATATTTACAGTATTTACAGCCTATTGCACTATTTTTACAGAATCAACACACTGGCCCACACTGGTGGCAGGGGGAGAATGTTCACTGCAGAACAGATTTGACCTTTTTAATGTCAATTGAAACCTGTCATTTTTACTTCTTACAGTATATACATGCAATGTGGAAAAATGACTGCAATAAATATTTTTGTGTCAGAATCTTTGCCATTTTGTACACAGTAGAACAAATGGAAATCAATGGTGTTGACAGGTCCTTGTTTAGAATATCTTTTACATGTATAGTATTTACGTAGCAATACAAAAACAGAACAACAATATTTTTCTGTATACAAATTTTCAGATTTCAAATACTTTCTGACAGTATATTGTCAAGAGTGCTCAGTACAAAACCCAAATTGTAGTATGTTGTCAGTGGTAAAATAGTCAATACTGTGAGGGTGTTGCACAAAAGTTGAAGTGATGGTTTCAGAGGTTGATATTGATAGCTGTAGTTTGAGTTTTGTTATCCATTGTTAAATAAATGAGAAAACCTACATTTTCAATTGAGCACAAATTGTAGGTTTTGATGGAAATGTTTGGTTTTGATGGGTGTGTGATAAGTTTTGAGAAGGTGGTGTCATTCTGCAAACATCATAAAGTGTTTTGGTCGTTTCAGCTTCTGTTAAGGGCTGTGTTTGAGCTGTTTTGCAAAAGTAAACAGTGAATTGAAAAATGTGCCAAAGCAATTGAGAAAAACTGTAATATGTTTTTGCTTCTATATTTGTATCTTTGTATCTGTGTGTGTGTGTGTGTGTGTGTGTGTGTGTGTGTGTGTGTGCGTGCGCGTGCGTGTGCGCATGCGTGTGCGTGTGCGTGTGCATGTGTGCGTGTGCATGTGTGTGTGTGCATGTGTGTGCGTGGCGCCCCAGATTTCTCGTAGGTCCAGATGACCTGGTCAAGCAAACCTCATGTGTCCGTACGCAAGGGAGATTACCGGCAGAGTCAGACGTTAATCTCACACACGGAGCCTGGCCTTCACGGAATGCAACGCCAGGGCTTTGTGGAGCAGAGATGAAGATAAACACACACACACACACACACACACACACACACACACACACACACACACACACACACACACACACACACACACACACACACACACACACACACACACACACACACACACACACACACACACACACACATAAACACACAAAGACATTACATTTTTTATTGCTGAGTTAATCTCCTGCCGATGGCTCCCTCCATCATTCATGCAACCGACTGCGCGCGATTTGTCTTTCTGAGGCGGGCAAATTTATTAAGATGAACCCGGCAGAGGCGCTTTGTGGAAATGATAGAGCTAAACGCTCTCATTCACAGCCAACGCTCATATAACAAATTACTTTTGATGGGACTATAAAAGCTATGATGAACCGCTGACTAAGTGGAGAGACTCAATTTCTGGGGAGAGAGAGAGAGAGAGAGAGAACTTAACCGGTCCGGCACAAGACAGTTTCTCTCAAGTGAACCACTCTTAATTCATCTCTTAATTACTTTCTTTGGACGTTTTAATCATCCAAAGGGTTTAAGGGAGATGTTTCATTGCTGATAGCAACAAGTTTTTTTTTTCATCTCTTTTTTCATAAACAAACGCAAAAGAGATGTCTGTTCTGCTAATCCGTAATTCCCTCACCAAGGCTGGGATTCAGGTCAGCCCTCAAGATATGCCCCCAGTGTGTGTAAACAAATAAACAAACGACATATGAAACAAAGACAAACACACACACAAGCAAAGACAAATACACATACTGACGCACAACACACACACACACACATACACACACACAAACGTCCGAATGGCGAGGGTCAATCAGGACAGGCACATCTGTCAATCACGCAGACTAATCTTCAGCCTGACTCATCAGCTGACCTGGTGAGGCGTTTCGTAGTGGAGTTCAGGGCAGGAGCTATTTAAAGGCTTGCTACAGAGGGCAACATGCAAAGAGGAGATGGTCTGCTGACAGCAGCAGTGCACTAAGGCCATAGGGGTCAGAGGGTGACCGAAGGTGAAGGTCTTTCATGTGATTGGCTAATATGGCCAGAAACTCCAACACCTCGCATGCACACCTAACCCTAACCTTTGACCTTAAATTGGAGTAAACAGAGTATCAGAAGATAGTTTGTTTATAATCTGAACATCTGTAGATAGCATATTGGGGACCATCCAAATAAAGTGTGACCATAACGGCGAAATCTCTGTTCATTATGGCCTGACGAGACGAGACAAAATAGCTGGCTGTGTTCAGGTAGACAACTTAGAGCATTGACTGTTTTCCATTTTAACTAATCATTCACATGCATGAATCTGTTAGTGCAAGTACAAATTCGTACTGTCTCCATGCATCTTTCTCATTGGATGATTTATTTTTGTTTCTGCTCGGTGCATGTCAGCGCAAATGCCAGCTTCCAGTGTAACTCACATGAGCAAGCTAACCTTGTCATAGCTGCTAATAAATCTACTCAGCTTAAAAAGCTGAACAAAACCATTAGCTGGCCTCTCAAATGACGATAGGAGTGACTCATCTTCACCAGCGGCCTGTCAGGTGGGAAGAAAAAGGAGAGATGATCTGTGGACGCTTTTCTCTTCCATTCAAATGGAAAGAAAGACTTGAGGATGAAGGTCCTTGTGGATTCAAGATGGGTGGAAAAAACACCCGCAGTGTCTGCCAAGACAAATATCAATTGTGTATGTCGACTGATTTGGTGACATCAGGCAAGCAGTACTGTTATGTGTTTGGACCACTTTGGAAGCAGTGACACTCACCTCAGAGTGATGCTAACCTCACA
Organism: Clupea harengus; assembly: GCF_900700415.2. Lineage (NCBI taxonomy): Eukaryota > Metazoa > Chordata > Actinopteri > Clupeiformes > Clupeidae > Clupea > Clupea harengus. The sequence continues at coordinate 19,264,087 of NC_045163.1, read as the reverse complement.
CAGATAGCTAAAGTCAATCAGCCACTGCCATCTTGGTAGTTGTGTAGGATGGCGTGTATACTGTTGGTAGTGGCAGTGTAGACAGACAGTATCATGAAACGTTATGACTAAAACATTACCTAAAATTAGACCAAAAATTTGAAAAACGAGTTACATTGACTATATTTTGACCATAGCAAAACAACAAAATGGACTAAAACGATTCAAAACGAACACTGACACACACACTCACAGTGAACAAGGAGCGCTCCTTTGAAGTAGGAGAATATCCTCTGGCTCTCAAAAAAACACTCTTCTCTCGCTCTCCAGCCCGTATGCTCGTGTGAATTAGCACTGACAGCTAGTACATCCCATAATAATCTGCTATCTATCTGTTCCAAGTCCCAGCATGCTTCAGAGATCATCTTCAGCAGGCGGAAATAAAACATAACACACATATACACAAACACACACACACACACACACACACACACACACACACACACACACACACAAATACACACACACACACACACACACACACAACACACACAAACACACACACACACACACACACACACAAAGACACACACACACACACACACACACAGCCATCCTGTGCACCACCTCCACTGAGCCATAATGCAGGAGAAATGATTCACATATGTAATTTTAGTGTCACTTCCCCTGGGTTTACGCCATACCCACAGCTAATTATGGACATGTGTGCAAGCAGCAGCAGAGGGTCATCCAAAGGAGCATGTAATAATGCTTACATGAGATACACTACCAGCACTGCAAACATAAATGCACTCTCCCGCTGGAAAGATTTCCTTTTTCCTTCCTTTTTTCTGGGTAAAAGCAAAAAAAATTATTTAAATCTTTTTTAAGGCTGTTTCCTGTTATGGAGGCAGCAAGTTCTGTGACTACTGATGACACTGATTAAGGAAGGCAGGTTTTCTGTCATCATTTATTGCTAACTACAAGTGCTCAGCAGCCCGTAATCAATAAAGTTGTCGAATTAACCCAAAATCTAACAAGCAACGTGGGGTACTCAAACGAGCGTTGCAGCAGTCGCGAAACTACGCCATCTCCTAGCAGCCACTGCAGAATTACACA
>NC_045163.1:19257989-19260489 GCF_900700415.2 Clupea harengus | reverse complement strand
GGGTTTAACATGTCTTTACTCTCTCTCTCTCTCTCTCTCTCTCTCTCTCTCTCTCTCTCTCTCTCTCTCTCTCTCTCTCCCCTCATTCGCTTTTTCTACACCTCCTCCTTGTTCTCCTCTCTGTGGCTAGGCCAGCCTCCTGGGAGATGACTGAGGGGAAATGACTCAGTTCTGACAGACATGCTCTTTCACAGGCGCACATAACAAAAGAAAGTTTCTGGGACTAATCACAACATTACACGCACAAACGTATGTTGCCTTGGCTAATGTCAAGTTGCCATAACAAAGATGCTGACAGGTTACATTTTCTTGCTTTATTTCACGTTGTCATAACAAAGACATCCCAGGATGATATTAGAAATGACATCATTTCCCGAAAGACTCCTTCATGTTCATGACAGTTGCCATGTCATGGTTATGACGGTAGCATGTCAGTCTTATGCACACCCCTTCAAATAAAGTTTTACCTGAAACTTTAACTCGTGGGCCCAATCCTAATGCAACTCCCAGGGAATCGTGGACTTTGAAGCAACATGCTGTCCCATTCCTATTCATGCCATTTCGAGCCCTGGCTGCCTCTCGCACTCAATCACTTCCCAGGTGATGTCAATCCAGTCTGTCAGGGTTCAGGGGTCAGAGCCTTAGGTGGGACATTGGGAGGACACTCTCAAAAAATGGCCGCAGTCTTGACCCCTGCATTCACCGCCACACTGACCAGTCCTGCCCAATCACAGAGGACTAAACAAGAACAAACACCCAGCCCCTGTTTGCTCAACACCATTTCCCTCTTTATTCTTGCTTTTGCTTCCTCCCTCCTTCTCTCCCTCCCTCCCTCCCTCTCTCCCTCCCTCACGCTGTCTTTCTCCTTTCTCTCTCTGTTGACTTTCCCGAGCGGGGTTAACAATAGGAGGAAGGGAGACGAGTCCCTGCTGAAATGGGGACTGACAAAGGGCCACTGGGCAGGAACTTCGCTCTAGCACTGAAAACAGGTGTGGAGGCGTGCAGGGAGAAAAAAAAAGGAGAAGAGAAGAGAAGAGAAGAGACGAGAAGAGAAGAGAGCAGAGCGGAGCGGCGAGGAGAGGAAGGAGAGGAGAGGAGAGGAAGGAGAGGAAACCAAAGAGTCTTTGCTGAGTCCCTGCAACTCCATGGCAACAGTGAGAGCCAAGCACTGCTCGTATGGGAAGAAAGCATCAGCATTAGTCCACCACAGCTTCCTCTATCAATCTGCAACGCTGCACACAGCTGCATGAGTAGGACCCCATCTGCAGAAATGAGCCCATCTGCAGAAATTACCCCATCTTTAAAGGCCTCAAACTGAAGTTCAAAAACGCACACAAATATTCGCCGCCCTTTGCCTTCCCTTGAACTCAAACGAGAATGAATGTCTCCCAACGTTGATATCAAAGTGTCAAATGAGGACTGTCTCCTCGCTCCTTTATCATGTCTGGAAGTCATATTTCTGCCGACATATCATCAAACACACTCTCAGTCATTTCCTTATTGGCTTGAATTTCAAAAGAGGGAAAATGCTGATTCCTTCCAGTAAGGCCTTGTGATATCTTCAGTCATAATGGCTGTGTGATGATGAAGTACATCAGTCTAATCAGCCTAAATCCAACACATGTTCAAGACTAAATTCTTCAGACAGGGCGTGTTTGGAGTGTGGAATGTGTGTATAGGATTCATAATGTGGCACATACTGTGTATTGAGTGTGTGTGTGTGTATATGTGTGTGTGTACGTGTGTGCGTGTGTGTGTGTGTGTGTGTGTGTGTGTGTGTGTGTACCAGAATACAGAATAGAAATTATAATGTCAGTGTTCTTCATGGATATCAGGCAGAGTGAGTCTGTTTTTGTGTGCATGTCTGTGTGTGTGTATATGTGTGTGTGTGTGTGTGTGTGTGTGTGTGTGTGTGTGTGTGTATCGATGTTACCGATGTTTCTGGACATGACCTTGCATGTCCATGGATTCAGACACCGCTAGACAGTCTGTGTGTATGTGAGTGTGTGTGTGTGTGTGTGTGTGTGTGTGTATGTGTTTGTCTGTGTGTGTGTGTGTGTGTGTGTGTGTGTGTGTGTGTGTGTGTGTGTGTAAGTGTGTGTGTTTGTCTGTGTGTGTCAGTGTGTGTGTGTGTGTGTTTGTCTGTGTGTGTCCGTGTGTGTCTGTGTGTGTGTTTTTCTGTGTCCTGAGGTGCCTGGAGAGGACTCAGACAGGGCCAGACGGTGGGCGTTTCAGCACGCTTGGTCACCAACAAACACGTTGGCGTGCGTGTGATCCTGTCGCCCTGTGCCCCCGGGGGCAAATGTGAGCTTGTCAGCCCGCATTGGCTGGCATTTCTCTGATATGGTCGCCCACTCGCCATTCACCTTCTCTCGAACCCTCTCTTCATCCCTCTCTTCCTGTCTACCTTCATCCCTTCCTCCAGCCATTCTTCTAGCCACAGCATGGGCGGCGGTCGGATGACTGGGACGGACAATTGGCTCAGACCGAGACCCAACAG
>NC_045163.1:19245489-19255489 GCF_900700415.2 Clupea harengus | reverse complement strand
GGAGGGCCGCGCCCGCGGGGGGCTAATGGGCGGAGATGGGTGACGTTGCTGCGGGTGTGAGGCACCCAGGGGTCACTAGAGGAGAGAGATGCACAGTGACCTCTGCAAAAGAGCTGACCCCATTAGAGCCAATGAACATATGCAGAGAGAGAGAGAAAGAGAGAGAGAAGGGGGAAAGAGAGAGGTGGGTGAACGACAAATAGCCATAAATAGGAGGATTTTTCCATCATCATTTACCTCCTGCCCAACAATTTACGTAAAAGCATTTTGCGCCGCTGGGCTCCAAACATGGGCACACACACACACACTCTCACACACATATACACACAGAGAGAGAGACACACACACACACACACACAGAGACAAAGACACAACATCAACCGACAGTGGCAGGCTTCTTCTCCATCACTCCAGCAGGTGCTCAGTGCTATTTCCAGCCCGTCCTCCGATATCTGCGCCAACCCAGCGGGAGTCGCAAACGCTGCGCCATCGATCCGCTGTTCCAGCGGCAGCCGTGTAACTAGGCAGAAGTGAGCTGACATCTCGTTGTAAATTCAGAGCTTGTTAGGCTTTAATGAGCCTGCTCATTAAGGTGTGAGAGGAAGACTGTTTTGGCACAGAGAAAGAGGGATGGAAAGAGAGGGAACGAGAGAAAGAAAGACAGAAAAGAGAGAGAGAGAGATAGAGAGAGAGCGGGAGGGCATGATTTTTGGCCCTGTTTAAATAGTTATTTGCATTTAAACTCTCTGACATGGCTCATGCTTCTTCACAGCATGATATCAGACGTAATATAAACCAGGGAAGAGGCTCTTGAGATTTCCTGTCACTCTTCCACACAACCCTTTTTACCTTGCACAATATTATCTTTGGGCTCCATCTGGCCACCCCTCATGGATAAATGTGTAGCTTTCGCTCGCTCCCCTCCCCTCCCCTCCCCTCCTCTCCCCTCCCTCTCCCCTCCCGGAGTGACTCAGCAGCGGGGCTGTGGCCATCGATCGGCCCCGGCCGCCTGCCCGACCTCTGATAAGGGTGGAGGGAGCCGCCGCCACCGCCACCGCCACCGCCGCCAGCTGTCACCGCACCGGAAAGATCCAGCAGCAGAGCTCAGCTCAGCCCAGCTCAGCTCTGGGGCTGCTGAGGTGGGGAGGAGGGAGGAGATGAAGACAAAATCGATGGACGTTCCACAGGAATGAGTGAGGGAAGAGGAAAACAAAGGGATAGGAGAGAGAAGAGAGAGAGAGATGAGTGTGGGACCTAATTACTCTCGACTGTGAGCGGGGTGTCTCGGGGTCCTTTTCTGTGTCTTTGTAAGTGTGTGTATGTGTGTGTGTGTGTGTGTGTGTGTGTGTGTGTGTGTGTGTGTGTGTGTGTGTGTGTGTGTGAGGGGGCACACATGTGTGTGTGTGTGTGTGTGCGGGAGAGAGGAGAGATGTGCAAGACATGCACAATAAACTTGTTTGAATGGGCTTGGAATCCATACATTGAACGTTGCAATGGATACATAAGTGAGCAACAGAGGGAGTGAGAGAGAAAAGAATGAAGAGGGAGAGAAAAGGATGGAGAGGGAGAGGAAAGGATGGAGGGAGAGGAGGAGTGTGTGAGAACAGAGGGAGTGAGAGAGAAAAGGATGGAGAGGGAGAGGAGTGATCCAGTGAAAGAGACGAGAGACACTTAAAGGAAATGTCAGTAAATGTCACAGGCTTTCATATGGAAAAGGAGTCAGAGGACATATTACGTGTGTGCCCACACATGCAAACACTCACATGCACACACAAACACACACACATGCAAACACACTCACACGCACACACACACACACTCACACGCACACACAAACACACACACACATGCAAACACACTCACACGCACACACAAACACACACACACACACACACACACACACACACACACACACACACACACACACACACACACACACAAACACACACACACACAAACATAGCCCTGCATACAGTCTGCACATGAGAAGAAAAAAAAACTGTTTTATGCCAAGAGCGCTGACTACACGAGAATTCCAGAGATCATAGAGCACTGAACTCATCAAGACCAACAGGCCACGTGCCCCTTGCCTTCAACACGCCCCGACACACAAGGTCAATCTAAATGCAGGTCATCCACCCCACCCCACCCCCCACCACCCCACCTCCCCCGACAACATACATTAAATATCCATCCATAAGCTAACCCCCAGTCAATCTCACTCACAGAAAAAGCAATTGCGGTTTTAATCAATGTGACTGGGCCATGTTTGATATGATGATATCCTGTGCCGAGCTCATCGCCAGAGCTTTAGCTATAAAAGGTTGTATGGATTTATCGCCTCACTAAAAGGCGCTATGGAAAGAGCACCGCGTACTTGACTAACTATCGGAAGCCATACACGAGTTCGATAATGACTGCATGTGTGCGCTGTCATATCTATGGTGAGTTTTTGTGCTTCGAGTCGTTATTTTTGGCGTTGATGAAGTGGAGCGGGAACTGTTCGCTGTTTCGTAATGAGATTTGACTGAAAGTGACAGACAGCGAAAGTGAGTCAGTAAGCGCTGGGTTTGAAACGTCACAGGTTTTATTTTGGTTTTTATCCAAAAACAGAGAATCACGTGTGGGCTAAACATTGACTGCCTGTCGACTTCCATCAACTCACCTCTTACCCCAAAGGGGGATCGCGCTTCGCAAAACAAATAAGGTCGGCGACCTCTGACATAACCTAAGAAAACTTTGCTATTAACATTAAGAGGAGAGCGCTCAGCAGGAGATTAGCCTGATCCTAGTCATTTGTCTGCCTGGGACAAAGAGGCCTTGAAAAGAAGTGGAAAAGAGTGGACTTAATAAACCTTAAGAAAAGACAGATCCATTTAATCAACTGCTACAAGTGCCTGCTTGAGATAACACTCCTTGTATTCAGATGGAGGAAAGGCTTTGAATGCTAAATCGAGACACCAGCGGGATGGAGATACGAGTGCGGAGTGAATGAATACGGCACAGGGTCCAAAGGGGGGAGAAGGGACAAGGGAAAGCAATTACAAAATCTGGGCCAAGAGCCGTCGCTCTGTATATCCCTCTCGGCATTTAGTGGAACATTAATCGCACAAGTCGTCCGAGGGAGGATATAAAAAAAAAAAAAACAGAGTAAGAGTTGAGGACAGTGGAGGCCTGGGAGAGACTGCTGAATTCGCAGTTTGGGCAGTCCATTCTGGGACCTCTCTCTTGGCCTGAGGGCTTTTGCGTTGAACCATCCAGTTGCGAGTCGCGCTACCCTTGCGAGGACCGGCCGTTTCGCGTGACAGCTCAGTGCTCTGGGGCTAAGGTTTCGGAGCCTGCAAGGCCTGGTGGGAACATTGTTATCGCCTTCACCGTGTGTCTGTGCCACATGCACTCTGGTTACCCAGAGGCACTTGGTCCTGCTGAGGACGGCATATGAATATGAATGCGGATGTTAGGTGCTAATGTAGCGTAGCTCTCTGGATGCTGCCACATAGAGGGAGCGATGAGTGGAACGCAGAGCTTTTAAAACTCAAAGGCAGACGGATGAGCTACAAAGCAATGGCCAAACTACAGCCTTGGCTTCAGCTTCCCTTTTCAGACACGTCTCCCATTGACAAGAGTAAACATCTTCGGTCCATAATCCAATTCCACTTGATGAGGCTAAGTCATCATCTTTCTGCAGACCAGGTATTTTATGTTAATTAATCATTAAAAAATTGAGTTTGGGGTCATAAAAACGTGGCTGCCCTGCAGCTGCTATCATTAAGCGCCATTGACGGCGGTGTGAAGGCAGCAGGGGGAGAGCGATCTCCTGCCTGCATGCCAGGGCTGATCTCATTAAGGTTTCATCTCGTCATGTCAACATTAGCATCCAGTGGACGGCCATCATCACCATGGTTATTATGAGTTGGGGGTCATCACATCTCCATCAGACTCCCCCCACAGGGCTTTAACCCTCACCTGCCCAATAAGAAGGATTGCCCCAATCTTTGGGATGTACTGTACTTTAGGATTACTGACAATAGCAGCGTTATTGCATCCTACCTCATACCCCCACACAAACAAACAAACAAACAAACAAACAAACACTTATGCTGCATAAACATGCATAAACAAAGACAGACAAAACCAACATTAAGACATAGACACACAAACGAAATTATGCTAGTGAACACACACACGCACACACACACACACACACACACATGATCAAATTAGCCTTTTGAAAAGAGGTTAAATCTCTGCACTGAGACATTAAAGTGTCTCCTGTGTGTCTGGCTGTGATCAGCCCCGCCCACCCTCCTCTCCACCTTCACACACGCACGCACGCACGCACGCACGCACGCACGCACGCACGCACGCACGCACACACGCACACACACACACACACACACACACTATGTGTCTGGCTGTGTTCAGCCCTGCCTACGCTCCTCTCCACCTCCCTCTGCTGCTATTTTTACATCTGAAGTTCCCTCCTGTCTGGACGGGGCTGCACTTCAAGGCTCAATTAGACGCTCTTGAGAGGAACTCGTTAAAAAAAAAAAAAAAAACATCCTGCTCCATGCAGCGCCTTCCCTTCCCCAAAAGCAAAGGCAGCACCCAGGAGTGGCTCTGATAATGTTAGAAAAGAAAGAGAGAATGAAAACAAGGAATGATCTCTTAGCTCCACACGTTATCTTTTTGAACCCCAGCACTAAATGGAGTCACATTCACTTCAGTGAAGTTTCCCAGTGTGCTCTAACTGTGGTTGTTACAGAATATGAGCTGTGCTGTTGTTGTTACAGGTTATGAGCAGTGCTGTGGGTATTACAGGTTATGAGCAGTGCTGTGGTTGCATGTGTTGGTGTAAACTCTATGGATGGAGTGGTGCTGGAGTGAGCTCCATATCCTGTTTGGTCTGCTCCTACTTGTGTTCTTGAGCTCAGATAAAGAGATGCTGCTTTATATACATTTAATTTCCTGTACGTGTCCCTCTTGGCTCTCCTGTGCCATCTCTCTCCAACATCGGTCCCTTCACCATCACTCATTCCCCCAGTGATGAGGAGATGATGGGGGATGGGGGATGGTGCGTGCACTCTGGGGCCCTAACGCTAGAGCATCTGAAGCATGAGAGGAGGCCATCGTTCTCTTTATCGCCTCCTTCCATGACAGTCTCTCTCTCTCTCTCTCTCTCTCTCTCTCTCTCTCTCTCTCTCTCTTTCTCCAGAGCACCCCGGAGAACAGACAACTCTGGGTCTGGCGCTGATCCGCGAGGGCGAGGGATCCGTTCCAGTCATCAGCTGTCTGGAGCTGGCTGAGCCCAGCAACCCCATGACTCATCCCCCAGTGATGAGTGGGTGATGGCTATGGGCGCTGTATGCTACATTAGGTCTGGGGTGCAAATGCTCCAGCAGATCTGTAGGTCCAGAGGTCAATGGAGGCAACATGTCCTCCATGACATGTGTGGCCACTCATGCTGTGTGTGTGTGTGTTTGTTTGTGTGTGTGTGTGTGTGTGTGTGTGTGTGTGTGTGTGTGTGCAGGGTTTTTCCTGGGTCAAAATGGGTCTTCGGTGCTCCAAAAAAAAATGTGTTACCATGTCACCTGGTAGCTTACATTTTACCATTTCATAAATAATGAGGATATGCTTCAGGAAATCATTTTGCTTCCACTTTAGATTCAAATAGATTGACAATAGTCCAAGCCCCATGGTGCTATCATGTATGGTTCAAAGATTATTAAGGTTTACCTCTTTACATATATATGCAAACTACTGAAATGTATATCAATAGAATCTAGAACTAACCAGTGGTCAGAAATGGAACACACAAATTATGAAAATCAAGTTTATCTATTATTACTATTCATTTTTATTATACAAACCTACATACCATTATTTTTGTTTTTATTATTAAAACTGTCCACAAATATGTTTAATAGTGTGTTTAACTTCTATTGGCCCACCGATGGAGGCTGCGTTGGAAATCAAACTTTTGTCAGCATTTTGAGTGGACATTTCATTTGCATTTGTACAGGTGTATTCGTGCACGTCGGGCTGGCCCTCGCAGCGGAACGACAGTTTACAACCGCACCGGTTTATCAATGATAATATTAATTCGAGATGCAACACAAATATATCCGCTCTCCTCCGAACGAGCTGAGCTTTCATTGATAAACCAATGCGGTTGTCTGCCTCTCCCGAGGACCCGCGGTCTACAGGTACTCGTTCAAACGGGTAAACAAATCAAATAATAGCCTACACCTGCGTAGGTCCTCAACATAGCAGATATTGTAATACATTGAAAGCCATGAATACTGAAAATGGAATGTTATGCTCAAAATCACCGCCGACTGATGAAGTCAGGATCCATACGCAAGTTGAGTGATTGGCAGTTGGCCGCTCTGTCCATTCGCGCACTTCACAGTTGCGTATTGTTCAGACAAGAAGACACGCTTATCAACTCGATTACTATTGATCAAAACAGAACGAGGTTTCGGCTGTAGCCTATACTTGAAACATACTATTGAGACCATATTCGAACATGCATTGCACGCGTGATGAAGGCGCATCCCACCACCTGAGCAAAATAATTCATATCTATAAATAACAGGTCACCTTTATTTTTTTAACCAGATTTGTAAACAGGTCGCGATCAATATTTTGCAGTACAATAGGCTACCTTGGTTAAAAATCAAATTACGGTAGATGCATGCTAGCATTGCGCTAAATAATTAGACAGCTAACATTAATTAGTGGTGTTAACATAAAGTCAGTTATTGTATATGGCATTACTATTATTCTAAAACACCTTCACTAGTGGTTTTAACCAGATTTGTAAGCAGGTTGTAAACAACATTTTTGAAGTGCCTTGGTTTAAAACAGCTAAAAGCTAGCTACATTAAGTTGCTTGCTCAAATCTCAAATTCAAACCAAGTATTCTCTAAACTGGCAAGCTTGGAGCAGCCTCTTTTCAATGATTGGCTCAGGGGGTGGGAGGTGGGACAAGCTGCTGCCTTGAAGTCGACGGTAAGGGCTCAAAACACCATTAAGCTGAATTGCGCCATGAATGACAGCTTTTTTTTATTTATTTTTTATCGCGGACTTTTTTTGGTGCCTTAGGCGCTCGGGATTTGTTGTAGGCGCTCGGGAAAACGGCTTAGGCGCGCGCCCAAATTTTCTCTATGCAGGAAAAACCCTGGTGTGTGTGTGTGTTTGTGTGTGTGTGTGTGTGTGATGGGCTCATTCCCGCCAGTTTCAGTTCATGCCAATAGCTCTTCGGCAGGCTGGAGGAGAGGGCCGGTGTGAGGTGGGAAACAGGCTAAATGAACAAACTTAGCATGTGCCTATTAAAATTCACAGCTGGAATTCAACCAAAACGCCGCGCTGCCAAGCGCCTCTGAGCTGCACTGTAATTTCACAAAAACACAGGCCGGAGGCTGACGTAAGAGCGTGTTATGAAACCCTGTCCTCGCTGCGCAAAGACGAAGATGACCGTGCAGTTATCTCTGAGCACTGGAAGACATATTGATTTCGCTCACTAATACCCCTCATATGTCAGTGGGCTATAAAGACTGTGCGATGACTCCACGGTATTAGTTTCCTCTTGTTCAATTTGAAGAGGACATCTGAAGATGAGTAATGCAACAACACTGTATCCCCTAAGGTTGGGGGTCAAACAGTGGAGTCGAGCACAGTTGGGTGTCTGACGGCCTTTGTGGCGTCGCTGTCTCTGTCCTTGTTGGCTGTGTGTTTGTTGTTGGGGTAACGCTAGACAAAGTAGGTCTGGAGAGAAAAAGAGAGAAGAGAGCTCGTGTGTGTCTGTGTGTGTGTGTGGGGGGGGACGACTAAAAATCACTCTCTGTGATTAATTATGGATCAAACAGCGTGGCGGTGGTCTTCAGAAACAGCTCTGGCTCCAGACCGGCACCCACACTGCTAGCTAGCACTGTGGAAAAGTGCAACAGGGATGATGTCAAAAGCCATCTGCTTGGAGCACTAGGACTTTTTGTGCTCTCGAGAAAAAGTGCTCAGTAATCCCCATCTCTCATTCCTACCCCCCCACCCCACCCCAAAGAGGAAGAGAGACAGGGAGACGGGAACAGTGAGATTACCCTACTAATGGTGCCACGCTCTTGGCACTGTCCCCAGCCCTATTATGCCAGCCTGACACTTCTCTGAACTACCAGGGAAAAGGCTGGCAGAGGGCACAGAGTTTTAGAAGCGAGCGGGTTGGGGGGAGGGGGGTGGCGGGGAGGGGGGGAACGACAACAGGAAAATAGGAATCATTTCTGAAAGTGTTCTCTCTCTTTTTCTCTCTCTCTCTCTCTCTCTCTCTCTCTCTGGCATCCCCCATGTCCCAGCACAGCACATCCCTCCCACTGTCCTCGAAAACAGAGCTGGTAATTTCATGATCCCGCCGTCAGACTTAATCTCCTTATGCGATTGAGTGAAGTCAGAAGTCTCTAATATCAGTGGCAGATCTGAAAAGAGACGTGGGGGGGGGGACAGCCACAGAAAGACAGAATGATAGAGAAGATGAGGAAGGGAGAAAGAGAGAGAGAGAGAGAGAGAGAGAACTCGCATCGCCATAGTGTGCAAAAATGAGAAAATAATTGGAGAGACAGATACAATGGAAGCAGACAGAGAGAGAGAGAAAGAAAGAGAGAGACTGAGAGCGAGTGTCAATGTCAACCATTCCTCAGGACTCCTATTTTATTATTTTGTCTCCCAAAGACTATTTGCTCTGTCAAAGCCTTCCATTTCATGGCGTTTGGTGGCCCATTAATTCGCTTAATTGCGAGGCAGAGCACGCTTAGGCCGGGCCGTCTCTCTCTCTCTCTCTCTCTCTCTCTCTCTCTCTCTCTCTCTCTCTCTCTGGCTTCTTTGTGTTCCTCTCCATGAGGTGACATTCACACACAGCCTCCCCTCCCAAACCTCAGCCAGCGCTAATGCTAACCCATCCACCTCAGGCTAATCTAGCGCTTTAAGCCCTGAGCACACAAACCACTAGATCACACCACGCCAGTCTTCAAACTGCGCACACTCAAATGAGCCATCTCTACAGGGAGGCCTGCGTACATGAACTGCAAACCAGAGAGCCTCAGCAAGTTTGTATTCACAAACATATAACGACCATTTCTGCTTTTACCTCTGGACCGACACTTCATAGCAACACAATATCGCTTCAAAATACCTTCAGGCAAAGGGGCAGAAATACATTGGATGCTCCCTTCAAATACTGTTTTTGTATGTAATTGGCATGACATTACTAATAGTCTAATCGTTTCTCGTGTGTTTGGCCACAGTTTTCCAGCGGTGTGTCTGTGAAGAGGAAGCACACTGGTGTTCTCTGAGGCCCACCGGCCCTATCAGCTGCTGGGCTCAGTCATGGGAAAGCCGAAGGAGTCGACAGGCCACTTAAGATCAATGCCTTCTACTGATCCATTAGCTTCAACTCGGAACCCGAAACCCACAAATCTTGATTTAGCCATTTTCCTCTGTGCACGTCTTAGCCCTCGTGCCCACGCAAAGCCACTTGCATTGACATAACGATATGGAGCGGAGTCTTAAAGGTCTGTTTGTCTTCTTACAGCATGGGGTTTTATTGGCTCCTCAGAGAGTGAATGAGACAGAGAAGGAGAGAGTGAGTTTATGTGTGTGTGTGTGTGTGTGTGTGTGTGTGTGTGTGTGTGTGTGTGTGTGTGTGTGCGCACGTGTGTGTGTGTATGCCAGCTTGGCTCATTGTACAGAAGCTTTCAGCATGTCCAGATGTCCAGCGACCACAGATGATATTGATTTACATTAATCTCTCAATAGGACCAGAATGCCTGCACAGCATTTCACACACACGTGCAGACTCATGCGCACACACACACACACACACACACACTGGATCGATCGATCGAAGTACAAAACCAAGGGTAACAGGAGAAAGAGACAAGGGGACGGAAATAGAGAGAAAAAAAGACTCCGAGAGTCAAATGGAGAAAAGAATCAGAGAGAGGAGGAAACA
>NC_045163.1:19210489-19215489 GCF_900700415.2 Clupea harengus | reverse complement strand
GTGTTGATGATAACGGCGCTCGTTTGCCGCGCTAATTTAGAGGGGTTGGGCGATAACATGGAGCCCGGTGGCTCAGATGGGGACATAAAAGAGGGAGGAATGACTCCCCATTGCCTACTCTCCGTGTCAGTAAGGATGCGCTGATGAATAGGGGCATTACGGGGAAGGAAACCCACATTAGCCCCAGATTATGCCTATCTGCTAGTCAAATGTAGCGTGTCCCGCCATAGTATGGGCCAAGGGTGGCTGGGGCAAGCTGCTACACCACCAGAAAATAAGATGAAATCTTTAGGGACCCTTAAGGAACCATGATGGATCCTTGAAAACACATATGGCTGGTGAATACTATGGAATTCATCACACATTAAGAACCCCCTGCAGATCTTTTCAGTATTCCTTCTCTTTTAAGAGCAAAAGAGTCTACATATAATATGAGTGATTGACCAGAAGCTGAAAATGAGATGAAATCGTTAGGGACCCTTAAGGAACTATGATGGATCCTTGAAAACACATATGGCTGGTGAATACTATGGAATTCATCACACATTAAGAACCCCCTGCAGATCTTTTCAGTATTCCTGCATGGAGAAAAAGCCGACAAGCGAACAGGAGTGATTGAGATATATGGACGTGACCCCGCTCTCTGTTTCTGGGACTGTTTATGAGAGTGAATGATGAAAAGTGATGAAAAGTGATCATTGATCGTGTCTTTATTAATGTGTCTGTTCTGTCACAGGGTGGAGGAGACAGGGAGGGAGGTGAGGAGAAGGAGATGTTAGGGAGGAGTGAAAGTGTCCATCTGCTGGAGGAGAGAGGGGTGGAGGAGACAGACAAGGGTAATTGCCTCAGCTACGGGGAGCAAAGAGCAGGAGGGATGGAGAAAGAGAGAAGGAGAGAAGGAGAGAGAGAGAGAGAGAGAGATGGAGAGTGACAGCGATGAGACCAGATCAGAGGACACACACAGACACACAAACACAAACACGCACGCACGCACATACACACAAACACACACGCACACGCATACACCCACACACACACACACACACAAACACAAACACACACACACATAAACACACACTCAGGCAATACACAAAAGGGTTGAGCTGACTGCACACCGCAGGACTACACCGAAACCCATAATTCTTCGACTTTGTCAATTCTATTAAAACAGCACTAAAACATATGTTCTAATTGCCTCTCTCTAACCTCCATCCAGTCCTATTATCCTGACGCCTGAACGCCTGAGCGAAGCGAGTGTCTGATGGAGCGGGCCAGAGTTGTCATTCTGCTCCTCTGAGCACGGCTAACAATAGCCACGACCGCATTTGAAAAGCCAGTGGCCACGCAGCCCACCACTTATGCCTAAACACCACGCCGACCCATTCATCACCGCGGGGGCCCAGGCTGACATGCAAATGCTTGCAAACGGGTGCTTTGAACGTCGGCCACATTAGCGGCTGGCCGCTCTCTCCTCGATATTCATTCTAAAGGCAGCAGCCGGCCCTTAATGGAAAATCAATGGGCGGGTGAGCGCGTCACCTCAGAGACCACGCGAAAGCAATTTACAAATTGGCGTACAGAGGGGCGGCGGTGATTGATTCGGATGTGCGAGGGGATTTTAATATTGTTGCCCGTCTGCTCATTGACTCCCAGATAGTGTCCTCTCCGCTTTATCACGCGTGGGCCAAAACTGCTTTGCCAAGGACTCATATCCATTTGTTGTCTTTCGCTCTTTGCTGCCCCTCTCTCTCTCTCTCTCTCTCCCTCTGCCTTTCCCTCTCTCTCTCTCTCATTCTCTCCATAACCTGTGATGCCTTCTCCCGGTTGCTCTACGTATCTCTCACTATGCATCTCACTCTCTACTCTCCCCTTTTGTCATTCATCTGTTCTCTCAACTCATCTCTCTTCCTCTCTCTCTCTCTCTCTCTCTATCTATCTCCCTCTCTATTTCTCTCCCTCTCCCACTCCTCCCATCTCTTTTTGTTCAGGTAGACCCGTGATGCAGACAACACACGCCCAGTGAGATGTACCTAATGAGACGGAGGCCTCTGGACCCCCAGCCCCCCCCCCCCCCCCCCCCCCTTCAGCAGACCTGCAGACCACATAGGGTCGTCACCGGAGTGGCTCATCCTTACCGCCCGCCGGCTGTGGTATGGCACTGGTCCTCTGAGCCCTGTGCCACTGACCACTGACCGCTGACACAGGGCTAATATGGCTGCTTAGTCATCTGGCCATACCACAGGCGCCTGCCAAATGTGTGACGGCGCACTGCTGAGGTAAACCCATAACCTGAGCGGCGCAGGGTGAACTCGCTTACACTTCTGATCACGTCAGAATCTTATTGCCTATAAAACATGTGCTCGTGTGAACTCTGCCGGGAAACGCAGATAACAGCAGATAAGCCGATAACAGAAACAGTAATCGAGGTTGATAAAGGTAGTTATTAGTCACGGTTATAACAGTAATCGCACTCTTGTTCGAACACAATGATCGTTATGACTGGGATTACCGGTAAACGGACATGATTCCATATCACCAGGAAGTGTGTGTGTGTGTGTGTGTGTATGTGACATATCAGTAGGAAGCAGTCATGTTGCGAAGTTCACCGTTGAAATATGATCAAATAAAGCTCTTCATGCTGAATCATGAAGGAAATAAAAACAGCATCGAAATTATTAAATGTTTTATATGCCGCACAACACACACACACAAACCCACACACACAAACCCACACACACACACAAACCCCCACACACACAAACACACACACACACGGGCGCGCACTCATGCACAGGAGGCGCTGCAGGGCTTCTCTGCCACTGCATCTCAACACCGCATAATCTCACACTCCAGACTCCAGAATAACATGTTAACTTGCAAGGATGAGAAGCATGAGAATAAGGGCACTCACCCCCCAAACGCACTCTCACAAACCCCCACACACACACACACACACACACTCACACACTCACACACACACACACACACACACCCACAAACACCCACACACGTGGCTGACATAGATACGCACTGACACACAAAACCCACAAGCCTGACCTTGAGGTGTGAGACCACATGTTTCTGGGAGTATCAAAAAAATCTGTGTGTTTCTTGTGCGTGTGTACAGTTGTGTCTGTGTGTGTGTGTGTGAGAAAGAGGACATCTGTGGTGGTGGTGGTGGTGGTGGTGGTGGTTGTGGCGGATGGGGAGGAGCTTCCATCTCACCAGAGATAAAATCACACCACTCATCCGCTCATGTGTGTGTGTGTGTGTGTGTGTGGCTCTCACACCACTCATCCGCTCATGCTCTCTCTCTCCCTTGAACCGCAGCTTTGAGAGGGGTCACACGCAGCCAGTGGGTGTCTAGGCTCGTAGGGAGGCACTCCACAGTATGTGTGCATGTGTGTGTGTGTGTGTGTGTGTGTGTGTGTGTGTGTGTGTGTGTCTGTGTGTGTGCGCGTGCGTGTGTGTGTGTGTGTGCATGTAGGCTGGATCTGAGAGCTGGAGCTTAGTGTGAAACCCCCAATGAAACATGGCTGCTGGCCATGCTCAGAGGGACCCTAGTACGCCTGAGGAGCTCCTCAAATCAAACCGGTGAGCTGATGTCTTTGGACAGGCGTGAAGACAGACGAAGCTTGGGCAGCTGTCACGTTTGTCAATGGATCCGGTATATGAGTGGGAAGAGTGTGTGATCTGTGGTGTGTGTGTGGGGGGGAGGGGGGGACACGTGAACAACAAGAACGTGACTCACCTTGCCGAAGTCCCGGACGTCAAAGAGGTCAAAGGGGTCGAACAGCTCACTGTTCCGCAGCCCGAACTTGTCGTGGCACACCTTCAGGAAGGTCCGGATGTTTTTCAGACACAGAAACTGTAGAGTGACAGAGAGGGAAAGACAGAGGAAGAAAGAGAGAGAATGAGGGATGGAGAGAGGGGGGGGGGGAGAGAGAGAGAAAAAAGACAAATATGAGCCTCAGGAATCCCTGTGAGAGAAGCACCTGCGTGGAGAGATAACATTATCTCCGTATCCTTCATAAGCATGGGGAACGTGTTTGAGCATCCTGGAATATCCAGGCATTCATTTTTTTTCCCACCCGACCATCTCATTTGCGTTTATTAAGCAACAGAGATTAGCGAGCGGCATCAGCGCAGACGGCAGAGCGCATGTCCTCGCAGAATGTTTCATTTCCTGGCCATGCCTGAGAGCATGCTGCTCATTTCCTGTTGGCTGTATTTGGGATTGGGTGCACTCGAAAAAGCTCTTTCTCTCTCGCTCTGTCTCTATCACACACACGCCAACATACACACACACACAGACACACACAGACACACACACACACACACACACACACACACACACTCACACACACCTAAGGGCTTGGGCTGAGCACAGATGGGGCTCCTCAGAAACACCTCAAAGGCGGATGAACCGATCTGATGATCAGTCACCTCCAGCATCAACTACTGGAGTCATGCAAGGCTAGGTTAGTCTGTGCATCACAGACACACACACACACACACACACACACACACACACACCATACCCAAACACACGCTACACACGCCAAAACGGTCACGGTTCACATCACCCCCTGCAGCCATGAGCCAGTGTCAAAACCGCCCAGTCCACTTCCTCTCCTCCGCTCCTCTCCTCTCCCTGAACAGTGATCCTCTGAGCACCGCCTGCCTGGGATCAACACAGGGCAACATGGCCGCCCCCCTCCAGCCCCAGCCTCTACAGTATCTGTGCCCTGGAGCTCCTAGAGCAGGGGCCAGACAGCACAGCTGGGGTGGAGGCGCAGGCTGGAGGGCTCCAGAGATAGGCTAGGCTAGGCTAGCTCATGATGACTGCTAACCCTCACCCCAGGGAGAGAGACACACGCCTGTGTCTGTGGGTGTAGGTGGGTGTGGTGGGTTTCAGTCAAATGTCATGCCATTTGACATGTCAATTGTCATGTCAAAACTGACTTAAAAGACAGCCATCAGTAAGCACGAGTCGGCGC
>NC_045163.1:19200489-19205489 GCF_900700415.2 Clupea harengus | reverse complement strand
CTCCAAGATTTCCGGGTTGCATTGATGCGAGGTCCTCAGTGGAGAGCATGTGTGTGTGTGTGTGTGTGTGTGTGTGTGTGTGTGTGTGTGTGTGTGTGTGTGTGTGTGTGTGTGTGTGTGTGTGTGTAGCACATGTGTGTGTGTGCGCACATATGTCTGTGCTTGGTTGCATGTGTGCGTGTGTGTGTGTGTGTGGTGTGGTGTGTGTGTGTGTGTGTGTGTGTGTGTGTGTGTGTGTGTGTGTGTGTGTGTGTGTGTGTGTGTGTGTGAGAGTCTGAACAGAGGCTAATTGGGAAAGCAGACTTGGGTTGAATTATGCATGAAATGAGGCGAATGCTAATCGGATAGCTCTATCCAAAAAGGACTTGACGCGTCCCTGGGACCCGGCTTGTTATTAAATCAGATGCATCACGCTCTATAGGAGGCCCATCTGCCCTCTTTAAAATCAAATCACTGCTAAAAACACACACGTATAATCATAAACACACCCCTCTAAAAAAGTCAACACACCCATCTACACACACACACAAACCCTTCCATCCACACACACACTGCGAAACACCTTTCCAATAGAGACTCCAAATGACCCTCCACCATCATAACACACACACACACACACACACACACACACACACACACACACATGTACACACAGTAACTACTTTGACCCAGTTTCCGTAACCAGTACATGTAGGGTTTTACAAGGATGGAAAATACAATTTTACATCCCTATAGACTTTTGCACTGCCATTTAGTACCATGACAACACCCTTTGAAAAACAAGGTAATGAAGCCTTCAAACGGGGTCTATATATTAAAGACTGCCATTGCCTTCCTCCCCTCCCGTGCCAAGCGT
Organism: Clupea harengus; assembly: GCF_900700415.2. Classification (NCBI taxonomy): domain Eukaryota; kingdom Metazoa; phylum Chordata; class Actinopteri; order Clupeiformes; family Clupeidae; genus Clupea; species Clupea harengus. The sequence goes on along the minus strand of NC_045163.1, from coordinate 19,204,633 downwards.
CAAACGGTCTCCCATCCCTCAGGAGTGCTACCAGCAATAGCAGATCCTGTCTGGTTGTGCAAAAGCAAAAAAGCAAACACTGATGGCAGAAACAGCTCCGTGTCGGTCCTGTGGAGGCCATGTCTGCCCCAAAGCCCTGAGACAGGCACTGTGGTCGACCCCTGATGGAAACGTACAGTCAGCTCAGCTCTAGCACCAGTGTGTGTGCTTGACTGGAGGTCCCTTGTTTCCTTCCAGGGAGATGAAGGCTTTGTAGGGGGGAGGCGGGCGGGCGGGCGGGCGGGAGGGCGGGCAGGCAGGCGGGCCAGAGATGTCTTGGAGGTACTCTGCCTACTGAACTGGAAGGCGCTCCTGTGCCTGGGAACAAAAGCGGGGGGATGTGCTCTCTCAACAATAATGGAAAGTGTCTATTTCCCCTCTCTCTTAAAGAGAAGAGAGAAGGATGTGTGTGTGTGTGTGTGTGTGTGTGTGTGTGTGTTTGTGTGTGTGTGGGTTCGTGTTTAAGTACGGGATATCTCTCAATGCTCCATTAGGGCCAATTCTCTGGACAGCACTGGTGGAGTTGTGCAAAGGAAAAACATGGAGGGAAAAAAAAGTCCTCCGCTCATTCTTCACCATTTCAGTCTGGGGTGATCAAAACACTGGACCCTGTCACTCTCCCATTGAGCTTCAGAGCCCCACACCAACTTAACACACGAAGGGACCACAGAAATACACAAGACATGACAAGGACAGCAAATCTTAAGCCACGCATATGGTCTATTATGAGGGAATAAGAAATGACAATGTGAGTGAGAAAGACAATTATGTTCTCTTTTCTATTTGTATCTTTGTTCTCTGCAGGCTAGGAATGCTCTAGGAAGACTGAGTGATTTTGTCAAACCAATATATTCATTTGAATTGCAGAGACAGGGCACACACACACACACACACACACACACACACACACACACACACACACACACACACACACTCACACTCACACACACACTCACACTCACACACACACACTCACACACACACACACACACTCACACTTACACACACACTCACACTTAGACACACACACTCACACTCACACACTCACACTCACACACACACACACACACTGTAGAGATCAATGCCACCGCTGCAAGGATCAGAGAAATAGAGCATGAGGATAAGAAATAGAAGAGTCAGGAAAAACAATGAAAAGATGTGAAAAACTTCCAAGCCAACAGCACCTCCGTTCCATTTGACCTGAATTCCCATTTGTGCCGCGCTACTCTGCGCTCCTCTGCGCTCCTCCTGGCTCTCCCTGCAATCCATCATTGATTCGGGAGTCTCTCCCGTGTTTGCGCCCTCCCAAGCAGTGAAATATGCATGGCCTCCTCCAAGATGGACGGCACTAAAGTGTGTGTATGTGTGTTTTTACTTGCACGGACGTCTTTTTTCTTTTTTTTTGTTGTTGTTGTGGTTGCTTCTACTCTTTTGTTCTGCAGCAGAGTGATGTACACTCACGAAGAAAAGAATGGTGGGCTGTGACCGTTAGCGAGAAAAGAATGTCCGTTCACGTTAGACGTGGCGCGGTGCTGATCAACGGCGGTGTACGGTCCACTAACTCCCAGTTCTCTGATCAAGTCATGGAACGTCTCTCTCCCAGGCGCCTCTAAGGAGAAGATCAGCATAAAGCCTCACTGTTCTGCTTAAACAGTCACACACACACACACACACACACACACACACACACACACACACACACACACACACACACACACACACACACACTTTGAGGCCCTATGTATAGCACTGTCTGTGGACATCCTTCCTCATTGATGACCCTAGTTAGTCAGTTCTACCACCATCCAACCCAATTTCAACACCCATGTACACACACACACGCACACACACACGCACACACACACACCCTGGCTTCGCTGGGCATCTGGAGCATGAAATCCTCAAAGGACTAAGTCTAATTCCTCCTCTGTGGAGCACCAGCCCGAGCGCTCACACACACACACACACACACACACACACACACACACACACACACACACACACACACACACACACACACACACACACACACACACACACACACACACACACACGCACACGCTCACACACACACAGCAGTCGGTGTTGGGTAAACTCGGCCACAGAGCCCAGGGCCACGAGGCTGGATCTGCCATGAACTTTAACGTTGTTTTGGGGAGGAGTGGGGGAGACAGGGTACTGAGTGAGCAGGGCAGTATAGTCTTTTTAATGTGCTGGAGAGAGCGGGCATGGAGAAGGACCGAACACGGAGTAGTTTGTTTATGAAGCGGTTGCCACGGTGAAAGTGGGGTGTTTGTGTGAGCAATCGTCAGGGATGCAGACGGGCCGCCCTGCTCAGATCTATGATGGATGGGGGAGAAAAGGGAGAAGAGTGAGAGACAGAGAGAGAAAGAGAGATAGTAAAGGGAAGAAGTAAGAGGAGTTTAAAGTCAACAAAGAGGAGGAGGAAATGTAGATGGACCCCCCCCCCCCCCTCCCCTGTGCACCTCCTCTCTCCCCACCTCCCTAAAGCAAAGACTGCGCTGGATCGATGGGTTGGTTCTTTACGACGGGGGAGCGAACTGCATCCATCTGCTCTCCGCCTCCCCCCCTCCCCCGACCACTCCTCACCACAACCATTTAGATTCCCTTTTAAGATACCCCTGCCTTCTCATCACTGAGCTGCTGGGGTTGTGTGCACTGCAGTGTGTGTGTGTGTGTGTGTCTCTGTGTGTGTGTGTGTACGAGAGAGAGAGAGACCACGTGTGTAAGGGAGCCACTGAAGAAATAATACCGCTCATATTTTATACTTGGGAAATGTACAACATCAATCTTGATGTTACCGCACCTGCATCAGATCGAATTTACAGCCGGCTGTATTAAGAGTAACAAACCGGATGAGACGAAGCTGCGCTAGATCCATTTCCAAAAGCAATTTCGGCAAGATGTATCAATTTAACAACGTCAATAGCAGACGCCCTGTGGGAGAGCATATCGGGTGGAATTTAGGTTGGCGTCGTATTCAAAGCTCACACATGTGCTTTTGAAAGGTTGCATCCCTCCAACATGAATGCAGCCAGCGGAAAGCTTGGCAAAATGAGGACACAAAACACGACGAAGATGCCGCGTAAGCTTGGCGGTAAATGTGGCGAAAATAACCACCTTAATTACTATCCGTGCCATAAGGAAAGGTAATTCTCCTAATCGAATTTCACCAATCTCATTTAGGGCTCTTAGGTTCCATTAAGGGGTAATTCATTTTGCGTTAGTAAGACGCTATTCAAGAATGTGTCATATTTATCAAAGAAGGGAACAAAATAGCCCTATAAAACGCTTTTGATGTTGTTTATGCCTTGCGACAAATCAGTCTTCTACTGTATGTGCGTGTGTGTGTGTGTGTGTGTTTGTGAGAAAGCCTGTGCACACATCTGTGAACAGCTGTTGGCCCTTATCTGTTATTCTAGGTGATTGCCTCAGAGAGCACTAACATCGTCGGAATGGAGAGCAGCTTGTTAATTACTCATCGGACTTGGGAGCTTCCCCTGTCGTATCATTTGAATAATCATGCTTGCAGACTGCCGATGTAATTATTCAATCAGTTCACATGGCGGGAAGCATACTGCCAGCATAACGGCACTCGCAAAGAGTGGAGATTGTCGGTGATAGCCTACTCACGTGTGCCTTGTGCACGAGCTTTATGTGACCGCAGGTCTGTAATTCTCGATGAAGCTCTGGCCTCTGGTAGAAGTTCCAAGGTTTATTCTGGGTGAAATCAATACATGATCGACACTAGCCAACGAGGCCAGGCCAAGGATGTATCCCCAATGCAGTGATATGTTTGGATACCGTTTCTTTATCGCATCCATCGGTTATCTGATGTTGCGTTGGGGGAAGCGGATGTTCTTGGTCGAGCGACTCTGCATCTGATTTACTGCGCTTGTTGCTGTTGGGTCAGGCGGATAACTGACTTGTGTTCGTGGAGACACCCTTAACGAGAGGCCGAGATTAATAATTCAAACTCCAATATGCAGACGAGTTTCTGAAAAGGTCAACTAATTACAGTGGGGCACCCAGGCTGCATGGCTCTCTCTCTCTCCATGGGCACTGGCTCTCTGGGTGTGTGCAG
>NC_045163.1:19165489-19185489 GCF_900700415.2 Clupea harengus | reverse complement strand
GATGGAGTTGCTGGGGTACGCTTGAATAGAGATGGGATAATGGATTTTCCATCTGCGGCTGCTGGGCTCTTACTGACGCAGTTGGCCTTCATGTACACACACACACGCATACACATGCATACACACGCATACACACACACGCACACACACGCACACACACAAACCACAGAATCAAATAAGTCCTACCTACCTAGACATATACCAGCTCCAAAGCTTATGAACATGTCTTTGCCATACATACAGATACGGCACACCAAGCGAAAAGCCTTGAGAGTTTATGCACTGCCATTTTTCCACTCTATGCCAAACACACCAACTGCTTACTCACTTAATTAATTAATTAATTAAGAGTACACCTGAAACTAGAGTGTGTGTGTGTGTGTGTGTGTGTGTGTGTGTGTGTGTGTGTGTGTGTGTATGTGTCTGTTTACCAAAGACAAGCAAAGGCCAGCAGTGACAGATAGCCACTGTGTCACCTTTAGCACTGATGAACTGTGCTCCTGCGAGACACTCCCTCACACACAAACACACACACACACACACACACACACACATGGCTCATCCATCATCGCCCATGCCCTTCTTCACTGGCAGAATGACACAGCCAGCACAAGACAAGCAAGGTTATTCTCTCTCTCTCTCTCTCTCTCTCTCTGGCCTCAGCACTGACCACACAGTGCCTTTTGTCCAGTGCATCCACCTGGGCCACCCCACAGCTGGCCGGGCCTCCACACGCCTACAGAGAGAAGGAAAGAGAACTCCCCTCTGCCATGCAAATCTGACTCCAGGAAGCGCGAGAAGCACCCGAGTGCGACTTCCTGCGTCGCTTTTCCGTTGGCACGCTTTGAGCGACGGGGTCGGGCAACGGCCATCAGAGGCGACTCCACCGAGATGATCTGTCAGTGCCTGCTAGTCGCACACCCAGCGGTGTCCAATCTTATCACCGCCTGCTGACAGGGAGAGGGAGAGGAAGGGCCTTCTCAGCCGACTGCACCTGCTTCCCCCCAGGGCGTGACCGAAAGAGAGAGAGTCGTCTCTTTTAAATTGCCATGGGAACAGAGCAGCCGCCGTACGGACAGCCCTCCGTGGCAGGCCTCAGATCAGCCCTCCGCTCATTCACCATTGTCAGGGAATTATTTCACCCTTTGTATAAGGACTGTATTTAAACCTCAGTTAGTAAGACACACACAACCAAGAATAAAATCAAGTAACAGACATTTACTCTGGCCCAGAGGAGAGTAGTGGTTTCGGAACGCTGTCCCCACATACACTGCCCCTTGAGTAACTTGCCTGACCATTTATTAAGAAAATCTCACAGAACAAAGACAATGACACACCCATGGCTCTGTCTTCCCATGCCTGGTTCCAAAACACAAGAATGTTTACCTAAGACCCCCAAAAACCCTGACTATGGGTCTTAGACCAATAAATCAGTCTTAACCTAAACATTTCATGACAGTCTGAATTCCAAGCTTCTCTTCCCACAGTTTCAAACTTCCTTTCACAGAACAATGGAAAGAGCTTAGTCCTCCATTTAACTAACTAACTAATATCAAACTAAAACACATCATGATAATAATTAAAAAGAAACATTTCTTTCACATTTCCCTCCTGTTTATCATGAAAACAATACTAGTCTAAACATCATTAAACTAAAGCATCATCATCTTGATGGTTCCAAACAACAGTTCACTCCACACAGAAGTACATACAAGACTAGACATGAGAACTTAGAAACATGTAGAAATACACATCATAAAAATACAAAAAGTATACAAATTGCTACAATAGAGAACAGACCTTTCAACATCATTTACCACCATGTACCAGATGTAACCCAAGCAACCAGATTTCACCACGGAACATTAACCACTTTGTCTTGTAATAAAGCATCACATAACAACCTTCATTTGCTGTAAGGCTTCAGTCACAGAGACACTATGAATATAATCCAATATCCAAATACACAGATATCAGTCACAAAACTCCCCCACCAGCAGCAGTGAACAAAATCCTAAACCTATCTAAGCGTTTCCATTCTTAACATGACTTTTCTTACTCATAGGGCCTGAAACAGAAACAAAATAACCTTGGAGCTGGTGGTCCAAATCTTTTAGTCATCAGCACATCAGTCCCCCACACGCTGTCATGCTTCTCAACAGCAAATCTCTTCTTACGAGATACTCTGCCTGCGAGATAGCACCAACAACACAAATATGGTCCATGACCTGGGCGGGGGCGCTTACGCCACCCCAGTGTGGAAGAAGATGACTGTACCATATACTACCACACAACCACAATACCTCTCTCACCTTAGGGGTACCCTTGTCAGAGTGGCAATGCCCTGCATTCCAACCTCAACATAAGGACCTGTTCCTATGGACAGGGTACGACGTTGGCTGAGGAAGCAGTGTTTGATGACAGTATAGCAGTATCGATGACAATTTCATTACACTGTTTCCGTCTCAGAGAGCCTACTCTCGTTGTTCCTCTAATAGAAAAACACATTAGGAATATGGAATGGACTGCCACTTAAGGTGACAGCTAGGTTGTGGCATGTTTTTTAGTTCTGCTAGTGGGTGGGTATTGTTACACAGATCCTGCACCTGGGTATCGTCTGTATAAAAAATGGCTCTCCAACACAGATCATTGCTTGGAATGAGAGTAGCCTTGATTTAAGTCTAGGGTGAAAGTAGGATGTTGGCATTAAGGTACATACATAGCAATTAGTCTTATCAAGTCTGTTCGCTTGCAAAGATGCATATCTATACCATGAATTAGTAAAATACAGATGAGTAACGTTCCCCATGGTCTAATTTTCCCCATATGAAATCCACCTCTTATGGATTCTCTCAATTACACTTGTAGAGGACCATAGACCCAACATTACCCCTGAAGTAATCATTAATAGTAACAGTTTAAACATTGTTTTACCCAAGTTATATAATGTATACAGAAAAACAATAAACACAAATAAACAAGAAAAACAATAAACACAGATACACCTCTACTATGTTGACCAGAATCTCTAACCCTCAGGGCGCTCCCTGGAGGTTAGGTGACGTTAAGACGGAAAAGAGCTATATTTCTCAACCCCCTCAAGTAGGCACGAAACCCTACTCAACGCTAGTGGTGCATCCTAAAAAAAAATGAACGAAGTTTACAGTGTGACAGATGAATCCAGGTGGAGCGTTCTGCAATTTTAACGGCAGTGGGGGTAGACAGTAGCACTTGATATGTTTCCTCCCCCCTGTCGTCAGACCAGCTCTTTCATCTGATGATTTTGATGAACACCCAGTCACCTTCACCTTCACCTGGCCTTGTATCTGTGGAGACACAAAAAAAACTCGAACAGTATTTGGTTCTTTACATTTCCTAGTTTGTAGTATAATTTGTGACACACCAAAAGTTGGTCTTATTGTTTTGCACAGTGCTTTTGCTACTGTGAAATTTAATTGAGTTATGCCGAATACATATCTCACATTTCATACAAAAAAAATTTTTTAATAGGTTTTTAATCCATATGTTGTATAGTGCTCATGTACTATGCTAACCATTCCCCCAGTTGATACATAAGTATCACCATGACTCTTAATCGCTGCCCATTTATATAAAATCACACTAATATGTGTAAGTTGACAATTCTTCTCATCTCCTCTCCTTTTAAAATACAGCGTGTGTGTGTGTGTGAGAATGCACAGAGGCCAGAGCCCTCTGTTCCCCCTGACAGCCCCCACCCGTGTGCTTCTCTGTCCGTCTGAACAGCCAACCACACAGGCTTGTTTAAAAAGTCGAAGTTGCCGTAAGCGATTTTACGTCTTAAAAAACAATCTACAATAATTCCGGGCTATCTTAGTCACTCAGTACTTTGGCACATACAATAGCTCACAACACATCACAATCTCGTATTTCCATTTTTCTCTTGTTATGCCCTCTGACGGCGCACTACTAAGGTAACGAGAGAAAGTTTTAATCTGATCTTTTTCGTTTTATGTGCGTCGCGCTCTCAGCAATTTTAAATGCTCTCTCTTCACAGATGTTACACAAAATACCTTCAAGTAAACTATGCCAACAACTGGTCACTTGCTTATTTTAGTTTTAAATATCAATTTAAAACGTTAGGTTCCGATCAATAATCTTGCTCCAATGACTGAATGCCCACATCAACGCAACTAAGTTCGTCATTTCATCTATCAGGTTCACACCCTGAATAAAAATACACGGACATTTGCGATTTACCCCACAGGACTTGACCTATCATCAAACCGTCAAATCTTCGTTTAGTCTCGCTTCGGAGCACCAAACAATCTCTTAATGAAACAAATGAACTCGTTTTTGCAAATACAATTCCTGCAACACTGGAATTATTTCCATTCATTACTATAATATCTATATATTTATAGCACTCTGAGATTCTTCTGAATCCCACTCCTTTATTCTTCATTATAGATGCTACACTGCATTTCGTTGTCTCAGTACTTGTACTCTGTGCAATGACTATACAGTTGAATCTAATCTAATCTTAACTCCGGGCCTCTACCCCTGCGGCTATTCATGCAATTCGATTATTTGGATAGAGATTTTTTAGTTGATCAGACCAAAATTCCTCATCCTCAAATCGATCTGCACTTGTATTATTTTATTTAAGCAGTATCGCCATCATTATCATATAATGATACAATGATAATTAGATGATACACAATGATGATCACAATTCCAATGTGTCCCTTCCCCACCTGTGCTGTTAAATCAGCCACAGTCACTGGTGGCTATTTCAATGAGACACATGGATTGCGCGCGTGCGCAGTGTCTGTCTATGCCAGTATCCCAATTTCTCATTCACAAATGCTCAACTCTATTTATGTCTTTACATAATTTCTAGTAACTCCCCCTTCACGCACTTAAGACTAAAAAGTGCGTGCAAATGAACAAAGCAGATAAAATGTATAGAGTCTTCACGTGGCCACAGTAAAATCTCTATACAGTTTATCAAGCCTGCAGTTTTACCCCTCTTTCTCTTTATGTCTACTTTTATTACTGCTGGATTCTGGCTAGTCTTGAATTTTCGCTATTGGGACATTCTCTAGCCCAGTGTCCTCTTTCTCCGCAAGAATAACACTTATCCTTACTTTTTCCTTCTTTATTTCCTTCTTTATTTCCCCTACTTTGACTTTGTCCTCTGTTTTGTCTGCGCCCATTGCCTTGCCCTCTGTTTTTACCTCTTCTTCCCCTTCCTCTCTGTCCATCTCCCATTACCGTCTGTACAACTTGAACAAAAACTTCAGCTGTCCTTTGTTCCTCACGAATCTTTTAATCTTCTTCTTAACTTTCCATTGACTTTCTTATCCTCTCACTCTCTCTCTCTTAAAACCATCTTGCCTTTTTACTTTCCTCAAACCATCTCATATTCATTAATTATGGTGAGTTTTTTTGAATTAAGCAAAATACTTCTCTTGAGTCTATGAAAAATATCCGGAGGCCGAGCTTCTAGATTGATAAATCAATCCGGACCTCCCCGGGAGTTTGTGCTCTCAGATAGTTTCCAAAGTTTTAATTTTGCTTAATTTCTTACTCCAGGCACTCTCTCATTCACTCAGGTGTACACCTATTCACACTCCCCAATCCCAGATTAGGGTAGAAATATTTCTGTGAGGTCCCAGACCTCAAGAGATACCCGATCTCTGTATAGCTATTTGTCTGAATATTAAGTAACCCCCGGCTACTCACTTATTATTCTTGTTGTGCGTCTCATCTGGATCTGGATCTCGAGAAGGCAGATGTTCCCGGGGGCAGAAGTCCTTCAGCCGGCCCAACGACGAATTCAACGCGAAGGGACTTTACCTATCCAACTATTGGGCAGGGCGATGCATCGACGTACGGCTTCCGTGGTTCTGCTCCCGGTCGATCTTGTCCTTTCTTGAGATTCCGATCGATGGACCAAACTGTCAGGGAATTATTTCACCCTTTGTATAAGGACTGTATTTAAACCTCAGTTATTAAGACACACACAACCAAGAATAAAATCAAGTAACAGACATTTACTCTGGCCCAGAGGAGAGTAGTGGTTTCGGAACGCTGTCCCCACATACACTGCCCCTTGAGTAACTTGCCTGACCATTTATTAAGAAAATCTCACAGAACAAAGACAATGACACACCCATGGCTCTGTCTTCCCATGCCTGGTTCCAAAACACAAGAATGTTTACCTAAGACCCCCAAAAACCCTGACTATGGGTCTTAGACCAATAAATCAGTCTTAACCTAAACATTTCATGACAGTCTGAATTCCAAGCTTCTCTTCCCACAGTTTCAAACTTCCTTTCACAGAACAATGGAAAGAGCTTAGTCCTCCATTTAACTAACTAACTAATATCAAACTAAAACACATCATGATAATAATTAAAAAGAAACATTTCTTTCACAACCATGTCAGAGTCGTAAATAGGATTCAAATGATTTGAGCGTTTCGGTCACTGGGGATGTCATAAAAACAAAACATGAAATCAATCCATGTGTGGGACAAGCAATGAACTGGGATCAGGCGTGCATGTTCCACACGACAGACACACACACACACACACACACACACACACACACACACACACACACACACACACACACTCCCTTCACTGGGATCTCAACAGTGAAAGTGATGTCGAATTAGTGAGCGCAAACTCACACATGGTGGGAACTTTATAAACAAGAACCGTGAGGCTATATTAGATCGCAGATGAAAAACACAGTTACATCTGCTGAACACCCGTCCTTTTAATTTAACATTTCAACCATCTGCCCTGGGAGGAGAAGGGAGGGAGAAACAGAGGGAGGAAGAGATGACTTTCCCTTTAATCAACCAATGAGAGCCTGCGGTGGGGGCCAGAGGCGGATCTTTCCCCCAAAGTGCCCGCTCATGCAAAACTCCTCTCTGCGTGGGTCTGGCCGCGAGCCAGAGGCAGAGCCCACAGGAGGGGCCTGACCTCGCCCGTGTGAAGATCGGATCTTGTATTCAGATTTTTTGCGTAGCTGGATGAGTGGCTTTTTTTATGAGGGACCGCGTAACGCGTGACGGGCATCCAGCGATCATTGGTGTTGGTGTAAGAGATAAGGGCCAGCTTGGGGGGAAAGTGGCCGGCCAGGAGACAAGTAAAAACATCTCTACCTGCCCCCCCCCCCCCCCCCCCCCCCCCCCACACACACACCTTGCTGAAAGCTCTCCGGCTGAATTGTGCTCAGTGGGAATGTCTTCTGACATCTGGTGTGTCGCTCCATTGTGTTGTGTCCAGGAAAGGGCAGGAGACACACGGGAGACGCACGGGAGACACACGGGTGACACACAGGAGACACACGGGAGACACACACCGCCCCTCGCCTGGTTTTTGAGCCATGGCTTGCAGGGCTGTAGCCCTGTAGGGGAACTTCCCCACTGTGTTGTAAGAGGAGAGGAATGAGGTGGTCACATACATACATACACACACACACACACACACACACACACACACACACACACACACACACACACACACACACACAAATGTTCTAACAAACACACACAAAATGTTCATGGCCAGAGATTTAAGTGTTCCAGTATCAATGTAAAAGTCATTGCAGGGTGAAAGGCCAATGATCTTCTGAAGAACAAAAAAATAACAGATATTCAACAGTTGAATACAAAAGTTGAATAACCCTTTCTTTTACAGTCTAGCGATTTCTGTGTCCATAAAATGAGGCTTGAATGTGACTCCTACTGCTGGACTGCTCCCCACTGCGTCTTTATAACCAGGCATAAAGGCCGGAGCAGAAAACCCACAAGCAGAGAGAGAGAGAGAAACAAAGAAAGAGGGGCCCCAGTGTGCTTGACTCACTTTTTCCAGAAGCTTCTGGAAAACTGAACCTGGACGTTGCGTAAAGGCAACCTTTGAAGGCTGCATTACCGAGCGTCGCAGGTTCCGGGATCATGGCGTTTATGATGAGGCGGGTGCAGTCCATTGCCCCCATCACCAGAGTTCTACCATGACAGCTCTCTGAGCGAGTCTGAGAGCAGGAGGAGGTCTGGGAGAAAGAGACATCTTGGAGGATGGGAAGATGACACGATGGAATTTTGGATTTTTTTGGTTGTTGTTATTCTTTTCCAAGGGGGGCTTGCCAAACCCTGAGTGTTTTGAACTTCCTCAAGTTTGTTTCTTCAGTTCAAAGGCTATTCAGAGGTCCAAGTGCATTTTATTTTTGTATCTGGATGCAACGCCATCCTTGTGAGTGCACAGTGCCCCAGCCAACGACAGCACAGCCATCCCCAGACTACACCAACCATGGCTTCCCCTTCACCTCCCAAGGCGCCATAGCCTTGGCCATCGCCATCCCTTATCCCATCACAAGCCTGGACACATTTCCCCATACACCCCAATCACTCACTATGCACACAAGACCTCCACCCTTAAAACCCCTTAGCCCCCCCCCCCCCCCAACGCACACACACACCACCCACCCCCGCCTCTCCCCCCTGTGGGATCCCCCGGCTAAACTCCCCTCTCAGGGGACTTCCTTCCTGCTCTCCATATCCCCGGGTATTTTTGGACCTTAAATAAAGCGCTCCGGCCATTAGTGCAATCTGGAGGAAGGCTCCGTCACGTCCATTAGACGCAGAAACAGACACAGCGAGGGGAGATGTATAAGGGGGGGGTGGCGGTGGTGATGGTGGGGTTGGGGTGGATGGGTGGGGGGGTGCAGCACTAACAGCTCCTCACATTAAATCAGGACAGCCACTCCACAGAGCTGCGTCGCAGAGGACTGTGGGCGGATCCATAATTCATAGCGTTTAATAGAATGAAGGAGCTAATAATAAAAGCTGAGGGAGCCGGCTGGAGTGCACAGACTCATGGGAGATCACTCTCCTCATTACCACCGATGGGGGGAGAGGGGGGGGGGAGGGGGAGAATAAGGGAGAGAGAGAAAGGGGGAGAATAAGGGACAGAGAGAACAAGAGCAGCGGGATCACACACTCTCGCATTCCCTCACCTTCGCATCGTATTCCTCTTTTTCCGGTTCCCTCCTTCTTTTATCTCCCTATCTTCCCTTCATCCCTCCCTTTAGGGTATGGCGAAAGAGGAGGATGCACGAAGAAATTCTAGCCCCACAAGACGCCCCCCCCCTATCCCCCCACACCCCCCCAGCTCACTTCCTCTCCTCATCCCCTTTGCCAAGGCCCCTCACAGCAGTAACCAAGGCTCAGTGACGCTCAGCAATCCTTAACTCTTCTCTTCTCGTTATTTTTATCCTCCTCCTTCTCTTTCTCGGAATCCTGCCTGCCGACACCTTCATTAGCAGTCACCAGAACACTTAGTCAGATTTTTTGAGGAGAAACTCCCCTGGGGGATGGGGGGGGGGGGCTGTATAGTCTCCTCCATTTTTTTAGAAGCCCATTTCTTTGTGAACTAACATTGTTTTGTTGTGTTGCCTCAGACGTTATGTAAGCTGTCGCCTCCTGAAGGCATGCGATGAGACGAGTGAGACGAAGCAGGATGTGGCCAGGAGGAAGACGAAGGCCGGGAGGAAGGGGAAAATATCACGTTTGACAAGGAATCAACTCACTAGTCCATCACATTATGTGACACCATGTTACTAATCTTTGTCAACATTATACACGAGGAAAGTGAAGTGGAACAATCGGTTGGAAATCAAGGTGTTTCTCTGTGTGTTTGCGTGTGTGTGTGAGAGAGAGAGAGTGTGTGTGTGTGTGTGTGTGTGTGTGTGTGATGTAAGTGCTTACAGATTGCGGTAGAGACTTAATGTCTTTACATTTGGTCTGCTGTGCACACAAGCCTGGAATGGGCTCATTTCTGGCGACTTCTTCTCCTTGTTTTTCAAGCTGAGTCATCATACCCGTATAAATAATGCATCACATCTCTGGACACAATGCTGCTGTCTACGCCCACACACACACACACACACACACACACACACACACACACACACACACACACACACACACACACACACACACACACACACACACACACACACACACACGCACATACAGCCTAATCAATCAATGGGTGTGATAACTCCATGATCAGTCTCCTCACATACACACCTTCCTGTTTCTCATTCAGCCAATCAGCACATTGCCTGTGGTCTGGGAGCCATCAATCACCCTGACTGTGGGCGATATGAGTTTTCTCAGAGTTTGTGCCTGTTTGTGCATACTTATGCAGGGGTGGAGGGAGGTGCTGGGGATATATCAAGTTGGCTCGCCGCCAACCGCAATGCTAAACATGGCAATATGTCTTCCAGTGCTCGATGTTCATCTACAACTTATTCACAGTGAGAATTCACACTGTGTTTCAAAACAAGGGGGGAAAGAAGGGATGTGTGTCTCGGTGTATGTGTGTGTATGTGCATGTGTGTGTATGTGCATGTGCGTGTATGTGCATGTGTGTGTATGTGTACGTGTGTGTATGTGCATGTGTGTGTATGTGTACGTGTGTGTATGTGCATGTGTGTGTATGTGTACGTGTGTGTATGTGCATGTGTGTGTCTCGGTGTACGTGTGTGTATGTGCATGTGCATGAGTCTCTGTCTGCACAAGGCACAAAGATTCTGGCCTTGTGCATGTTTGTGTGTGAGAGAGTTAGGTGTTGGAGAATGTACACCCTCACATCATTTTCTGGCTATTAACTGTGGTTTATCCAATGATTTTGTAAACTTTTTGCAGCCTTGCGGTTAACACATGTGGGCTATACGTGGATATGATTTTTTTCCTCAAAAAGGAAAAAATAGTACATGCAAAATATTCCTTAAGGTTTGTGTGTGACTTCAAACAGTGTGTATGTGTGTGTGTGTGTGTGTGTGTGTGTGTGTGTGTGTGTGTGTGTGTGTGTGTGTGTGTGTGTGTGTGTGTGTGACAGGAAATAAAGACATCAATGACGGCGTGTTCTTCCACATAAAACCCTGCACTGTTAGTATTTATTGTCGACAATGTAGGTAACTTCAAAAAACGCTGCTAGTGCCTTTAACGCCAGGGCTGTTGCTATGAGTTGAAAATGTTCGGGGCTTAGTGACTTACCCAGCTAGCTACCACCAGAAGCCAACAATAACAAGCCTGATGTGAACTCTCCCTTTTTCTCTCTGTCATGCTCACACACGTTGGATAAAACACCACACGGATGCGGTCTATACTTGGGTTTGTTTTGTAAAATAACATAGAATAATGTTGGTGCGGTGTGGTTAATATACGTTGTGGTTAATTCCTTGGGAAATGACAGTAATTAAGGATGCCGTGCATGTATGTACATGCACTTATGTCCTTGTACATGTGTTTGAAGCATACGTGTGTGCATGAGTTATGGTAAGGTGTGTGTTGCCTGTATCAGTGTGTACATGCGTGTGTGTGTGCATGTGTGTGTCCTCCACCTCCTGCTTCTCCTCTTACTTTGAAAGCAGGCTGCCTCTGTTTTAATGGGTGCTAGCATGTCTGCCTGAAGCGATAATCTAATAAAGCTCCTCACTGCTTTGCACAGGCTGTAATGAGAGGCAAACACCACACACACACACACACACACACACACACACACACACACACACACACACACACGCGCACACACACACAGGCAGGCAGAGTGAGCACTGATGCGTCCTGAGGGAGGTCTGCATAAACAGATGGGCTTCTTATTCACCAAACGAAAGGGCTCATCTCTCATGCAAGCAGCCCCGCAAAAACCAGCCGCTACACCCGCTACATGATTGACTTGTGCGTGTATGTTTGTTTGTGTGTTTGTGTGTGTGTGTGTGTGTGTGTGTGTGTGTGTGTGTGCGCCCACCGTTGAGGGGTAATAGAAAACACCCCAACACCTGAGTGACTGATTCCTGATTACACTGCTGAGGGCTATAGGGATGCTTGTAATTGCAGCACATCACTTAACTAACTCATTGACTCCATTGATTGTATTGATCTTGAATCAATTTCAGCAGGTTTGTATTAGCTTGTTGTTCAGACTGCAGGCAAATCGGATTTGTTTCTCAAATGAGATCCTTTGATACAGACTGTTATTTGCAAGTGATCAAATCGGATGTGTGTGTCCAGACGTCACCATCCTATTTGCATGGTTCGCTGTGGTGACGGCATATGCGTCAGTAGGTTATTTGGCGCTCTGCTGGTAGCAGCATGAATTCCAGCACTTCCGGCACTCTGGAGCTGATGTTGTTGTTTTTTTGCTGTGTTGCGAGTGACGCAAATGGCACTTTGCAAACCCGACTTCATGTGGTGTTTTTTGCTGCCCAGACCTTTTCAGAAATCAGTCTTGTTATGCCAAAAAAAAAAGGATTTGGGCTGGCAGTATGAACAAGGCCATAGACTCAATGCAACCAAGAGGAATGTAAGAATGGTACGAATCGCTGTAAGCTTGGTCAAACATTTGGGATCATGCACTGAGCACAGTAAAAAATACACACAAACACATTTACAGATGCAGGCACACGTATAATCACAGAAACACACACACACATGCAAACACAGAATGTACATAATAAATCAGCACTATACAGTGTGGCAAGCTTCAGTGCCTGCTCTGCCTTCCTCAGAGAGCAAAACAATCTTCCTGTCAGCGCTTCCTGTCTCTCATTCAATCGGGTTCTCTATCAGTCAGCTTCCCGTCCGCCTCGGTCCCTGCACATAAACACCCTCCTCTATTCTTCCTCTCACAAAAAGTTCCTCCCCTACAGCTGACTCTCTTCCCAAGCCCTGTGGAATCACTGATTACTGCTGGCTTAAGGTTGACAAAGTACTTATTGCTTCGCTCAAGGACAGGCTTCAGTGAAAACGTCAAGATACTATACTGTGGCGTGTAGCCGACTATTACAGTCCCAGGGGGTTCGTTTATGTTCAGTTTAAAATGAGGGTACTTCTCAGTCAGGCTGATACATGACTGATTCCTCCAAGTCAGTGACCTGATCCTAACCCGTGACACAAAACATGACACCTTAATTAGACAAGCATAGCACTCTTATAAGCACTTAATGGTTGCTTCTATAGCTGTTAGCACTGCAGGCAATGAGTAGGCTAATGCTAACTTCGTCCCATTGAGGCTGGCTGAGCTGGAGGCAGCCAAGCGTACACATGGGCTTGTGCTCCTCCTCAATGAAGCTTGAGTGATGCTCTGAACAAACACCCCGGGCACTAATGGTTGAGGCCACACCGAAACACCATAGCCCATCAGCGTAGTGTGACGAGTTGTCAGAGCAATGCTAAAGACTTTTAAAAAAACACACACACACACACACCGCCTTGAATCACTTCGCTGTTGAATAAATGACAAGATGGTGTGTGAGAGGAGAAGAGCAAAGTCATGTAAGTGATGCTTCTCACAGTCTCTCTGCTGACTCCTGCTCGCTCTGAGTGCCCCGTGGTTTTCCTAGCCCTCGCTTGTTCTCTCTCAGTCTATTTCTCTCATTCTGTTGCTTCCCCTTCGTCTCATTTCTTGCGTACAAACATACACGGAGAGAAGAATAATACAGATCTCCAGGGTCGGAAAAACCACAACCACACTCTCACAAAAATATCTGATTCTCTCATCAAGGAACCAGGCCCTTAAGAGCCCGGGGCCAAGCAGCACAGGCAGGGATTAGTTCGATTCAAGCCCCAGCTACGACTACCAAACTGATCGTTTTACATCGCCCTGCTTAAAGACCCAGGCAAACCAATAAAACCACGGCAAAGAGAGCCTAAATGAATCTGCCTAGAGACATTAATGAACTAATCAGGACAACCCTGGAGTTAATTAAGAGGACTCTCAAAGTATCTCGAAAGGGAAGATCTTTTTAACAAGTGTGGGCGAAAAAAGTCTCCTATGAAATACATCTTGTTTTGGTCTTTCCCTCATCAAATGGGTTGTTGAGTCATTAATCCCAGTGTTTCTCATTACTGGGCTCCAATTCATCCTCGGGCGATGGGAACCTGTCATTAGTGTGTGTGTGTGTGTGTGTGTGTGTGTGGTGTGTATATGAAACAGTTGAGATTTTTACCCTTGTTTTACTTTTGTGTTGTTCTTTTTTCGTTCTTTTTTATTGGAGCAGGTTTTCATTAGGCTGTAGTCTTTATTTCTCCAAAGCCCCCCTAGTCTAAGTTTTTAATTAGCAAAATCCCTCTTCAAGGTTAAACTGCATGGTACTAACAAATTTACTTTCCCACAATTTATTATGTTTGTTTCCACTTTCATTCTGCTTCTCCGCCTCAGCCCATTGAATGTCTTTGTAGGTAATAATTAATGTTCCCTTCACATCAAATAAAACCTCACAGAGGGAAATATTTGGTAAAGTGTAACAACATTCACCACTTTAACTATTAACAACACTACAAACTAAATAAAAACAAAGAACAAAAGAGCAATCTTCATGTAATTTGAATTTGAATTGCCTCGCATGTAGGGACATTTCACCAGAAGTGTAACATTAGGCCCCCAAAAAGCAAAGGAGAAATGTTTTGGAACAAGAGGCTCGTCCTTTTTAAAAACTGTTCAAGGCATCGGTGCGGGACGGATCGCCACACTCACAGGTGTACATCGTCAAATGGGGAAGAAAAACAACGCCCTCCCCAAAAAGAGAAAACCTCCCGGAAAAGACCATCAGTGATGAACATTAAGCATGGCACCTCACAATGGACCTGCATCAGGATGCACAGCACTGTAAGTTGTTCACCTATTTGGTTAATGGCCCACACAGTGGGGACAAAGATCAGAAGGATTCCCAGAAGCCCTGGGTGAACCGGGGGGAGGAAGTTGAGCGTTAAACCAAGCGAACGCCCCACCACCCTCGTCTGCACGTTCCCTGCCTCAGGAGCCTGAAATTCAGACACAGACAGCCCTCCTACTGAGCAAGCCGACACTGACAACCCTGAAAAGAGACAGAGAACGAAAGAGAGAGAGAGAGAGTGAGAGAGAGAGAGAGAAGGAGAGAGAGGGAGAGAGAGAAGGAGAGAGAGAGAGAGAGAGAGAGAGAGAGAGAGAGAGAGAGAGTCCAGGCCTACAACCGTTAAAGCTGCTGAGTCACCTCCAATCTCCGTGACTCCAGAGGCATTTCCTGCTCCTTAGGGGACATCTGATTGGACGGGGTCTGATTAGGCTGCGAGGCGACCTGCTTCCTCTGGACCGGGCCGGCCTCAGCCCCGTCTGGGCTTCACAGGGGCTGGCTGGATCCTGTCTGTGTTTGCTGAGTCGCTGACATTGTTTGGAAAGACATTTTCTTGAGGGGGACTACAAGGAAGTGGCGTGTGACAACCTTTTGAAGTTTTTTATGATTTCATTAAGTTAAATTTAGGAGACACACAGACAGACACACAGCAGGATTGGC
Organism: Clupea harengus; assembly: GCF_900700415.2. Lineage (NCBI taxonomy): Eukaryota > Metazoa > Chordata > Actinopteri > Clupeiformes > Clupeidae > Clupea > Clupea harengus. The sequence continues at coordinate 19,170,153 of NC_045163.1, read as the reverse complement.
GACTGCATGACTTTGTACTTGACACTCTTTAACATTAACAGTCACCTATTGCTTATGAATGAGATTGCATGACACATATATTTATGATATTTAACTGCACTTAAGCAAGATCATATAGCTCTCAAACAAGTCATAAACCAAATGCTTCTGGTTCACGTAGGGTCTTTAATTTGAGCATAGAGAGGATATTCAGATAGACATCCCTTTGAAATGCTTCAGAAAACTGACAGATCAGACAATAGGGACCCTGAGAAATGCAGCAGGTGTGTTAGTGAAAGCAAGTGTGTGTCAGTGTATTTGCCTATGTGTGTGTGTGTATGTGTGTGTATGTGTGTGAGAGAGGGAGAGAGAGAGAGAGGTGTTTGTAGCAGAATCTCAAAGTGAGCTATTTGATGAGAGCAAAACCAACCCTAATGACAGGGGAAGCAGAAGGGACGGAGTGTGTGTGTGTGTGTGTGTGCGTGTGTGTGTGTCGGTATGTACAGAGGTGGAGAGGTTTGACTAGCTGTCTCTCCCCATGGCAATGTAGAGCTCCACCAAATCTGACAGCCAGATGTTGGAGGCCTTGGGCTTTGTACCACACACACACAGACACACAGACACACAGACACACAGACACACAGACACACACACACACACACATACACACACACACACACACAGACAGACAGACACACACACTCACACACACACACACACCACACACACACACACACCCAAGCCTCTGTCTCACCACATATACAGCCCTAAAGCTTTCCAAGGCTTATTGCCAGCGTCTGATAGGCTGTCTCCGAGATACAAGGTGACACACATCACACCCGCCAAACCATCCAGAAGTAGTCTAAGAAATGTCACGACAGATAACATTCTACAAAACTGTCTGTGTGTCTGCAAAGAAAACAACAAAAATCTCCCTCTCACACACACACACACATCCAATGTGCTTAATAAAAACACAATTCCCCACAAGCGCCCCTGCCAAAGAAATGGCACCGGCTAAATTAGGTCTTGAGTTTCTTGGCAACAGCTTGGCCCTCTCCTCCACCTCTCTCTCACCTTCCTGCTTCAAGGGGTCTGAAACATCAGGAAACAGGCGGATCGCCGCTAACAACCAGGTGCTAAACACCCCTTCCTCAGGTCAACGCAAAACCCATTAATCCTTCCTGACGGTGTCTGACACTCCGCTTAATCTGGCCAGCGCCCTAATTAAACCAAGCCCAGGTTAACACGCTTCCTCTAAAGGTTCCCGAGGTAATTTGCCCCCCGAGTTTAATTTTCAGGAGGTGAAACGCATCGCTGGTGTCACCTCTACCCAGTTCATGTCTCTTTTTTTTTTCTTTTTTTTAAATGGCTGCTCATTTGTGTGAGTGACAGGGAGCCGCACAGAGACAAAAGTCTGTTCCAAACGGGTTAATATTCCCTGCTCATCACGCCACCGGTGCTTGACATTTAGACAAACACAATCAAACATTCCGAGTGGTGCCGGAATTGGGGTTGGCTTGGCGACCAGACAAAGACGAGCTGACATTAGACCCACTCGTCATTTACATGTGTGACACGGCAGGAAGCGCTAATGTCACCCAGACCGCCTTGATAACGCAGAGGCAAATCAAAACCAATGACAGATGAACAGCTGACTGTCTCAGCCCTACACACACACACACACACACACACACACACACACACATACACACACACACGTACATACACATATACACACACACACCAACTTTGCTCCCATGACCTTTTAACATATTCATATCCTATCCTTCGTCCACCCACTCCCATACATACGGCTTTTAGTCAACATTTCTAGTCAAAATTCCCCAGACAAACCACCCACGGAACCACACAAATTAGAGTTATGGTGCCTTTAATGTCTCTGAGCTTCACACGCACACCATACACACAGGCATCATGGACACACACACACACACACACGTGCAGACATGATGATGAATACCCTTCTCCATTTTTACCCATAAGCACCCCATTTATCATTCAGAGTCATGGGCATTCCGAGAGTGCCCAGTATTTAGCATGGAAAAACTCATTTTTGTGTGTGTGTGTGTGTATTTTATAAGTGTATGTGAGGACATTATGTGTGTGTGTGTGGACAGCATATTCATACCTCACAGGGGTATTAATTTTGTGTGTGTGGGGGGGGGCATCAATATAACAAACAACATCAAAACATTTATAGAGCAAAGCTCTAACAGCGAACGTGGACTGGCAGAGGCTCAGCGGTGGCTACTACAGCGGTGCCTGCCGCCTGCTAGTCTGGTCGCGTGCTGCAGGTCTCCCAGAGGCTGGCAATTGCTAATAAGAGCGCAAAAGAAATGTCCAACAAAATGCTCCACTTGATCCTTCTTGGATGCTGCATATATGTGTGTGCGTGTGTTTGTGTGTGTATGTGTGTGTGTATGTGCATGTGTGTGTGTGTGTGTGTGTGTGTGTGTGAGAGAGACCGGTCAAGATTTCTGGGCTTGTTTTGTCATGATTGTGGCCTGCTAAGCTTGAGTAGACAGATGATGCTTGAGTGGTGCGTTTGTACAGGCACGGGCTTGGCTAAATGCCTGGCGACATACTTGGTGGAATCAGTGGGTTAGTGGGCTAGCGTGCTAGCGTGCAATTAGGATTGCATGGGAGGCCTGTTGTGTTCTCCATCTCATTTCTCTCCCCAACCCCTCAGCTCCGTCTCTTCATATCTCTTCATATACGTTTTCTGCACCATATATTTCTCACTGCTCATCCTTATCTCTCTCTCTCTCTCCCTCTCTCTCTCCCTCTCTTCTCGCTCTCTTTCTCACTCCATCTCCTGCTTCATCTCCTCTTCTCTCTGTAATGCCCTGCTGGCTACAGGCCGGGGTGACGTCTGAGAGAGATGAAGTGTTGATGATTAATGCCTCCGGAGCCTACAGTATATCACACAGACACACACACACACACACACACACACTCACTCACACACACACACACACACGCACACACACGCACACCAATCTGAAAGTGGTGACCAGACTGAGTGTTCTTTCAGTTCCCAATCATACCAAACAGCAAACAGAGTAAAAGTCGAGGTCGAGCAGAGGAGAAAGAAGAGGGGCACAAACAGACATACACACACACACACACACACACACACACACACACACACACACACATGTATACACACACACACTCACACACACACTACTGAAGCAGGCTTTACAGAGATAGAGAGCAGTGTTGAGAGTAGGACAACAGGAAGGGGATGTGGACACACACACACACACACATGTAAAGCATTAAAGAAACACACAGGCACATATGCCACACACTGTTTTGGAGGTCAGCCTCAAACAAAACATGTTATCATGTGCAAGAATGCTCTCATATTCAGGGTCACGAAAACCAAAGAATTACAATCAATGGCAACAATGTAATTTACTTGGTTTCTGTTCTGCAAACAGCTCACAAGTAATCTGGCCAATTCCTGTTAGTTCTTATCTCTTGACCACTCATGTTGCCTTCATAACAAAGGGCCTATTTTACGAATTGTGTTTAATTTTGGGTTCCAGACTAAAGAAAAGATTACACCAATGTAAAAGAACCAGCGATATCCTTAGTCTAAGAATAGGTCCAAAATGGTGTTCTTAGATCACAAAGATAGCCTGGTAACAAATTCTGACAGTATCAGAAACTTAGGATGACTATCTCACCATGTATCTGCTGCTACGACCTACGTCTACCAACCAACCAATAGGAATGCAGCATGAAATGACGCTCTGATCAATGCGACACTGGCGCCAAACCCAAATGCAATAGATGGAGGTAAAACGTTCAAAACGAAACGTTTGGGCTTCCAAAGAATACAAACTTAAAGCCTTGTTTATATGATGTGTCCTCCAGCTGTTATGACCGCAGTATGGAAATAAATAGCGGAGGACTTGCACCTCCCAATCCATGGAATTTTACATGTAACCTGCTCTCCGACGCAACCATTATGGGCTTAGGTTCACTTTCTCTTCCTGTTGACTTAGGTCATAGCCTACAGTATATGATTCAGTGTGATCATGGCACAGTCTATATACATCAAACTTGATGTCGTGCCCACGTTTATTAGACCCATGTCACACAGTGTGGCTTGCAGTAAACGTATAACTTTGGACGACATTGGCACAAAAGTCTTCATACTTTTTAATGCACTGTATTATGTATGTTGTATCTTCTTGTTTTTCTCTCTTTTTTATAGTTGTATGTCTGTTATTTTATATGGAACTTGGCGTCTGAAACAAAGATTTATATATTTATAAGGCCTTGTTCAGATTGCCACCCCAAATCCAGATTTTATCCAGACTGATTTTGGAAAGGTTGGGCAGCATTAAAACGTTTTTGCAAATCGGATCCAAAACTACAACTGGAGGTGGTTTGAAATGTGATTCCAATCGGATTTCTACAGATGCATCTCAGTCCGGACACTGCTCAAATCTGATTTCAAACCGCCTTTTGCGTCACTCCGCCAAAGAACTTACATGATTGATTAATTGCTTCTATGCTCTTTGAGATTGCTATTGAGATGTGTTGTGTTATTATCCAAGTTAGACATGGACGACTAAACAGGTGATGATCCTCGTACTTTTCACTCATCGCTGTTCAAGCTATGTTTAACAAGTGTTTTAGGCTTA
>NC_045163.1:19155489-19160489 GCF_900700415.2 Clupea harengus | reverse complement strand
TGCGCACAGTAACTCTGCCAGATGAAGCGTGAATGGGTCTCTCTTTCCCTCTTTCACATATAAATCCCATTAATGTATCAGGTGAAAACAATATGGAATCGAGAACAAATCATTCACACAAACAGTCTTCCATAATGATAAAGTAATAGGTGTTGTGTATTCCCACCCGACTGTAGCCTATTTAACGATTCGCTACGGAGTGCGAACCTCCGCAATGCCAGTTAAATTAGCTATGAACTATCCCAACTAACTCTAAATAGTCCTCTTAACAGTTGGTAGATGCGAGTATGTGTAATATAGACTCATATAAATATGAAGGGAATATGAACTTGTGTTAATATGAAGCTGCCCAGGCACCCAAGGTTTCTACCTAGCAAAGCTTTTTACTATCCTAACTATCTCTAGCTTAGGGAACCATCTTAACAGTTGGCAGCTGCTAGCATGTGTAAACATGAACTCATGTTGATATGCGTGAATATGAACTCCCGTTAATATGAAGCTGCACAGGCACCTTGAGGGTTTCTACCTTTTTCTATAATTTTATGAGTTAAATTGAGGAGACCTCAAGCCAATTATGTCCATTCACCACCCAAAGGCTGTTGCACTGCCACTGCAAAATCAGTGGGGGTGTAGAGAGGCGTAACACACTGTTTGCTGCATAGCCTGAAGCAACGTTTCATTTCTCAAAATTAGCTCAAAAACAAAAGGCACTCTTGGGTTGAGAGTAGAGCTGCAACGATTAGTCGACGTAATCGACGATGTCGATTATGAAAAATTGTCGACGATGATTTTTATTGTCGACGAGTCATAAAATATATTTAAAAAAAAAAAATTTTTTTTTTTTTTGGCAGACGCTAGCAGAGCTACCGGTAATTTTCATTCGGCATTGCAATGCACTATAGGAAGTGCGAAATAGTGCATCTTTAACTAATAATAATTGACCATCATTGAGAAAAAGGGAACAGAATCTGCAAATAGCCTAGCATACAAATCATGCACCGTTTTCTTTGCCCTCCGTTCTTGTACCTTCATGTGCTGCATATCAGAAATGGCCGACTGAAAAGCGAATTATTCTGAGACGGCTCATGTTACCATGGAAACAATAAACAAAGCTAGCTTTAGTAGCTGCTGCATATGAGATATGGCTAACAGAAAAGTTGTAATTTTTCTCAATGATGGTCAATTATTAGTAGTTAAAGAAGCACTATTCCAGTATTTCAAAGAGAATGAGCTGTGGGAGCACAAGAACAGTGAGTGTCTAGCAGCAATTATCATAGACATATATGATATATCTATAACTTATAGTAAGGTTTAAGCTTACATGTTGGAAAACAGAACGTCTCATGGAGGATGCTTGCTAACGCTATTTCATAAATGTTAAGTGCAATGTAGTAAATCAGTGAATTATCAGAGTAGCCTGTATTTTCGTTTGTTCTGAATAGTTAACCTCCTCCACTTAGCATTCTTCAAACAAAAGATTGTGGAAAAAATATATATTTCATAAGTTGAATTTGAATGTCACTTGCAGCCCAGTTATTCTTGCGTTATTTTGCACTTGCAGAGGCTTGATTGCTAATTTGAGTTACTTTTAAAACTTTATTTGCACTTTCTCTTTACTTTTAAAAGCATATTTGCACTTTAATTTGTATTACTATTTAATGTATGTATTATGATTACATTTGTTACTCAAATACATTTGAAATTCAAATTCCAACATTTTGAGTCGTTATTTTAATTTGCTATGGGAAATAATCATTAGATTAGTCGATTAATCGAAAAAATAGTCGATAGATTAATCGATTACCAAAATAATCGTTAGTTGCAGCCCTAGTTGAGAGTGATCACAGCCACTTGCAGATGATGTTAAATGGCTTCACAGAGACATTAAAAAATCCTGAGAGAAATAATGGGACCGCTAGAGCTGACTCTGATATCAATGTAGTCAATGAAGTCCTTTTCCTCGCCCTTCTCAAACATGTTAATTCAATGGTTGCAATTCCCACTGCTATCATGTCAGAAGATTAGTGTTTATGATACTAGGTCACCAGGGAATCGATTAACACATTTAGCAATGTTTTGCATCCATTCCCATACGACACCATAACACTAAATAAACGCTCAACAAATAGTTTTCACTGTGAGTGGGAATTAGGTGTGTGTGTGTGTGTGTGTGTGTGTGTGTGCGTGCGTGGGGGTAGTATTTTTGCTTGAAATTCCCACCCCTAGCTCATACAACTTTAAAATGGCTAGTAGCAGGAAGGACTTTGCTAGTAGTGCTCACACCACAACTACATGGCATGTACACTATTACACGGTTACATAACGTTGAATACATTGCGGCTAATACACGGATGTGGTCAATACACCGGTTTGTTTTATAAAATGACATAAAATACTGTACTGCGGTTTATAAATGGTGTGGTTAATAGTCTGAATAATACTGTAGGGTGGGTGTGAGAGAGAAGCTGCGTGCTTTGGAATGAGTGTGTGTGCTTGTGGCTAAGTGAGTCTGTCTTATTTTTAGGAGAGCGTGTTTGTATGATCGCAGTTCTTAGTGTCTTAGTGACTTTCTCTCTCTCTCTCTGTGTGTGTGTGTGTAGGTGCGTGCGTGCGTGCATGCATGCGTGTGTGTGTGTGTGTGTAAAATCTAAATCATAAGCCCGATGATGAAAAGCACAATGCCTTTCTGACTGATCCCCCTGTGTGTCGACAGGGAATCCAATTTGTTCATCTAATGAGGGCAGATACACACTCAGTTAACACCCACCCTTTCTGACGTAGGTGCACGCACACACACACACACACACACACACACACACACACATACACACACACACAGACTAACACATACACACACTCACAATCACTCCTACCTAGCATGATTAGATAATCATGAGACATCATGTTCCACTGAGAGCTATGATTATCTGTGGCTGTCAGTCAATATGGCATCCACTCACAGGAGGAGAGAAATGTAGAGAAAGAGAGAGAGAGAGAGAGTAGAAGGAAAGGAGTATGGAGAGAGAGAGGGAAGAGAGAGAGAGAGAGAGAGAGAGAGAGAGAGAGAGAGAGTGGAGGGGAAGTAGGATGGAGGGAGAGGGAAGAGACAGAGTCATTTGATAAAGAGCACATTTGCTTGTGTAATTATGACCGTAGGTGTGATTTGGAGTCGGGAAGTCAAAGCGCGAATGAAAAGGACTCTCCCTCATTACTCACCAAATGACAGCATGAACAGGCTGTAGTGGAGAGATGGAGAAGTGAGGAATGGAAAGAGAAATAGAGAGACAGAGAGAGAGAGAGAGAGAAAAAGCCTGCGTGTGAAATACAGTGGGTAGGATTTTAACAAAATTGGCACAAATAAACATCCCATTTCCGTGACAGAGACTGAGATTACCGTCGTGTTGTTGCTGATGAATACATGCATCTTTATCCTGACATTTACGGCTAGGTGTGATGGGCCTGTTTATAGCCTAATGCTGTATCAGTAGCCATAAATCTCACAGTAAGCCAACAGGATTTAGCTACTCAGAATAAAAAGCACACAGAAACACGCGCTGAACAGGAGGAAAGGGTGTGTGCCTGCTCACACTTCTCTTGCATGAGGTGAAAGATAATTAGGTCCCAATTTACAGTAAGTGCCCTTTAATTGCCGAGTGATTATGTTGAAATTATACAGGTTAGCAAAGGGCACTCTCTACAGGGAGGCATACTGTTACATGATACTCCCATCCACGACACTGCTACACGATACCCGTACTTGTCACACAAAATTCACACGCTATCTCTGTTAAGCTTTTACAACTACAACAAAGACGCACTGTATGTTAGGCAAGTCAGATGCTAAAGAGCTGCCCTCTCTTCCTTCTAAGTTTCAGGTTGAGGTAAGTGTGTGTGTGTGTGTGTGTGTGTGTGTGTGTGTGTGTGTGTGTGTGTGCGTGTGTGTGTGTCTGCGTGTGTGTGTGTGTGTGTGTGTCTCCAAATCATAATCCACCCAGTCAAATCTCTAATCCATATTCAAAGCAAGTTCCGCATGTGCTGAGGTTGAACAGTGGAAATGACTATATTCCTGTGACAACATCAAAGTCTGTGTGTGTGTGTGTGTGAGGATTTGCCTATTGCCTGACTAGTGAGACCCGTGAGATGGAAGTCAGTAAGGATTTTCATATAACACACTGAGAGACAGTTGTCGCCCACCTGTGCCGGAGGGGTGGGTTCATCAGGGTGGGACAGTATGAGGTGTGTTTTCAACTAAGTGTGTGAGTATAAAACATTTGCATGTGTGTCTGTCCACAAGTCACATTTTAACAGAGTAGTGGCGCAGAACGTGTTTCACAGGCTGTGGTCGCAGGGCCCAACAGCACAGCTGAGTGTCTGCACTGCCAGAGAATTAGCCTAGACCCACAAACTGACCGCCTAACAGCATGCATGCTGCTATTGTCATTATGTCGGCCTGTGTGTGTTTGTCTGCAGTCATGACAGAACACTACAAGTCCGCAGACACAGACCCATGCACTGCTTTTTACAGAACTCCCATTTACAGAGAGACACAATATGGAAGGACGGCAATAAAAGCTCTTCTCTCCTTTCATTCTCATCATCATTCTCATCATCATTCTCATCAGCCTCTCTCTCTCTCTCTCTCTCTCGACTTCCTTCTGTTAGCTTGATTGGTCTGCATGTAGGATCAATACCCTCTCAGCTCGGTACACAGTGGCCCCTAAAGTTGCAGACCCTCCCTCTGTGGCGTTTCCTTCCCGCAGCCAATTACGTGATATGATCAATACGCAGGCCTGTAATGGGATATGGGTTGCCGTGGGGGCCGAGGAAGCAGAGCTTCCAGTCCAAACCAGGGGGCCGTGGTGGGGGAGCGTCCTGGGAGGCAACCAGTCTACCAGTCAGCCTCCAGCTCTGCCATGGAGCAGTGTGAGGGGAGACGAGGAGGAGGAATTAAGAGAGGCTTATCTGCTCGGGGTGGAGAGACCGGGGGAAAGAGGGACTGC
>NC_045163.1:19102989-19147989 GCF_900700415.2 Clupea harengus | reverse complement strand
AGTCATATCTCATAAATGTGCACAACCCAGAGATCTCATCATAAACCCATCAAGAGTGAATATGACACAGAGGATGCAATTGGCAGTGATTTCGGAGTCCGGAACCTTCCATTCCAGCTTCACTCCAGCTTCTCTTCACTTGCATTTCAGCACACACCCACTGAGAAATACTGACATCCTTCAGCGAGAATCAACCGTCAGCTGACACGTGAACATTAACACTTCGCCAGCTCCCGAAGCTGCCAGGTGGGGAGACTTTGTGGCGGCTGGAGGTGGGAGCTGGCGCTGGAGGTGATGGTTGTGAGGGTAGTGGGGGGGACTCAGTGTTGGAGGGGGGGGGGGGGGGGGGGGGGGGGACTTCCTGGCCTGCACCCGCTGCTCCGTGGCCGGGGCCGGGGTGGGAAGGCAGTAAATTAGAGGGACCGTGTGTATCAAAGCCCGCCGTGACCTTTCCCTCCTCGTAAATCACGGCGCCCATTCTCCTGCCAGTTCTGCCTTTCAGCCAATTTGTCACACGGGAGTGCAGACATGAAAAAGGCGACGGGGGCTGCGGGGCTGCGGGGCCAACGGAGCGACTGGTGGAGGGTGGATCAAAGCCCTGCCATCATCCCACGGCCAGGGCTTGAGGGAGGGGTAAAGGGGGTGCCACAGGTGCCGTGTCAAGTGGAGAGGGCCTCCAGAATATCTAGAGGATGGTGGGAATGATCGCAAATACTCACACATATACTGGGCCAACTGGGTATCACAAGAAGTTCATGTAGTGCTGTTCTTTCACAAAAACATCAATATGTCCACAGTCACATTCACCAACCAATACGACACAGATTATGCTCAACATCCCAGCATGCTAACCCTTTTCAAATTCAGTATAGTCCATTCAGTGCATAGCAGAGGTTTCCGACATTGCTGCAACACACTCACACACACACAGGGGCAGTTGAACAAATTCACATCCACATTCACCAACAGCGCAAGGCCAGTCTTTCTAGGGCTCCCTCTGTGCATGTAGGCTAGTGTGTCACCACTGCACGGTGGAGCCCACTGCAGCGGGGAACTGAGCTCGCTGGTGGTGTCCAATGAAACTCCAGTACCGCTCTCCGTGCAGCTCCGTGCCAAAGCAAACAGTCAGAGCACTTAACAATTAGCCAGTCATCCACCTTCTGCCCCGTCTGAAGACTTTACGTGGTTCGGGAAAGCTTCGGGAGAAAGCTTAGTCTAAACAGCAGTGGGTCCCACTTCCCACACACCTCCCCTTAAAAAATTGAGTTACATAACCGTGGGTGATTTATTTATTTAATTTAACTTTTTTTAGGATAGGAAGCCCCCAGGACAATGAAGACAGATGAGCGCACAGGGTGCGCGAGAGGAGAAATAAAACACCCACACAAAAACAAGCAGACGCATTCAGGAGCATGCCCGCCATTCAGATGTGTAACACGCCAATTTGTGATTTAGTCACATTCGCTGGCTGGGAGAATATAGCTCCCATTTGGAACCCTCCAGAGAGCGTTGGCGGCCGTCCACATTCCACAATCCTCTCCAGTTTCTCCACTCTCTCATACTCTCTCTTTCTCTTTCATGTTGACAAAGTCATAAGCCCTGGTTTCCCCCTTGACCAGCAGGAGACTGATGGAGCAAGCGTCATCCACCACCTCCTCCCTTAAAATGATATATCTCTCTCTCATATTTCTCTTGTTTTCTCTCAAACACTTTAACTTTGGAGAGAATGGAGCGGTGATTTGTTTCAATTAATTTGTTTAACCATTAGGTGTATTTCAGATGTACCTGTTACATGAATTTTAACTTGTCACCCAACCAAACTAAGATATTTGAACCCATTGTTTAAACGCAAGAGAGGAACATGTTAAATAAGGCAGAGAGGTCGTTAAATCGTTAGACGTCAGTGCCTTTTTGACAGCCCTTGCACTCCAATCTCCCAAAAGCACCTATTTGGGGAGCTTCTCTCGTGATCCAACCACACCCCTCTGCAATCCGGGGAGTCGCCTGATGCGGGCACGACCCGATCGCACAGGCTGCCCCTCGGGCTACAGAGTTTCAGCAAGCCGCACCTTCCAGTTCACCGCTTTATCCGTATTAATCAAAGCCATAGGGGCCACATTTCATTTTGTACAATATTACAGGAAAGTAAGGCAACGGTAACAAGAAGTAAGGCAACAAGTTGCTATGGAAATGCCGTGTGGTAACTGGGACACTGTGTGTAATTAAAACCAACCAGCATTTCGTAAAACTCTATCTCTATCAAATAGACATTTGAGGACTGCACAAAAGCGCAGAAAAACCTGTCATTGCCAAGCCACTGCAGGGGACAATACGCGTCCTCTGTGTGGACGACAGCTCCGTCTGAAACTCAGTGAGACTATAATTTCCTTGGTTAATGTTTTGTCAGAGTTACATAGGTCTCCGTCATGACAGTTCACAGTCCACGTCACTTGAGCAATTGAACGATGCCAGAAGGGCAATAATGTGCAGCCAGTGTGTGTTGGTGCAGCAGGTTAACAGGTCACGTAGAGTATGCCACCTTACCTGAGACATCTGTGGTCTGAAGTTTATCTGCTTCAGGTCCACTGAGCCAGGTGACAAATTGTGCAACATTTGGCACAAAAGCACGCCATCCCGGAGCGCCTGAGCCAAATCGAACACGACCGCCGAGGGCCACACAACCCGGTGATTCAGGGGCAAAACCTTGCAGTCTATCAGCCACCGGCCGCATTGTCTCCATTCCTCCATGTCGGCTTCAGAATCGGCAAGCTTCCCACCAACACTAGATTTAGCCAACAAAGTGGCGTTTAGTGCGGAAAAGAGTGGCCGCCGCCTCGGCTAAGCTCACTTAGAAAGGAGCAGTTCCGAATGTCACCCTGGACACAACCGCCAAACCAATCTGCTGGTCAGTTCGGCGAGTTAAACGTAGAACGAAATATTTATGTCAACCGCAAAGGCAATAACTCATCCAATTGACTATAGGACCAGTAACTTTTCCAAGTTCGATATAAATCCTGTTTGGCTCGTTCTCCAGATCTCCGCTAGGAAATTGCTATTTCTGTTCTCTTCTGCATTCAGTGCCGTGAGAGCTTGATTCAGCCACGAGCCAATATTCTGTCTCATTTGCTACCAAAGTGAGGTTTGGAGTCGATCTTACTGTACCCCACAAAGCACGATTCATATATCCTCAGTTTAGATTCCCAAGAGCCATGATAAATTTCCTTTTCTTCATCATTTTCCTGATGGCTTGAAACATTTACAGATATTCCTCGCAAAAGTGCGTAAATGGCTTGGCTAAATTGTTCTATTGCTTGTGAAGCGTTTCAGCAGTCTTGTCTTCTTTTTGGAAATGAAATGGCAAGTTCGACGCAAGAACAGTTGCGCGAACCTAAAGTCCTAAAATCTTTTCTCAGCAAATTAATGTGAAGCGTATGTAGAAGGATAAATCCATGCTCACAACAGTCCCACTGCTCCGCGAAAGAGATGTCAGCATTTTGCAAATCAAGACGGCTGTCTTTCTAAGCAGTTTTGAAAACGCTGTGATGTGTGAAATATATAATATTGACGCTTAACCACTTTAAACTCTTCAGATTTTTTACTTCAGTAACGTTGAGCTTTCGACAATAACGTTGAGTCTCTCCGCAAAACTACTCGACCCGAGGCTTGTCCTGCAAAAACATGCTGTTCACGCGAGCTTCCATCCGTAGCAGGAGGCAACACAGTCACCCGTTACGTCTTCAGTAACCGCTCCTTGTGGTCAATCCGGTGTTTTTATTTTCTTGTTTGTTGTTGTTCCTTTGCTTGTTTTAGTAGTCCTCTCTTGAGTCGAACGCTGTGTGTTCTCTCTCTCCAACTATTCGCTCCCTCTCAGAGCTCATTCGCAGGCTGTGCGGGAAAGCGTGCGCGCGCAGGAAAGCTAAAAGGGCGGCGAGAGATTACATCTGGGTTCCGGGCTACGCTCGCTCACGTGTGTACAGTTTGTTAACGTACAGTTTGCTATTTTTGTGATATTATTCTTAGGAACATGTCAAAACTATTTTACAAAAAGAACAACACTGGCTAGTGGTCTTCTCACAGGTGTAGGTAGACGGGGTGAATCCTTGTCATCCAGGAGAGATGCCTGCGTTAAATTCCATATTCTGTATTAGCGAAAGCTCTATGGGCAGCGGAATGTGAGGAATTTTGTTTGTGTTTTTTTCTTTCTTTGAACGTTTGCCCGACCCGCTTACTTAGATAATGGTTTTCACACCTATTTCATGGGTATGCACACATTATAAGACAAATAGGGTTTTTTTTCTTCTGGAAAAATGGAACAAAGTTAGACCCTCTTTGTGCTGACAAAGTTTACCTAGCAATTGCATACATATTCCAAAACCAATAGCACTTCAGCTTCTCAGGACGCTTTGAATACTGCAGGCAGTAATCGAATGTCAGTCATCTTCAGACGGAGATTATGGGCTAAATTGTTGTTAGTTGTCGGTGGCTGTGTGGAGCAGTTGGGGGGAGGGGGCGGGGGGATTGTGAGGACATGCATGGCTACGCGTGTGGAAGATGTGGGAAACTCTAGCTGACTGTGTTCCTGTGATTAACATCAGTGCATTTGTGTGCCCGTCCGATGAGGTGGTTTGGGGGTGTGAGTGGCACATTGGAGCTGTGGGTGTGTCTCACAGAGGGGTAGGGATAATGAATGGAGCTCGTTCCGAGTGTACTGGGGTTGACTATATAGAGGCTGTCAATGCTCATAGCAATGGCCAGACGTTGTAGGAGGGGCTGTGGATCCGGATCAGGCGATGATCCAGCAGATATTGCAGAGGGGCAATGCCGCTCCACCAGACCCTGCTCAGGAGAAGGGAACTGGGGGAGACAAGCTCCACCTGCCAGACCTGGCTGCTATCCACTGCCACAGCAGCCAACCTTCCTTCCTCACATAGGACCCTGCCTTATTCATGTATTTCACTTTGAGTGAGGGAGAAAATGAGTTAATTTAACAGCAATGCCCAACACAACTATTAAAACTACCTCTGGACTTCTGAAGGTAAGGTCTTCTGTTGACCGTTCTTCCTAGGTAATGCTGGAAGACATGCTTATCTGGAAGATGTTGACATTCATGGATAATGTAAGCTTGAAGGAAGTAGTACATTTTCTATTGTGCAGTTTATCACAATTCACGTATTCATTATTATCATACAAAAACTAAAGCATACATACATACATACACACACACACACACACACACACACACACACACACACACACACACACACACACACACACACACACACACACACACACACACACACACACAAACACACATTCAGAAATTGTCACGCATAACTGGGATACCTTTTATCACAACATACTCTTTTGCTCACTTGTAAGATTTCAAGGTGTTAATGCCAATTCAAGTAGGATACAATCTTGAAGTGTTATGTGGTTATGTGCTGGAATGAATGTTTGTTGTTCTTTGTTTTACCATACCATCGTTCTGATCCGTGCTGGCATTCAACCTTCTCAGATCAAGTGGCAGTGTGTCGCCATCTAGCGGTCTGTGTTTTAAGTCATTGAATAGAATAACCATGAAGCTCTGCATCGGGGCGTAAAACTGAGATCTAAACAAGAATGTTCAAAACGAACGTGCGGTTAGCGAGTCGTTTACCAAAACACACATGAATGAATTCACGAGACAGTTATCGCTTTGAACAAGCAGTCTCCCGTACTAGGGATACATGACATGAAGTGAAAATAAACCGACCTCAACTTATAAGCAGGTACGATGAGAAAATGCTTTATGCAAAACAGCTTATTAAGGGAACGTTCCCAGAGATAAAAAAAATTCAAGGATGTGAAATAAAGTGTCTCGTGAATGTGTAAATGAATGTAAAAGTAAATTGCAAATAGTACCCTATATTTGGCATCATGCAATAGTGAGGCAGTCAGTTGTGAATCTGAAGAGTTGTAGAGGATGAAATCAACTTCATATTTTAGAGTGTGGAAGAAATTTAGCTTTTGTGAAGTAATGTACTTCTATCTATAGCCCCAATACACAAGTTCATTAATTCGATTTTGCTTTTACAGACTGGCACATGGTCTGCCCACATCTGAGAAAACCAACTGAACGAATGGCTAAAATCTCGAGAGGCATTGTACCATTTGAAGTAAACTACTGCCAGGCTCTGTTTCATTACATAACGACAAATTAGTGTCAGTGGTGTGTATAGCACACTGGGGTCTTAAAAAGCATCTCACCGTGGTCTACTGAAAATGTCATCCAACATCCAATTAGCTGACTCGAGCAACAAGAAGGACCTATTATTTTCCTCAGTGTTGCCCAGGTGGGATAGCTGTTGCCTGGAGTTATGACATGAAGACATAAAACTAAACCTAATTTAAGACACAGATTGGTTTTGGTTGATGTATGACTGTACACTACTGGAGTCCATTTTCATAATTGAGACCAGGGTAATGTTGCATGATAACAGGAAACACAATATCGTACTTGAACATCAGCTTGGTCGGACCCACTGTTTAACAAGATAAAGCAAACGAGTGTGCTGTGTGCTACATGGAAGATTAGACAAATGAGATTTTTACATTTTGCTATTTCTTGTGAGCAAGTTTTGATGACTTAACCTACTAAATCCACGCTCCTCTGATCACACACACCAGTTCCATGCAGATTGGGTATGGATGGCAATTTAGCACCCAGTATTGCAAATGCAGCTGCAATTATACAGAAGTGTTCTATTAGAAACTAAATAGCGAACTGTCTCTTTAGAGGTTCATTATAGAATTTCCTGCACCGGACAATGCTTACTGACCATCTGGCACGGTCATTAACAGGGTTCTTGATAGCCAGGTAGAGAGTAAGTGAATCTAGGAAGGAACAGCACAAGCTAGATGTTGTTTTCTATCAGTTTATGGTGAAACAACAATCAGCAAAATGCCCTTATAGGGAGGAACAATAGACAAAATTTACTCTCAGAAAAAGTGGGTTTAACAAACTGTATTCTGAGTTCTGTATATATGTAATGATGCAGATTGTAAACCTTCAGATATCATTGCCCAGGCTATGTGCAGACATCCATGCCAACAGATAGGAGACAGTCCTTGAGAAGAGGTCCAGTGGTGAACCTCCCCGTGTCTAATTGGAGGAAAGCCAAGGACTCTCCACCCTTGCCGAGAGAGGACTCTAAAGCTTACCTAATGCAAAAGGGGTCACTGTAGACCAGGATGCAAGGTCATACACTGCAGAGGTCAGGTGTAAGTCAGATGTGTATCTCTGCCTCCACCAGTTTTTCCAGACAATTACTCTGGTATATGCAATGCCATGGAAACTGGTTCCTGCCAGGCCAACCACCTTTTGAAGGTTGCGCTAATAAAAAATACATTTCATAAGGAATACTTGCATTGCCACTACAACTGGACTGGACTTGACCATGACCGTGTCTGTTTACATATCTAGATCCAGTCAGCATTACAATGAGTTTTACAATAGGAAAGCAAATTGAAGCTTAATAACATTATTTATAGACTGTTAATAACACGGTAATTAAATTACCTCACATCTTAACATTTTAGTAGGTGTCTGAGACTGATCTTACCTGGTGTTCTGGCAGCAGTGCAGTTCACAGTGGGTGGGCAAGCAAGATTAAAGTACGTGGTGGAGACTGGAGTTGGCACGAAAAGCTTGTGTACAAAGTGTGATCATTAAAATATCATTGGTATCCTGTTTTTGTTACAACTATCTATATATCTCTCTGACAAATACAAATTATGATGTATGACAGTTAAACTAACCCTACCAATGCCTATGGTTAATTTCATTCTGCATTTGTAAACTTTATAATAACAAATTATGATAACCGCAAGGTCCCAAGTTAATTGAAAAGAAGATATACTTTTAGTAAGCCTGTGAGTGGTTGATGATGAAAGCCACAGAAAGTACTTCTGCTCTCCTGCACAGGTAGGGGGCACTGTAAGGGGGGGGGGGGGGGCACAACAGGCCTTTAAGTTATTCAAAAAGAAAAGCTTATCAGAGTGCTGCCAACGAAAATGTTTCCCATATTAGTGTAAAACATTCAATTTAATGACAGAACTTCTTGCGCTTAAATTTCACCAGACCTGACTGTTAAATCACTTTCTTCTCCATGATGCTGGTAGTGGGACAGAGGAAATCAAAGTATTGAAATTCATGATTGGGCGCTTTTGACATGGAACCATGGAACCATGTGCTGCTTGTGTATGGCAAGATCAATGAACAGACCAGGGGATAGACAAAGAATATTGAAACAGAAAGAGAGCCGCTGGATTTATAAACTAAAAGCCATGACTTTCACAGGTATAAAGGACTATTGAGATGTTGTCCTTTCTTTAAAAGATCCAAATTGTGCTAAATTATCTAGTCTATTAGAAATTCAATTCAATTCAATTCAATTCAATTCAATTTTATTTATATAGCGCCATAACAATACAATTGTCTCTAGGCGCTTTACAGAGCCCAGAGCCTGAAACCCCCTTAGTGCAAGCACAATGGCAACACGGGCAAGAAAAAACTCCCTGTTAGTCAGGAAGGAACCTTAAGCAGAACCACGGCACATAAGGGGGAACCCATCTGCTTGAGGTCGGCCGGGTGGAGATAGGAAGGGGGGAAGGGGGGAGGGTTGTGTGGCAGAAGGGGAAGGGAAACAACAGGTGTTGTACATAGCCTGCATTTGGTAGATGTACATAATATATATACAGACATCCAGTGGTAAATACATGATACAGACAAGACCAGTTTAGTGGATATACACTGTGCTGATAGGGTTACTATTACAGGGGTAAGGGGAGTAGGAACAGAGAAACATGTCGATGGTGGCAATAATATATATTGTATATAAATGCTAGCATAGGGTATGAGGTAGAGTAAGTGTACAACAGAGAAACATGTCGATGGTGGCAATAATATATATTGTATATAAATGCTAGCATAGGGTATGAGGTAGAGTAAGTGTACAGCAGTGCGGTGGCGGTGGGTGCAATTGGTCGAGGGTTTCTGCAGGTAGACCGGGTGGAGAGACTACAGCAGCGTCCCATGGCGAAGATAGTCTAGATTAGGAGAGAAAGAAAAAGAACAGAGTGAGTGGGTTATTATAGGCATTAGCAATGTGATAAGAAAGGAGAGGGAGAGGGAGAGAGAGAGAGAGAGAGAGAGGCTGCCTGGCTGGGTGTATGGGGATTTTATTTAATATTTAGTTGGCTGGCGACAGTCGCAATACGCGCCGTGTGCTGTACCCGGGATCTTCCGCACTCCTTCACGGTACAACATACGCTGTCTGTAGCCCAGTTATGTTGATTAGGGGGGTATTGCATGTGTTTTAGATGTGTTTAGCTATGCTGGCATTTAGCATTTAGTTTGGTTTGGCATTTAGTTTGGTTTAGCATTAGTTATGTTTAGTTATGCTGCCATTTAGCAATTAGTTTGGTTTGGTACATATGGAGATTTTAGTCGTAAGCTTTGTTAGGGTTGCAGGGTACAACATACGCTGTCTGTAGCCCAGTGATATACTTTTTTTTTTTTTTTTTTTTTAATTCTTATGTGTTCAGTTATGTCTAGTTATGCTTGCTGACTGGCTGGCCCAGTAGGTGATGGGTTTGTTGATGCAATTACTTGTGGCTATAGGATGCACTAAAGAGGAATGTCTTTAGTCTTGATTTGAATATAGGTAGGGTGTCTGCATCTCGGATGGAGGCAGGGAGATTGTTCCAGAGGAGGGGGGCTCGGTAGCTAAAGGCTCTGCCTCCTACTGTGGTTTTTGATATTCTTGGAATTACAAGGAGGCCTGCACTCTGGGAACGCAGCGGTCTTGGAGGGCAGTAGGGGACAACTAGTTCCTTAAGGTAGTTTGGAGCCAGGTCATTTAGGGCTTTGTATGTTAGCAGGAGTACTTTGAAATCAATTCTACTTTTGACAGGGAGCCAATGCAGAGAGGCAAGTACAGGTGAGATGTGCTCATATTTTTTTGTTCTGGTGAGTGTACGGGCAGCAGCGTTCTGTATAAGTTGGAGGCTCTTTATTGAGTTGATGCTGCATCCGGACAGGAGAGCATTGCAGTAATCTAGTCGGGAAGTAATAAATGCGTGGATTAGTTTTTCTGCATCTTGGAGGGATAGGACTTTTCTAATTTTGGCAATATTGCGTAAATCGAGTGTGGATAGATGGCTAGATAATGTCATTCTCAATTGATCGGGGCCTACAAGCATAACCTCAGTTTTATCAGAGTTGAGGAGCAGGAAGTTGTTAGCCATCCAAGATTTTACATCTTGCAGGCAAGTTTCTATCTTGGGTAAATGTACAATTTCATCAGGTTTCATGGATAGGTAGAGTTGGGTGTCATCAGCATAGCAGTGGAAGTTAATGCCATGGTTCCTTATGACAGCACCTAAGGGTAGCATGTAAAGGGAAAAGAGCAGTGGTCCGAGGACAGAGCCTTGGGGAACACCGTAGCTTACTCTAGTGTGATTGGATGATTTCTCATGGACATGAACGAATTGATGGCGATCAGAGAGGTAAGATCTAAACCAGGATAAGGCACAGCCTTTGATGCCAACATGGTGTTCAAGTCTCTGTAATAGGATATGGTGATCTATAGTGTCGAAGGCGGCACTAAGGTCTAGTAGAACTAGTATTGAGGTGCACCCATGATCGGATGCGATTAGTAGGTCATTCAGGACTTTGACTAAGGCCGTTTCAGTGCTGTGGTGGGCTCTAAAGCCAGATTGGAGGGTTTCTTCGATTTTGTTTTGGTGTAGAAAGGAAGTAAGTTGCTTAGCTACTATTTTTTCAAGTATTTTTGACAAGAAGGGGAGGTTAGATATGGGTCTATAGTTAGCTAGATTATCAGGATCAAGGTTAGGTTTTTTGAGAGATGGTTTGATCACTGCTATTTTAAATGATTTGGGGACGTATCCGGAAATTAGTGAATTATTCATTACATTAAGAAATGTCATCGTACTGGACTTATCACTGATAGTTTCTAACTGTTTGTGTTTTTGGTTTTCTTGTTGATGTTTTTAGACTGTGCTGTGCTAATATGCTGGAGTAGGATATAGCCTAATGACTGTGACACTGAATGTTTGCCCTTGCCCTGATGAAGGCCTGATCCTAGGCCAAAACATGTTGGCAACAAGTGTTTTTAAGAGTTCTAATATGAACTAGCAATTTGATTAAAGCAGTTTATTGAAAAAAAAGAGTGCCTTGGTCCGACCATATTCTTGAAAGCTATAATAATTTTTTTACCAAAGAGCACCTTCACACCACTTAAGAGATTTACTTATTAGAAGAACGCCGTAGCCCTCCATCCTATCCTAAGAGGAAATCAACTATTGACATGGCCCTTAAAATTCTTAGAGATATATTTACATTCAATTTGCATTTATCTGGAACCATGTGCTGCTTGTGGTATGGTAAGATCAATGAACAGACCTTCAGTTCTCCTTATTTTCTAGATTGTGATAGCTAATCTCCTGGTGTATGAATAATGAGTAGGACTTGTTTCATAGTGGCCAGGCTGAAACCTTTAGTCTCTGTTAAACCTATTTCTGAGCAGGTCTTACCTTCAGGACTTGTTGCACTGATAATCCCAGAAACAGCAGTGCATATCTGATCATATAAATGAAGAATCCCAGCAGCAGAGACAGCTGTACATGAATGTCGAAGCAATACATCCACCGCTCTGACACAGTAGAAAATGGTGACTTAAAGAAAAATAAATCCCTATGTCAATTATAGAGCCGTCATCTATGCGTCAAGTTTTGATAAACTGGATTTGGAAAAAACTCTGGACATGGCATACAGTCACAAACCAGTACATACTCATCCATCCATACCTTCACTCCAACAACCCACTCTTGCTTACATATATCCACTGCAACACAGAAATCACATCAGGGGGTATTTTTTCCTCATTTATTTTATGAAAAAATAAACAAAAACAAAACAGAAAAACAAACAAGTAACAAAAGAAAAAAAAAAGACATGGGAGTACAGGTTCGCGCAAGTGAGTAATTACACCATAGCTTAGCTTTTATCTCCGAGTCCCCCACCCTCACCCCCACCCAGCCTCCCCTTCCTCTCCCCAGCCAGGCCCGCAGGGAGGGACAGAAGCCTGGCTCTAAGGCTAACTTTACTTTAATCCCGCCAAACCTTTCACCTGCTTCCTGCATGGCCCTTCCTGTAAAGGGACAACAAAACAGCTAAAAAAAAGAAAGAGACTTACGGTACACTGGCATGCACGTCAAAAGAAAGTAAAAAATAAAACTTTTTTTTGTTTGTTTTAAAAATATAAAAGGATGTCATTTGAATAGCTTTTTTTTCTTCAGGGGGCCTAAAAATGAGCTGAACTGTGCCTGTATGTGTGTGTATGACTTTTTACATATTTCTGTATATATCTCTTTTTAAAAGGCTGCTTTCAGTAACATCATTCTCACAAGGACCTGATTTTGTAGAGTAGAACATTGGCTTAAGATGTATATTATTTGGGGATTCCATTTTTTTTTGCAATAAGTGCAATCACGTACAAGATAAATCTGAGATAGTACATCATTTCAATTTATATATCTTACATATATATTTCAAAATAACAAGTCTGATAAAATATTTTAGTGTTCTATGACGATCTTGCCCAGAAAATGTCAATTGTATTTAGACAAAAAAAAAAAACTCTGATAAATGTGTATTCAAATGAGTGTAGGCCCAATCCAAATATGCATGAAAATCCTCCTTTTGGTAAAGCCCCTGAAAGCTGAAGGGAAACTCGGTTGGGCCAGACAACTGTGGCAGAGAGACATGGGCAAAGGGCTCCGGGGGGGGGGGTGTTCATTGAGCCAGTGACTTAAATGCAGTCGACGGCTGAACATTTAGCTCGCCCACAAAACATAAACATTGCAACTGACATTCGGAACTCAGAAATTGATGGCGTTGTGGGACGAAGACCCTTTTTTCTAATTCTAAGAAGGGAAAGGAAGGAAGAAAAAAAAAAAAAGGTAGAAATGATATATTCTTGGAAAGACCTTGACAAAGGTGTTAACATCATTTAAACTGTTTTGAATTCCAAAAGAGGTCAGTTGTCTCAGTACAAAAAAGGACGTGGGATTCAGAGAAAGTTGATCGTGTTGTTACTTGTACGCCTGTGAAATGACATCAAGGGTACAAAAAGAGCTGTTTGGGTTGAATACATTCATCTGCACAGAAGACAGACCATTGATACTGATGCCTGTGGTCACATACATACTTACACACACCAAACACCACATCTAGTGGTTCATATATCTCAAAAATAAAACAAAAACACTGTCTACAACAAAGTTGGGGAAACAAAAGAGGAAATAATATACAATGGAGAAATATTTGAAGCACTTGATGTCTACAAATACAACTTCTATCATAACTATCAGACACACGTCCATACCCCTTTCCTCGGGGGCTGCTCAACTGTGATCAAGACGTGGTTGCTTGTTTTTTTTTTTAAACTACTTTTTTTTTTTTTTTAAACCAAAAAAACTCTTAACGCTTACTGCAGTCTCTAATGGAACAACCGTAGGAATAAATTAGCATAGTCTTCAGATCTGCCACCCTGGTAGAACTCCCGCCGGCTGCCGCCCCCGCACCCACCCACAAGAAACCATGTGCCCACATACACAGCCATAAAAATAACCGGGGAACCTAATTCCATTCTCACCAAACACACACGAGAGGAGCGTAATGGTGCCTAAAAAAAAATAATCTCTAATCACCGCACACCCTCAACTGGTAGAAAGTGGCATCACAACAGCATTACAGTTCCGAGTCTAAAACGTGATTTAACCTGCACCGGCCATAATCTGACGGCAGGACATAAATTCAGTCACGACCAAACAAGTCTGGTGTGTAAGATGAGAGAGTATGTGTGTGTGTGAAAGAGAGAGATATATAGAGAGATATATAGAGATTTGTCTTGCTAATTTGCAGTGTCCCAGTTTCAATTAATTGATAATTGGCAAACAACTAATCCAAGTGCATCCGCTTACATCTCCAATGATCGCTACAATGGGAGGACAGGAGGCCGTGAGAGAGTGAGAGCCAGTGTGTGTGTGTGTGTGTGTGTGTGTGTGTGTGTGTGTGTGACACTGGGGTCTGGAGAGGACGGACACAGGGACGGAGTTGGACGGACAAGAGCAGGTTCTTACTCCTGTCCTATCCACATCCCCCAAGAAATGGCATTTAAAAATTGACAGCAAGGAGTACATCTTCTTTCCACAATAATAATACAAAAAAGATTAGGAAACATTTTTTTTTTTTTTCATCCAAGAATACTTAAAAATCCTCTTGTATGTTCTTTGTGTAGGTGTACAGAACTCAGTTAGTTTGGTTGGTGGGGGGGGGGGGGGGGGCATCCCTTTCAAAAGTCAGTGAAGAGTCATCTTTCATTTTGCATGTTTTTGATTTCTGGTTTTTCCTCAAAACAAACAAACAAAAAAAACCTTCCATTGGAAAAAAGCTTGCGAATGTCCCTGTACGCTGTTCTTTTTTTTTCTTTTCTTGTTTATTATTGGTTTTGTTTTCTCTCAAAAGAAGTGAGTCTCAGAAGACAAGGAGGAGGTGGAGGAGGAGGGGAAAAGAAGGGGAGAATAGAGGGGCTGAAACAACTATGACCAAATACAGTTTAAAAAAAAAAAAAAAAACCTAGGTGGGGGGACGGGGGACGGGGACAGGGAGTGAAAAGTAAAATAAATGTAAAAAGGAGCAGTTCCCATGGGGGGGGGGGGGGGGGGGGGGGTTCTGGGGCTGAGGGAGGGGAGACCGTGTGTGTGTGTGTGTGTGTGTGTGTGTGTGTGAGTGTGTGTGTGTGTTCAGTCAGAGTCGCTGCTGTCCGAGCTGGAGCCGCTGGAGCTGCTGCTCCCCGAGTCTGACGAGCTGCTGCTGCCACTCAAACGAGACGGACCGGAACCAGGGCCCGAGCCTTTCTCTGCACAGGGAGAGAGGATGGATAGACGGATGGAGGGAGAGAGGAAGGAAGGAAGGAAGACTGTAGTTAACACTCTCATTCATTAACACCACACTGGTTAATACTCACATAAACACATATAACTACATCCATAATAATGATAAAGATGCCCTGCATGAGGGAAGAGACAAGGTACTGGGAGTGACTCATGGAAATCACCTAGTCTTTATCACCTGAAACTAGGAAATCCCTTCCCAAAGCTCGCCTGATTGGCAGGTACAGAAAACTGGTCAAACAAGTTCTCCTCTATATGCAAATGTAGCCCACAGACCCAGTGGAAGAGATAATGAGCTTTAGTGTGATAACGTGAGACAAGTTTATCAGGCTCTACATCCCAGCAATTAGCAGGTCTTTGTGTCAATCAAATACAGAACCTGCTTGCTGAACAAGTGTGTCTCAATTACAAAAATGTAAGACATTTATAATATCCCTTGATCTCACAAACATACCCAGAAAAGTAAAGGCCACCATGAGTTACTACAGACTGAATTATCCTTTGAAGCCAAGATGGCATTCCTTGCTGACTGTCTACCTAACTTTCAGTGATATAGTAAATCAGAGGACATTTTGTCCCATCTTTTCTGTTCTGACCTCCTTAGACGGGAAACTTCAGGATTTTCAACCTGGGTCCTATTTTTAGATCTTTTGGGGTAAAATTTGTAATAAGGACAATTAACAACAGCAAATCAGCTACGCAATATAATTCCATGGGGCATGCATCCGTAAACCACTTTTTTTGTCATTATAAGGGTCTGACTACATGGGAAGGATCCCTACAGAGATAGATCTTTGTCTGTTTGCCTCAATAACTGTAAAGAAACTACGAAATAAGACATTTTCTACAGAAACAGAAAATCAAACTACAGAAACTGTAGAAACAGTAATTTTCTGCAGTTTCCTTACATTTATTGAGGGCTCAGATTGAAAAATCCCAAGATTTCCTTTCAAGCATGCGTGCGTGCGTTTGTTTGTTTGTTTGTTTGTTTGTTTGTTTGTTTGTTTATTGGGCTGACTTACGTAAGGGTTTCCTCTGCTTCTTCTGCAGGCAGGACTTGACGTACTTCTCCAGCTCGCGCAGCGTGGACGGCTTGAGCGTCTCAAAGTCGATCTCGATCTCGTCAGGGTTGGAGTCGCGCAGCGAGGGCTCGCGCGTCTGGATGATGTGCACCACTCGGCCCAGCTTCTCGCCCGGCAGCCGGTTGATGTCCAAGCTCAGCTGTCGCTTCTCGTCGTACGTCATGGGCAGACACTCCTCCTCCTCGTCCGTCTCGCCCGTGCGGCCACCCTTCTTTGGTTGCCTAGGAGACCAGGAGAGGTCATTAAGGGGTTGCTAGATATTGTAGTCGATTCTGAGATAACAATGACGTAGAACCAGCAGAGAGCTTCCACTTCTATTTCAGTTCCACAGGACAGGGTACAACCAGAGGACACAAAAGCATGAAGGGAGGTTCAATATCTCAACATTACTTTGGCTAGATGAGACACATTCCAATTGACACACTCATAGACTCCTTCCAGCGATTGTAAACAAATGGAGAAGTCTATAGAAACCAGATGAAAGCTCACTAGTTAGCCTAGCTACTGCTCTGCGGTCCATTACGGTGCTCTTCTCCTACATGCATTCCTAAACTTCAATTAAATAGATTATCTCTTCTAAGCCTTTAACGGTCTAAAAGGTGACTAAACCATGGGTTAAGTGCCCCAAGTGTGGACCCAGCCCTACCTTGAGGCTGGGATGGTGCTGTTGGCCTTCTTGGACGGCGCCTTCTTCTGCTGGGCCGCTTTGGCGGGCTGCCCCGCGCTCGGCTTGGCCTTCTTGTCGTCCTCGGGCTTGGCTTTGCTGTGCTTGTTGTCACGCTCCTTCTTCTTCTTGTCCTTCTCTTTCTTCTCCTTCTTCTTCTTTGGTTTGCTGACGGGGGCCTGAGAGAGAGCGGCCAGCTGCTCGTGGACGGCCTTCAGCTGTGGGCAGAGGAGGAGGGAGTTGTAAGAGATGCACCTTTCACGTTGCGCGCACACAGCCAGTCAGTTTACTGATGCGGTCAGCGTACAGGTGTAAAGCTCATCGGGGTGTCACTGAACGACACAGGGAGGCGCTGTGGCAACTTTTCTGAGTTAAGACCAACAGTTTTGGTTTTCCAAAATCAACATGTAGGCCTTAGGTTTACCAGATTGAAGAATAATGAAGAATAATGATTCAGAATGAAGGACCCTGCCGAATCAAAAGGTGAAGTTCTTTTTTTTTTTAATTCAAATCCAATCCAGCCCATGACATTCTCCCTGTTAATGTATTAACATGCTGAGAGGTATGTTAGACTGACTCAAACACTGCTCTCAGTGTTTCCTCATTAAACATGTGGACATTTCATATGAAGTGACGGATGAGCTAGGTTCACTTTCAGACCATGCTTTAAATCAAAAGCAGTTATGTCACAATTCCTGGAGGTTGAAGGAAGCAGGGTTGGCAGTGTGGGCAATTGAGTGGTTGGTACAGTATTTAAAAAAAATAAAACAGCAGGGAATGATACAGTATCATGATTTTTGACCAACCACAGAGTCTCTCAAGGGGCAGAGGGAAATGTTTTACCTGATGCTAATGTTGTGTGTCAACTACAGGTCAATGTTTAAGAATGATCAATTAAAGCTGCCAGTGCTTGATATGCACAACACAAACCTCCAATCATTCATTCTCACACACAAACATATATATACATAGATGCTCACTCTCCCTCACACACACTCACTCACACACACACACACACACACACACACACACACACACACAGTTTCTCCTTCACATACACAGAAATCTACAACCCAGCAATCTCAGAAATCAGCACAATGCTCCCAAACAAACGCCACTCCCCCTAATCATTTAGCCCTCTACTGCTCCTCATTACAACTCCAAGCCACAGTGAGGCACTGGTGCACACGTCAAACTGATGCTGTGGGCCAATGGCGCCCATCTACATTTTCATCATTGGCTATGGGGCGAATTGGGGAGAGGGGGGAGGGGGGCTAATGTGTGTGTGTGCAGAGGTGGGGGTGAGAGGCAGATCACCTGATGCAACCCGTTTTTACTCCCCCGCCTGCAAGCAATGGGCTTCTTTTCAGACAACCGCTGCTGAGAAAGCCAAACGAGAGTAAGGGGAGGGGGATGCATGGACACAACTCAGAACAAGAAACGTTTCTTACTCTAAACACAAAGAGATAGAAAATGAAAGGGGGGGTGGGGTGGGGGTTGGGGGGGGGGGTTAGCCATGCTGGATGGGGAAGGTTGGTAAGGGAGAGTGGTGTTTCTAAACTGAAGCTGTGTCTTTGGGGTGCAGCTGGGAGTGAGTGCATGGTTTTGCTTTTGGTGCCACATAAACGCACATTATGCTTTTCTAAGCTGCAGCAGAGGGCTAAATGTTTAGTTCTTTGACAGGGTGACGGCAAGGGGATAACCAATCAAAAGCTGAGAGCAGCGGAGGAAAAGGAGGGGCCAGCGGACGGGTGAGAGGCCACTCATTGGCCAACCGTTCTGTCCGATCCCTCCAGCCGCAGGAAGAAGGAAAACGTAAAGTGCAGAGAGGAGAAGGAGGCGGAGTCAAAAGCTTAGGCCTGGCCCCTGTGCAATTTCTGAGGGGTTGGGGGTGGGAGGGGGGGGTTGAGGTTGGGAGAGGCTACGCAACCCTCTGAAAAGGTAGGAAAGCTTGGATATTAAAGAAGGAGGAGGAAGAGGATGTAGATGGAGAGGAAGAACAGCAGTTGCGTTTGTCATTTCTTTTGGGGTACTTTTTCGGTCCTCGGTTAATGAAACCCACCTGTTCAGCACCCACCTGTTCCTGCAGCTCTGCCAGGCGAGTGGCGCGCTCCTCCTCGGAGTCGGAGGTGTCGTCGGAGGAGGAGTCACCGCTGCTGCCGCCGCTGCTGCCCGTGCTCTTACTGACCACCGGCCCGCCCGCCGCACTGCCGCCCACCGGGCTCAGTGCCGCCGACTCGTCGGGCATCTTGGCAAAGCGCATCTCAAACACGTCCTACACACACACACACACACACACACACACACACACACACACACACACGGCACAAGAGAAGAACAAGTCTTGTCATGCTGCGTAACCGCCGGAGGTCGGCGCAAACAGCCCCCTCTCCATATGCATGCAAGACCTTACAGAGTTACCTCAAGGGACCAAAACAGTTTGTCACTGTGATTCAGCATATTTTTAGCCCATATTCCAGCACAAGCAAGCAAAAACTATTATGATTATTTGGTAGGGATTTTAGACAAAAGTACAAATATGACTTATCACTTCTGCAAAATAAAAAAATGTGACTTGGGAACCACAGTTACACTTAGTTTGATCATATTTTAAAAGTACTTCACCATGATTGTGTGGTCGTCTCGCTTAGCCAGAGAATGAACACTGATATAGCTCTGCTACTCAGCATAGGCTGAGTTTAAATCTGAGTGCTTGTATTTATGAATAAAAAAAATTAGGGACAAGATGCATAATGGTGCATTGAGAATTGTTTTATAATCAAATAGTTACGGTTATTGAATAGTGAGGCCAGTGAAGATTCACCCCTCAGAATCCAGTTGTTACCCCACCCCTTGTGCTTGGGGCTGTAAACCACCTACCTGTAGTTTCCTGGCCATGGCAACCACCTCATGATCTGGCGGGTTGTATTTGTAACAATTTGAGAACATTAATCGCACGTCTGCAGCAAAATTCTGTGCGTCCGTATACTCCCGACCGTCCATCTTTTTCTGGAAAAAATAAGGAAGCGGGCAAGAAAAATGAAGCCTCCGTAAAAGAAAATCTTGAATTACAGACATTAAACCCACCTATAAAAGTAAACCAACTCTCTGGTATTATTAACAGTTTAATACTAAAGTTAATTTAGGCCTCTAGCCTCCCATGTTAACAGTCTACAGTGGTAAATCACAGTCCATGAAATACGGACCATAAAATGACCACACTCCAGCTACCCCAAGGTACCTCCGCTGAGACCCACTCTCTCCGGTTTGGCTCTACCCTACCTTGACGGAGCTCAGGTCCATAGGGTGCTTGATGATTTCGTGGTAGTCATGCAGGGCTAGCGCGTCGGCGTCCACGGGCTTGTAGAAGGGCCAGGCGTAGGCGGCGTGCTTCTTGGACAGCATCTCCTTCAGGATGGTGTCGCAGTGCTTGAGATGCTCAGTGAGGCGCGAGCGCTTGCCGCCGCCGCCGCCACCACCGCCGAGTGGCTGGGGGGCACCCAGCTCGATCTCCTCCGGGTCCTTCTTGGTCAGCTTGACGGGCCGGGTGACGCTATCGCGCCGCGGGCCCGGCTTGCCACCCTTGACCTCGGAGAGCGGCGTGGGCGACTCGCTGCGGCTGGCCGTGATGGCTGAGGTGTTGGGCGTGGTGGTGTCCGCTTTCCTCTTGATCCCTTTCTTCTGAGGGGACAAGGTGACACAAAAACACACAAAGTGACACTCCGTTAAAGAGAGGCATTAAAGAACAAACCCCAAAACAATTCAGATGGACAACAGATTTTTATATCCACATGTCTACACATTTTATCCACAGACACATTCACAATTTTATGACATCTTCCTTTACACTCCAATGGCTAGTACTGCTCAGTCAAACAAGGTAGAAACAGGGGGGCATCTTACTTTGATCAAGGGCTGAGAGGGCGGTCCCACAGGCATCATGGGTGTAGCCTGCGTGTTCTGTGTGGAGGGGATGTTGGAGGTGACGGGGGCCACGGGCACTGGGGAGATGACCGGCGTCTGGGACTCCGGAGACGTGGGCACTGGGAAGGACGAGGGCGGAGAGGCTGACGATACGGCTGCCTCTTGCTGGTCACCTAAGGAAATGCAAAGGGAAATGTGGAAAACGTTTAAAAAGAAAAAAAACACTATTAATAGACACTCGTGATACACCAATCAGATCCATAAAGAGCTCTGGTATTGGCAGATCAGATTGGAACTGGAAAGAAGTGGATCGATGCTAGATACAAAGACAAACTGTAGTTGAACTGAGTAACTGCAGTAATTTGTATTGGGTCAATCTTTCAATTACAGCAGCGATTAAATGCGGCTTACCTATTCCGGGTGGTCCAGTAGGCTTGCGGCCTTTGGGGGGCTTCGGGGCAGGTGGGAGCAGCTCTACCTCCTCCTGGGGCATCTGAGCGACCTTCCCGAGGAAGATCTTCTCCAGGGCCTGAGCCATGAGGACGATATCGTCTGTGGGCTGATTGGAGGAGAGGCGGAGAGAGAGAACTCAGATTTAGGCCAATCGAGTTCAGAAGGCCGAAGGTTTTCACTGAATCAATTAGCAAAATGCTACTAAAAGTGATTACACAATTTAATGTCCAATTTTAGCAGAAATTCTGCTTCAGCCAAGTTTTCATTTTGCTACATCACCCCTTAGAAACCTAGCAACCACTCAGGAAGCTTTTCAGCTGTTGCCATGGCAAGATCTATACAAAGGATGACTTGTGAGTCATTCTTTTTTTTTGCCGGTAATGATCCCTTTTCGCTAAATGAAAGGTCAAGGAAAGTGTGGGCGCCTGCCTGAAGAAATGAAAGGGAACACAGCGCTGAAATGGGACCCACCCATTATGTCATTAAGTGAATGTCAAACCCAAAGTCCTAATCACACAAGTTGTGTGCAATATTATCTCCGTTCTTCCAAACTGTGGGATGCACTCACCTTGTTGTAAATGTAGCAGTTGGTGAACATGGTGTTGAAGTCCTGCATGCACTCGCTGGCACTCCAATAGTAGGCATTCTCCAGCCTCCTCTTGATTGTGCCCATGTCCATGGGGCTCTTGATTATCTTATGATAATCCTGAAAGACAATTATGCAAGTCAGTGATTAGAGACGTGGAACCTCGTGTACCTCATAATTAAAAAGGAGCCCTCGAGCCACGTTGCCTTTCTGACTGACTCACAGAAAACGTGCATAGAATGGAAGAGGTAGGATGCTTTTTTTTTTTTAAGTGCAGCTAGTTTGACATGGTGCATTGAACTGAGATATGACAGACTGTGAGATATGGGGGAAAAAACAGTAGTTACGAATCAAACAACAATCTATTTACTGTGTCATTGGACGAGCATATCCTGACACTAGACTACTCCGCATCTGCTATCACTTTGCATCACTCTGACCACAATGCACCTTCAAACATGGACCTGCACTACACAATTGCTGTTTTGTTTATTCTGTATTTGGCTGTATGTATTCAGGTGTGAAGTGGTGTCTTCCTCTTGCATGACTACAATGACACAAGACCGGTGGGCGTGAACAGGTTTGGACCAAAAGAAGTGTGCAGCTCTAAGTGAGCCACATATGCATGTGTGTGTGTGTGTGTGTGTGTGTGTGTGTGTGTATGTACAAAGTAAACATGAAATCTGAGTTGAGAGCTCACCGGCAGGCCTAGTTTGATGGCGTCCACCGGCGTGTAGAAGGGCCACGCAAACTGGTGCTTCCACAACGTCTTCACCACTACATTCTGCATGTACTGCAGCTGGTTGGTCTTCCGACCTGGCTTTTCGGAGTTGGTCACCTCAGGGGCCGGGGGGTTCGTAGGGGGGGGCGGGGCTGGGGTTGCCGAGGTGACGGCGGACATGCTGGTGATCGGGGATGGGAAGGGGTCGGGGGGAAGGGGGGTGCTGTCGTAGCGAGGAGGACTGCGACCTCTGCGCAAGGCAGATGCGGAGGTGGTGGGGGGTTTCAGGGGGGCGCTCGCTCTGGTTGTCTGTCTGCTCTTCCGTTATCTGATGGGGACTACATCCTACGGCAGGGGCTTTGCCTGCAACCGCTGAAAGACAAGGTGAAGCAAAGGGCAGGTGAGAAACGGCACAAATATGCTAATAAAAAGAAGTTTGTTTTGTATGACAGTGTATTTGGTACACCCTACGCTATAAAGACATCTATACACAAAGCCTAAAATAGACCCAAGGATTATTTTAACATTAAAAATAACTGACCTTTACACATTACACATCTTCTTTAGCAGTGATTCTATTTTTAGCATATCAACACATAAAAATGTAATTCTAAGAAATTGTCAACTCAATGAACACTGTTGCACAGATTCAACTCTCTTCTAGTTCTACCACAGCAAAAAACACTATAAAATAAATAAATAATACAAACAATTATGTGAGTATATATGTATACAGATATGGAATGGGCAGGGATCTTTTAAAGCCATCACATGTTATTAAAAGTCAGAGCAAACAGCCTTGAGCTGAACAGCTGGCTAATAGGTCCCTGGGGGACCAGTCTGATTGGTGCTGGGTCTCAGACTGCCTCCTGTAGCATCAGGCTTTCAGCTGGGACAATAGTACAGGGGGTCACATATTAGATCAGGGTTCAAATGTGAGCCAACTGAATGGCTTCTTACGCCTGGCCCTTCGACAAGCCTGACCCTGCCAAGTTCAGGTCCCCAACTGTTTTATTAAGAGAGAGAAAAATCTCTCTCTCTCTCTCTCTCTCTCCCCATCTCCCATATATATATACACACATCATCGTTCATGTGTCATCAGTAAAACTGGCAGTCATAAATAAGCACACCGATACACACAGTGAGAGCAGAGTATAGACTCTTTGTACACATATCAACTGACAACTTCTGACAACTATGCTGGCCAACTCATTGAAAGGTGATGTTATCACAAACCACTGCAGAACCATCAATGGCTCAAATGCCTCTTCACAGAGCCACAAGCTGATTATGATGAAGCTGCTCTTCAGAACAAGCCGTCTATTTACTTTAAGTAGCCATTACGTCTATGTATTAACCGTATACAGACGCTCTGATGAAGGTTGCCAGAGGAATAACAGGCCTAAGGAGATTTTGCAGCGAAGGACCTCATTCACAAGACGAGGTGGTATATATTTCATCCATATAGAATACCCCTTGTTTACGATCTTCTGTTCTGTTGGTGTTGTGCCTGAAGCACATCAACTGCACCAAATTATTTAAATGACAGTTAAAACACTGTCAATGTCTTCTCATTCACATGTTTACAAAATAAGGGAAGTTGAGAGAGGAAAACTATGAGGACTTGTCCCTCACATCACCCTCCACAAACTGCCAACACAAATGTAGTTGGGGTTTTGACAGGTCCAAAAATCAAAGCTAATAAATCACTACCGTTTGCAACATCTGATATTTATAGAATGTGTGCACTGTGTTACTGACACACATGCCTTACACTGTTGTACAACACCGATTCACATCTAGTGGGTAGTTAAGTTGCAAAGAATACCGGGACCAAAGTAGACCACTGTCCAACATATACTAGCAGTATGTGAATTATATCTAAAGGGCATTCCTAATACACAACACAGCTCACTGCCTAGCTTACTCACACTAGCCACATATATACATTGCAACGTTATTAATATGGCATAGCAAGTAACAATTCAACGAAAAAGTAAAGAAAGTGCATGTGTAGTGACCTAAAATAGCTTGACTAGCTAATACTTAAATGTTACATATAAATCTGAACAGTAAGTTTTAAAATATGTTGCGCTAAGAACATGAAGACCACAACATTACGTACATAGCTTTGTACACGAATGCAAGGCGTTAAAACGTGAAGTTACAGACGTGGACTTCAGTGCATCTGATGACCTCCCGCGTAAACAATCAAATGGCCGTAACGATACCTCAACATTGGCTAGCGAAACTGGCTAACAAGTAACACCAATTCCACACTCATTCATTCTACAGCTCATCCGTGTGCTATAATACGCGTGCTGAAATAACAGAGTACTCTCCAAAAGGAGTACACAAGTGTAATTTACAGCATTATGGCCATATATTTCACCAAGACAATTCTGTTTGGCAAGAGTTAGCTTGAGTTAACTCTGTACAAAGCCAGCTGGCTAAAGGCTATCAAGCTACACAACCTAACAAGCAGGCTAACAGGCTAGCGTTCGCATGCGCGGGGAAGGAACAAGCACTGCTCTAGGATCTGCGAGGGAATATTTAAAAAGTACTTTAATGCAATACGAACCAAATGAGAAGTCTCGTGTCTAACCAAAACACGCTCAAACATCTTGATATACAAGTCCGTGTTTGAAAGTGAGAACAGATGTAACATTACAAGATGTGAAAATGTTTTCTTTGGCGTATTAGCTACTGCTTGCTACCTGGCTGTGGATGCGCCAAGCCTTCCTTGCTGTTCTTTTAAAATAGCTAGCTAGGCTTCCTAGCTTTACATTCACCAAAAAGATGGCGGGCAGATGTACCTAGCCTTTAGCACGCTAGCGATATAGTTAGCTCGAGGCTAGTCGGTCTATTTTTTGTCGTACATTTGATCTTAATACCAAGAGCTTACTAGTCCACCAAAATTAAACAAGCTCCTCCGAGTCTTAGCCGACTATAGACCAGAAATGATTTTTGTATCATATAGACATTATTTCGTCTGAAAGACCCGAGGCAGGCTTTTGTTGTAACGTTATTGTTGCAATGCACAGACGAAGCATTGTTGAAAACATTGCTATCTAGTAAACAGCACGCCATGCACAATATCAGGAACAGATTTATAACTACAAGCTAATAAAATGTATAAGATTGACAAGCAGCAGAATACAACATGGATGGATATAAATACTTTAAAATATTACTTATTTTACAGCTCCGAGATGTTTAGCTTGTAGCTAGTGGTCCGGGCAGCTCCTCTTTTATTTCACCGAGCTAGGGGAGCATAGAGATGAGATACAAGAAGTCCTCTGCCCATGCGCAATGGCGCGCTGTTTCACAGACCTGTGAAGTACACGTTCATCGACAGTTGTGTTGCTAAATACAACGCAACTCACCTAGTGGTGAAGACCCCCGCCCCCCAAATACTCACACTCACATGTATGACGACGACTAATCATGGTCATAATTTACACAATCTGAATTTGCGTTATGCCTGTGAAAACTCCAAAAGAGACATCAGTTACACAGACACATCGTCATACTATTAGGTTATTTTTCTTGAAACGAATCGTTTGTTGTCCACATGCCTTTCGTTTATTTCAAAATATAATTGTTCTAATACTAATATGAATCAAACATTTAAACAAAATACAACATTAGGATTCATAGAGAAATATTTACCAGATGGATACGTCAGTCATGATGCAAATCATGAAATACATTTTGTTGACACAGTTCGTTCCTTCTCGCTCCCCGTATTTTTCTCCCCTCTGTTCTAAACTGAACCACTCATGCGCACAAGTGGTCGAGCTTCTGCCACATTCCCCGCCTGAGGCTGAAGCTGAGAAGAAGTGTCTATCCGCTTCTACTTTGTACAAAACGAAGCGAATTCTTGCAGAAATTATTGTAAAATATTAGTTAGATCCACCTCCCCCTTGGCACAGTATAAAATACCAACTTGACGTGCAACCAAGCATCGGCCCGGCCGTGAGTAGTCTTGCTTTTTTATTGTTTGAATGGATCATGGCAGTGCATGTGGAAAATGAAAGAAAATATTTAGGACGTTAGCTCCTAGTTAGCTGTCGTTACTTAAGCTGGTTGGCTAATGCTATTACTCATTGTGAGCTGGCTGCATTAAACACACATTACTGTAGAGTTCCTGATGATCACTAACTACATTTCAGCTGGTCAACTACACCTTTCAGCGAAGTTAATGAATGCTATCTGCTGAGCTAGCGATGAGTTAACGTTTAGCTGGTGACGCTTAATTTCCATCACCACTGTTTGGTGTTAGCTTAGCTTGCAAGCTTGATGAGTCTCTACAGAAGGCCTCAACTGCTAAGCCAATGGGCTAGCTAACGTTAGCATTTTTTTTTACATGTACAATTCTTTGCTATCTTATCTGCACAACCCAATACGATAATATCTTAATTTTGAAGTGGTATGTCTCTAGATTACAATTTGTGTCATTTTCTAACTAGACTGAGGGTGAATGTAGATACCTAACGATAACTGCTGTAAGTTACTGCACTGTGGTAGCGATGTTTGCTTGCGACTCGGAAACGATGCCAAAGTGGCTAACGTTATCCCAGGCCAGTAGCTCGACAGCTAGCTATCTTACGTTAACCAACGTTATTTGAGGTTTCAAGATGAAAGTGGTACATGTTGACACTTCAGTGGCTTCACTTAGTAACGTTTTTTTTTTCAGTGTGATTTTCTTGTCAGTCTGTGTAGATAGGTGGTTGATTTTGAACCATATCAGTGAAGTGTCCAAAACGTGGTGAGCTTTCCTACTTTGGCTAGGTTAGGGCTAATGTTACCTGCCGAGTTTGCTAGTTGTAAACATTACGATGACATTAGTCTTTATTTGGTGTTTACGGCAGGAGGGTTGTGCTCACGCATTTGCTGTTAGGAACACACTGCTATCTGGCTGCCTTACTTGGTTTTGTGTGTAGATTGACATACCTAACTTGGGTGCATAGCGTGCTGTGTGGCGATAACGTTGGTGTTGGGGAGATCATTTCAGGTGAAGTATGGTTTGCCATGCATATTTGCCTACTAGTAGTTGAAATCGCACAGAAAATCCAGCGTAAGATTTTGAGTTCTGTTGGATAATGTCATCACTAATTTGTGAGGTTGCCGTCCATTGGGTTTACAACAGGGGCGATAGAACAACGTAGTTAGGCTAGCGTTAGTTTATCAAAGTACTCTTTTGGTTTTGTGTGAAACGGTAAAGATAAGACAGGGCCTCTCTGAATCCATCTGAAGTTAATGTCCCCGATTAGTTTCAGGATGTCTGTAAGTTAACTCCAAGGATGATGCCTGACTAGTCACGCCCTTTAAGTAGGGAACACAACTTAATTTATGTGGTTTCTTGACATGCTGTCCTCTTCAATCTTGTACTATACAATTATCTGTACATTGGAATGTTTTAGTTAGTCCTGTTTGTTTTGTCTTGGACATAATCACACTAGGTGTTAGTTTGTGTTTGTGTTTGCATTTGTACATTTGTGCTGTGTGGTTCTTTTTGGCAGTCTGGCTGACGTGGAACCAGTTCCAGCAAATCCATTCTCCCCGCTCCATCACCATGGCAACAGAGGAGAAGAAACCAGACACTGAAGCCACTAAAACACAGTCGACATCATCTGGCTCTGGTAGCCAGAGCAAGGTACTAAATTAATCTCCACCTGTCTGAGTATGCATCAGGGGAAACACAAGGATGCCTCCACCGTGCCCTTAGTGAATCTTAGGGCTATAGCCCTTTTGCTACTTTGACACATGCATGTGTCGTCTATAGCCTAGCTATTTAGTGAACCTTACTGGTTCACCAAGAAAGTGGTAACTGAAGGTAACTTTTTAGCAAATCAGTTTTAGGAAGATGAACTCTGTGATGTTGGCTAAAGACAATTCAGAATTAAGCAGTTGTATGAATGTCTGATGAGTCTAGGTAGTTTATCTGTGGTTATCCCCACACCTTATCTATTTATTTATTTTTCATCATGGAAGTACAGAATTCACCTGAAGGCAAGATTAGGCACTGATCCTTATGAAAGCATCTCTCATCTCTTACCGTTCCTTCTCTCGTCCAACCAGTCGGTGCCAGTGAAGCCAAACTACACCCTGAAGTTCACGCTAGCTGGACACACCAAAGCCGTCTCCTCCGTGAAGTTCAGTCCCAGTGGAGAGTGGTTAGCCAGCTCCTGTGAGTACATCATTATCCTGATTTAAGACGAAAATTAGATAAAGAAAGCTTGCGACTTTAGTATAGAAATTGTTACCCAAATATGCTACTTGCTTTACTTTTTGAAGAATTCAATTTGTTTAGACGTCTGTCTTTTTTCTGCCTACTGGAAATTGTATTGGGCCACATATGGATGAATTGTATAGATCTTTACTGTCTTTATCTATTATCATAGATCTTTACTGTGCATGTTGTATGTTCTCAAGCTGATAAGTGCCCATGCAAAGACAGATTTTGTGAGAATTTTCTGCTTATTAATCTAATTCTGATTCATCAGCGGCTGACAAGTTGATCAAAATATGGGGGGCGTATGATGGAAAGTTTGAGAAGACAATATCTGGACACAAGCTTGTGAGTTTTGTCATTGTTCCAAAAAATAATATTGATTTTTATAGGATTCATTCTGCTCTGGTGTTGTCTAGGTGTTTGATACATCTGACCTTTAACCTCTCAAATGCAGGGAATCTCTGATGTGGCCTGGTCTTCTGACTCTAATCTATTGGTGTCTGCGTCTGACGACAAGACCCTCAAGATCTGGGATGTCAGCTCGGTAAGAGTGCTGTGTGTGTGTGTGTGTGTGTGTGTGTGTGTGTGTGTGTGTGTGTGTGGTGATCAGTGGTTAACAGTATGTTACCAGAAGTGCCATCCTTGTATTCTTGGAAAGCTGGTGGCTGAGTGTGGACTTGGGTTTGTTGGCACTTTAGGTAATCAAAGACTGACCTTGGCAGTAATAGCGACTATACAGACAAGACACATCCATGTATTTAAAATGGCCCGATACAATGCAAGTTTTGAAAGGGAAGGGATGCTTTAGCAGCGGATGTTATGACCATTCCCACTACGGTGACTCAGGGTGCCTGGCAGGAGCTGATGGTTTTTTAGTTAATGTCGTTACTGCTTTGATGTGAAGTTATTCTGAAAGAAATGCTATTTTGAAAGACCAGGCACTGCTAAGTTATCACAAATACCTCTTATGATCATGAAGCAGATTGCAGGGTTGCTTGTCTGATTGGTCTGTTGTTATGAAACTGACTTTGATTGCTTTGATGTGCTACAAAAGTTGAACTATTTTTAACTTCAGACACAATCCAATGGACACACATTGCTGGAGAAGAGACACAACTTGTCAAAAATGTCCTTCTGAAAAGTAATACACGATACAATACGCGAAAATTAATAAAAATGCATGCAGGTGCCCCATATCTTGCGACATCTGCGAATGTAAAAACTAAATTCATTCCAAACATTCCAAAATGTAATGGGTTCTTCCTTGGCCCATGCTACACCCTTCCACCAAATTTCATGAAAACCGAGCCAGTAGTTTTTATGTTATCCTGCTAACAAACCCACAAACCAACAAACAAAGGAACGGAGGTAATTAGAAAATGTTGTTGACAGGACACATCTTTTCTGTAGAGCCTCTGTTTACTGAAGATTTTTCTCCCCGTAGTTTGTAAAACATGAACAACTACTGTAGAGTATATGATTGAGTTTATCCATCCTTGGTCTCTTATCTTTAGTTCTTATAAATACATTGTGCAGTGAAGCTTGCACCCACAGGACCGTACCTCACCATCTTGTTCATAGCTTATCAGCGTATAAGACAGGCAAATTGCAGGAGCAAGAGACAGTTGGTTGCGTACTCATTGATTCCAACTTCATCACTATGGTTACAGTCTCCTAAATTGAACTTAGTTTGAGTCGCCATGGTAACAGCAGAACACTGCTTTTTACCCCGTATTATCATGGAACAAGTGGAAACAAGCTCTGCGGTTCTCATAGAGTTTTTATCATGCCTAATTTCTTATCCACCAGTCTCTTGCCTTTTTTTCTGTCTGCAGGGGAAGTGTTTGAAGACGCTGAAGGGCCACAGCAACTACGTGTTCTGCTGCAACTTCAACCCTCAGTCCAACCTGATTGTGTCTGGGTCGGTGAGTACTTTCACCGGTCTCCTTGGGCAGTCTGGTTCTGTTTCGCTCCTGATCGCAAATAATACAAGAGGTCGACACTGGAGACCTGCAAGGACTCTCATGTAAAGGAAATCTATAAACAAAGCTGTGAATGCATATGAGGGATTTTTGGTTTAGTAGTTACATGAAGGTAAACCAATGCATTGTGTGTTGGCATGGGTTAATCTTGTGTTTGTCTGCAGTTTGATGAAAGTGTGCGGATATGGGACGTGAAAACAGGGAAGTGCTTGAAGACCCTACCAGCTCACTCAGACCCTGTCTCTGCTGTAAGTACCCATCTGATCAGAAGTTTATTGGGGCTCATCTCTGACCTGAGTTGATCTGATTGCTGTTTGTCTAGCACCTGTTACCTGTGCACGTGTGGAAACCATAGGATGGTGTAATAACATTGTATTTCAATGGCTGTCCTTAAAGTTACACTTTAGGTTATTGAAAACAAAATTCAGTGCCTTTTCGGTCCCTGTCTTTTTACTCACTTGGTTAATTCACGTGGCATTACTGGTCATTAATTAAATCCATTTTTCAGAATGACCCTTCATTCAACAACTGGCAGGAATTGACTGCTCCACCTGACACTCCTATTTGCATAAGTGGCTTTTCAAGAGCTAA
This sequence comes from Clupea harengus, assembly GCF_900700415.2. Lineage (NCBI taxonomy): Eukaryota > Metazoa > Chordata > Actinopteri > Clupeiformes > Clupeidae > Clupea > Clupea harengus. The sequence goes on along the minus strand of NC_045163.1, from coordinate 19,116,730 downwards.
ATCCACTTTGCTGTGTGTGTTTCAGGTGCACTTCAACAGAGATGGGTCCCTCATTGTGTCCAGCAGTTATGATGGCCTTTGGTGAGTGCTCTGGTTTCTCTTTCACCATGTTTGCCATTTGCTGTTTAGCTAACAACATTGTATTCTAACAGTGCTAGCATGAAAGAAATGCATGTTCTTAATCAGCCATTTTTTGGACAGAAGTTGGCAGTATGTGCCCAGAAACTTACTCGCTTGTTAACCGTGTGTGTCTTTCTGTGAACAGCCGAATTTGGGACACAGCATCTGGTCAGTGTCTGAAAACACTAATTGGTAAGTGAGCATTGTTCTTCTTTGATGCCAGCTATCTACTGACCCACCAGGGCACAAAATTAACTTTTTGGCCTAGCAGTCAAAGTTGTATGTGTAAGTTGTATGTGTCAGTAATATACTACCCTCATGTGTAATTTTCATTTCATTTTACACCATATATAGATTGGATGTAAGTAATTAGACAAGTTTTAAATTGTTTTATCATCATACAATTCGTACCTGTTCAACTTCAATTACTAATATCATTAACAGACAATCACTAAATCAATCGAGTGGCAGTGGCAGCTCTCATAGCCTCAACTTTCATAATGGACTCTGCTGTCATTAACCTCTCAAAATGCATGACCTTATGAAGGGACCTTCTGAGAAAACTAGAGGGGCTGCTGTTATGCCATTGGCTAATTTAGCACCCTACCAACCACACATCCACAGTCCTCAGTCCAGATGAACTCTAGTTATTCAACTCATTCACTTCATTTCACTTATTACCACCACTAATACTTACACCTGCACTTTTTATATACTTATCATATCTACACTTCTTACCTCAATTGCTGCTAGTCCCAATTCTGTTCATATTACATATATATTTCTTACTGTACATATCTATTTATTTATTCACTTACTCCACTTTACATATGCACATACTCTGCACTTTTATTGCTATTTTGCACTTCTGGTTGGATGCTAAACTGCATTTAGTTGTCTCAGTACTTGTACTCTGTGCAATGACAATAAAGTTGAATCTAATCATCTAATCTACTCATGTCATTTATGCTTCTTACAGATGATGACAACCCACCCGTGTCTTTTGTCAAATTCTCCCCCAATGGTAAATACATCCTGGCAGCCACGCTGGACAAGTAAGTAGAGAGAAAAAAATCAATGTTATGCCAATATGCATTAATACACTAAACCCATATCAGTATTTAAAATGCTGCAATTGTAGTTGTGCTACCAATCAAAGTTGACTCTATGGCGATTTTTTTTCTGATATCACTTAAATTCATTCCTGGGCTTTCAAAAGTGAATGCAACTAAATGAGCTTAATAGGTAATGTAGAGTAGAACATGTTTGCACCCAAGATCAGAAGCATGTTGACCACAGTGCTTCAAACCATTTTAAGCATTTCATTTTTTTAATTGGAAGGTAATATAGCCTGTTAGTTAATTGATTTTATTTAACTATTATTTTTCTTGAAGCCTGCTGCTTCATGCAACTTTGAATTGGCCTGTTGACCACAGTTTACCACAATCCCAAATGTTTCTGGATGAACATCACCTCGGTTCTGCTTCAATTATAAGCATAATTGTATGTGCACGTCACAGTAACTAGAGCAGGGAACCAGTGACTGTGATTGATGATGGTATCTCCAGAATTGTTGGGCCTGATGCCACTGCTAAAGATTCTATTTTATGTGTTGATTTGTCAATCCATTTCTAATGCTGCAACAGCCACAGTCATCCAGTGAACACCGCTATCCATCCCGTTTTGTATTGAGGTAGATAAGATCTTCCGCATTTGAGACTCGGAACATTCTTGAACATTCTGGAATTCTTTGAAGCCGTGGTTGGCACCCACAATCCAGACCCTAGAGTGGCGTTCTCAAGTTACTGTGTACTTGTGATCAAGTGTTTGGTAACTGCCCCGTCCTTTGTGCGGCAGTCTTTGTGGTGTCTAGCTCCCTGTATACGTACATACACTATATGGACAAAGGTATTCGGACAGCACACAGTGTTTCTGTGGGAATTGGTGCCCATTCAGAGCATTTATCCAACATCAGTGCCTGACCTCATAAATGCTCTACAGAATGAATGAGCACCAATTCCCACAGAAACTCTGACTCCAAAATCTTGTGGAAAGCCTTCCAAGAAGAGTGGAAGCTGTTACAACTGCAAAAGGGGGACCAACTCCATATTAAAGTATTTGTATTTGAATACAATGTCATTACAGTACCTGTTGGTGTAATGGTCAGGCGTCCCATTACTTTTGTCCATGTAGTGTATTTGCATTCATTGGTATAGCTCAGCGGAGGCCTAATACAAATTGGAGAACAAATGGGTGTGAGTGCAAAATGCTACACTCTAGTCTAGCCTCCGTGTGTGTGTGTGTGTGTGTGTACAGAGGGAATACATGAAGTCCAGTCTAACGCTAATGATGATGCAAGATGCTAATGTGTACAGAGGGTCACATTTGGGCTCAACGTTCTGTGTTTGTGTGTTTCCAGCACTCTCAAGCTTTGGGACTACAGCAAAGGAAAGGTGAGGTTATGTTTTGCTACTTTGTGAACTAGGGACCTATCTGGCTGTATAACTCACTGTTTTTTCAGAGTTCATTGCTGAAACCATTCAATCCCAGTCGCGGGTTCTTCTTGCAGTTCTGTTTTGTTCTTCTTAGATGCTTTTTTTGTGTTCTAAATAGAGCTGCAACGATTAGTCGACGAAATCGATGACGTCGATTGTGAAAAATTGTCGACGATGATTTGTATTGTCGACGCGTCATAACATATATTTAAATTTTTTTTTTTTTTTTTTTTTTGGCAGACGCTAGCAGAGCTACTGGTAATTTTTATTCGGCATTGCAATGCACTATATGAAGTGCGAAGTGCATCTTTAACTACCGTAATTTTCGGACTATAAGCCGCTACTTTTTTCCCACGCTTTGAACCTCATGGCTTAAACAACGACGCGGCTAATTTATGGATTATGATACCTGTGACTGTATATGGTGGCTTTGTGGAGCTAGGATGCTAGCATGGATGCAGCCGCATGGATGCTTAGCTCCCCGCGATTTCTCAGTATCTCAATAACTTTACTAATGTCAAAATAACCACAGTCTACCGGCGTAGACAGAACACAACTCAAAACAGTTTACAACAATACAAATCCAGTCTTTTCAAGTTATTTAGCTCACTGGTTTCAAACTAGCGTCTTTCTTCTATCTCGCTGTCTTCAATCTAACGTTCTAGCTTCTGATTGACTCTTGCAACTGTGCTCTCTTAAAGCAACAGTGCACTTATCGTAACTGGCAAAACTAATAATATGCATCACTATTGTATTACTTTTGATATTCATTTTAGCCTGTGTTAAGTTCATTTGTTTCAATGTACCGGTAGGCACCTGCGGCTTATAGACATGTGCGGCTTATTTATGTTCAGTGGGTGAGGCTTATATTCAGGTGCGCTCAATAGTCCGGAAATTACGGTAATAATAATTGACAATCATTGAGAAAAATGGAACAGAATCTGCAAATATCCTAGCATACAAATCATGCACCGTTTTCTTTGCCCTCCGTTCTCGTACCTTCATGTGCTGCATATCAGAAATGGCCGACTGAAAAGCGAATTATTCTGAGACGGCTCATGTTACCATGGAAACAATAAACAAAGCTAGCTTCAGTAGCTGCTGCATGAGATATGGCTAACAGAAAAGTTGTCATTTTTCTCAATGATGGTCAATTATTAGTAGTTAAAGAAGCACTATTCCAGTATTTCAAAGAGAATGAGCTGTGGGAGCACAAGAACAGTGAGTGTCTAGCAGCAATTATCATAGACATATATGATATATCTATAACTTATAATAAGGTTTAAGCTTACATGTTGGAAAACAGAACGTCTCATGGAGGATGCTTGCTAACGCTATTTCAGTTATGTTAAGTGCAATGTAGTAAATCAGTGAATTATCAGAGTAGCCTGTATTTTCGTTTGTTCTGAATAGTTAACCTCCTCCACTTAGCATTCTTCGAACAAAAGATTGTGGAAAAAGTTGAATTTGAATGTCACTTGCAGCCCAGTTATTCTTGCTTTATTTTGCACTTGCAGAGGCTTGATTGCTAATTTGAGTTACTTTTAAAACTTTATTTGCACTTTCTCTTTACTTTTAAAAGCATATTTGCACTTTATTTGTATTACTATTTAATTTATGTATTATGATGATTACATTTGTTACTCAAATACATTTGAAATTCAAATTCCAACATTTTGAGTCGTTATTTTAATTTGCTATGGGAAATAATCATTAGATTAGTCGATTAATCGAAAAAATTGTCGATAGATTAATCGATTACCAAAATATTCGTTAGTTGCAGCCCTAGTTCTAAATGACTAAGTACTGTACGGAAGTTAAAACAAAAACATATTCAATTGCTGTGCCAGTGTTGCCAAATCCTCTGCATATCAAAGCCCTGATATGTGAATAGAATTGTCTCACTTTGTACGGACATGTTTATAGGCCATCTAGAAATCTAACCTGTAAATCCAGTTAAAAAAAAAAACGGGGTTCAGGGTGTTATTGAAACAGGAACTAGATTATTGTGTCAGTTTATGGTAAAATTGGAGTGTGTAGTTCCTGCTGATGCTCATTAGTATCAAGTACCGTGGTTCAAAACCTGTTTCTGTCTCACAGTGCTTGAAGACATACACGGGACACAAAAACGAGAAGTACTGCATTTTCGCCAATTTCTCAGTCACAGGTGGCAAGGTATGTGGAATAACGCCGTCTCACTTTTTAGGCTTAACTTTACATGGGGGTGCATTCTGTGATAATAACGTCTGATTCCCCCCCCCCCCCATCATCAGTGGATTGTCTCTGGCTCAGAGGACAACATGGTCTACATCTGGAATCTGCAGACCAAGGAGATCGTACAGAAACTACAGGGTCACACAGGTAGGCCAAGGCTGCTTGAGATTTATCCTAATTTATCCATAAATGGATTGATTTCTTTTTTAATTCATTTTATAAATCAGAATTACAATGATTCAATTCTCCTGTAGACCTAAATGCGCTGATGGTGTATTTGTTGGCTTTTGCTCCATCTCAGAAATCCTTGGCCATTTGAGAGATTTCACAAGGCCAACCTAAAATTTGTCTGATTAAAAAAAATAAAGCTTACCTGTACTTTAGGTGACTTTGCATAAAGGTGTCTGCTTAATAAATGTATAGGTAGGCCAGTTGATCTCGACACACAGGGCATAAGAACAGAGATCATGTGCCTGTGAGGGTGCTTTTACTTTATTTGTGTCTGAGTGTTACGCCCCCTGGTGGCTCGGAGTAGGACGCAACATAAGGGCAACAGGTTTTAGTTGGCAGGTGTTTTCGGTCATATCTCAGATAATCTCAGACATCAGACATCTCTAAAATCCAGGACAATAACATTTTTCATATGAACTGTAACATAATAGTATGTTTCTCCGTGCTGACCTTCTGTCCACTCTGTCTCTGTCTCCGTCTCCGTCTCTTCCTCCCCTGTCCTCTCAGATGTTGTGATTGCCACCGCCTGCCACCCCACAGAAAACATCATCGCCTCGGCCGCGTTAGAAAACGACAAAACCATCAAACTGTGGAAGAGCGACTGCTAAACTTCCCAGGAGTGCCGATTCCAATGGGCTTATTTTATTTTCTTTTTCTTCTTTTTTGTTTTTGTTTTTTTTGTATGTTTCATTTTTGGGTATAAAAGAAGAAAAGGAACAAAAGAAGAAAAATAAAAAAGGACTTTTGGCAGATGGAGGCCTGGTATATCAGCCCGGGCCCAAGAGGAGCGCATGAGCACACTGTGTCCTGAAGCAGTCATCGATCTCACAACCTCCCCTCCGCACCATCCTCTCTTAGCTCCACTAGCTCTTGCGTGCACACACACACACACACACACACACACACACACACACACACACACACACACACACACACACACACAAACAAACGGCTCTCTACAACCTAACGCTTGTGCACTACAATACTATCACTTTCCGTTTCTTTCTCTCCCCACTCTCTGTTGGCCTTACGTACGTACGTCTGTTGATGTTTTTTTTGCTTCTCTCTTCTTTCTTTCTTTCTACTCGTCTGGGAGGATTGCACTCCTCACACTGTACCTCCCCAAGTAGCGTCTCGTGGTGATGTCCTGCTTTCCCCCCCACACAGCAAACGAAGAAAACTTTTATCTTTAAACTTAAAAACGTACTTACTCAACCCTCGGTATCTGCAGCAACACACCGTGATCTGATTCATTGTAGTGTTTTTTTCTCTGTCGTGCATGAACTGTATGGGGTCTCCTCACACAGTCATTGAACTCCCACATCCACAAGTGCGCTTTGTGTCACGTTAGGTTAGCCTTGTTCTGTTAGTGTTACCCCTGTAAGTGTTTTTTGGTCATTTGTTTGAAGATAAAAAAAAAAGAAAAAAAAGACGTGTTATGGACAGGTGTTTAGTACATGGAGGAAGTGACCTGAAAGGAATTGTAGGCCAGCAGGCCCTTCAGACACCAGTATAGTCGACAGAAATGCTTTTAAATGTCAGAGTTAGAGGAAGCCTTGACACGCTCCAGTGTGGAATATCTGCTTAGTACAGCAGTGAACCTTTTCAAAGGTGCTAACAGTACAGTAAACCAAGGTGCGTATGACTTGTCTTAGTAATTGTAAATAGAGAAGGCATCAGATTAAAGATTGATTTTTTTTTGTTTGTTTGTTAACCCCCCCCCCCCCCCCAAGTTGTATTCGTTTAATTTTAATTTATGTTTTTTTGTTCACATATTTGTACTCGGTCTTATTTCAAGAAGGTTTCTTGCATCATCTGTGTCCTAATCTTAACGTGAGCAGCTTTGTGTGTCGGACGCCCAGCTTCAGTGTTATTGGTGTTTCGAATGCATGTTCCATAATTGAAGCAGACTCAAGAACACAATATAGTGAGGGGGGGGGGGGGGGGGGGCAGGGGACAGAGACACTGCGTAGATTTGACCTCCTACGGTCATGTTGGAGGTTTTGCATAGTGTGAGGTGAACTATGTGACACAGCGCACACTTGGCTGTTTTTGTCCACCTGCCCAGGAGTGCACAGTTCCAAACACCTGGCCTTCGCTGTACACGCGGCACAGCCCAAGCTCACAATGTCCTCTCTCTTCAGATGAGTTGTCGCCATACCCGTAATTTAATGGATGAATGATTGTTTGACAAGGTATTGATTGCGCAGGAGGTGTAAGTTAATAAAGGAGGGGTTAAAAATAATTAAGGTAATTGACCAAGGTCGCAAACAAACAGGCCACTCTACTTGAGCTTCCTTTAAAGTTTCTCGTCCCGCCCATATATTAATGAACCTGGCACAATGTTGAAGAAGAAAAAAAAAGAGATCACAGTGTGGTCTGATGAAGCTCGACCTGAGATGAATGCTTTCCAAATGTGTGATGTCGTCTGGCCGAGTACATTATTATGATCGATCATGGGCTGTTACTCTGATGTCTGTGAATTTTCTGCCTTTGAGAGTGAAATATTTTACCCCCCCTTCTGTCTCTCTCTGCCCTCTCGAACCGAGAGGTCTAGTAGTTTGGTAGTGCAGATCGTGTTGAGTTCATGTCTAGTTTGCCTTTTTGAGGAGGCCTGGTTTTCCGAGGCCTCTTGCTACTGGCCTCCCCTCCCTCTGTTGTCATTTGGATTGACTTGTGTTGCACCGTTGGGCGTGGAAAGAGCTGCATGATTGACACCTGCTGTATCGCATTCAGTTGCTCCGGACATAACCTGTGACTCAATAAAGACTTTTGTTTCTTTTTTTACATGTACAGAAACAGAACTCTGTTGGTCCATCATTGCCTTGAAGTTTTTGTGTCCCATTAAAGTTGCCATTGCCTGAGGGTATGCATTGGTTATAATTTCAGAGGTATGGGTTTTTTTTTACCCATTAAACGTGGGGGGTAAAGGACGGTACTGACTATTACAGTCATATTGATATTGATCCTGTGTTCTTTGTTTTTAATTCTTAAGACATTAGTTTGCATTAGGGTACTTTCTCATTTTTATGACATTTCCTATGCAACCAAAGGTGAGCGAGCAGTTAAGATGGGAAGCCAGCATGTCTATGACCAGAGATCTACACCGGCCTCCTGCGCACCTACCTGAGCTCCACATGCCTTCAGGCCTGTCAGTAACCAACATACATCCATTCAAAGCTCCAGTTTGTTGGGGGTTTTTTAGATCAAAAATGCCTTTTCTCAGGTCAAAGACAAATATGTCTCTTCAGGTGCACCCTGTTTACTTAAAGAATCCTACTTCTGATTCAGATATTTTATTGCCTTTGTTTAGAATTGTTTAAAAAGACCTGAATATGTAGTCACTGGATTAACCCCGTAAAACAAACAATTGAATGTAGTAAGGAGTGTTCTCTTTGTATGGTTCCATTAGAATAGCATTACTACTCTAGGAGGAGGGCCCTCTTTGGACAGAAAAAGCCTTGCAAACTGCATCGTTGGTATGTGGTTTTGGTCTTATTGAATATCAGGTAGTGATGGATTGGTGAAAACAAAAGCTGCATACCACTTCTGGTGCATCATTAACATGTTGTACAGAAAAACTGAAGGCACATTAATATTTTAAGTTTTTAATACTTTTTTCGTCATTTTCATGAAAGAGAGAACATCAAAGAACAACCCACGGAACAACAGATGACTTTTTCATTTCCTTTAAAAATAGACCAAAAATATAAACGGAAAAAAAAAAAAAAAAAACACAATGAAACCAAACGACAAAGGGAGGAGGTGTCATGGTAGGCAGGAACAAAAAAAGGCAAAATACAGGTGCGGGTTGTCACGGGCGACCACTCCTGATCCGATCTCCCAACTCCCAGAGGAGTCTGGCTTAATTTCTTTTGCTAGTTTTCAAAGAAACATTTTACACACAATGTATACAGCATCCCACATAGGGGGAGAAAAAAGGGGAAAGAGGGAGAGGGAGAAAAAAACCATGAGCTCAGGATAAAATTACATTTGTACAAAAATAGATCTTTTTTTAGGTGTCCTTTCTAAATCATTTTCCCAACACATTTTTAAAACATTTTCAAATGGACTTGAACGTGTGATGCTGAAACAGTGATTGTGCGGGGCTTGACGCTTGAGTTTTTTATTTCCTTTTTTTTTTTTGAAGGCTAAGTTTCATTTAATTTCCTAAGACTTTTTTGAGACAGAACTGACATGTTTTTGTTTAAATCCACCAGGCATGTGTGTTTTGACCAGTCATTTAATTTATATATTGTTTACTTGTTTACATGATGACAAAGAATTTTTAACTATTTAGGAGCTGGTGCATGGTCAGGTGGTCTTGCCTTCAGACTCCATTTTGCTGGTAGAACTTTTTTTTTTTTTTTTCATTTTAACTTTTCTTGAAAAACAAATGTAGGCCAAACGATAAAATTATCACAACAGATTCTGAAAACTTAGATCAGTCCTTATAAATATTTCCACAGTGCAATCAGGCCTGGCTTCAAAATTTGATTGAAAGTACTTCTGTGTCTCCCTCTCTGCTAAAAGTGATGGGAAACACTGAAGGAAACCAATTCATTTATATATATATTTATAAATATACACACATATACATATAGACAAAATATAGCTTTATGGTATATATAAAGCATTTCATTATGCATTCATTCTATCTATGTGATTATTTCTAGGTTAGCGCAAAGGACACATTTCTGTAAGTTTCCTGCAGGTTAGAGTTAACTTTTTTTCTTTGTTAGTGATCTTCATTGCATATGGCTTTAATTTACCTGTGGTCTCGAAACTCAACAGTAAACCTGATCAATCTAAAAAAAGGAACAATGACAAAACAAAAGAAAGGACACACCAGAACAAAAATGATAGCGGAGATGATAAAAAAAAAAAAAAAAAACATTAGGAGCTGTCGTTTTCAAGAGAAAACTGAATGGTCTGAGGCAGACACTAACAAAATAAAACACGTTTTCTTCCATGAGAAGCCAAACTGCTGGTAACAGTGTGTGTGTGTGTTTGCGTGTGTGTGTTATGTCTTTTGGTCAGAAAGTTGAAATATTCAATAGATCATCTGACTGTTAAGACATGCGGATGGTCTCTATGAGGCAAGGCTTAGCACAACAATGACAACCAGAACAGGACTTAAACTAATCCACTGGATATATCTACAGTACAACAGGTCCTTGAGCCAATTCAATATTTCTACATGTCAATGTGTTTTTTTTTCTGAATTCTGTTAAACACTTGTTCAGCAAGTTTACAGCCAATAAAATCTCACTGCCATGTACTGACAAACAAAAATGACAATATTTCCTGAATTATTGTCTATTGCTGGTAAGTGAACAGTTTTGTCCAAAAGTGCCATTTGTTTTCTCTAATTACATACTTGTACAAAATTCAAGTTAATTTGTTTTACTCAAGCACCGCACTGCTGCATGTCCTCCACTAGGGGGCAGTCAAAATGCATTCAAATTTCTTCCCCCCTATTTTATGCTGGTCACCACTTCCGTAAAAAAAATAATACAAAACAAATTTCAAAATTTCATCTTTTCTGTATAGCTGGACACCGTAACATTGAGGGAGGCCAGCCCTAGACCCGAAGACTCGTGTTTCAAAGTCACTGAGTGGGGGGCTGAGGCACGTGGGAGATCCAGCACATTCTGTGGCCTTGAGACCAGGTTTCTTTCAGCCATCCCTTTTGAAAGATGCGGGAAAAAACGGAGAAAACAAAGATAGCGACCTCACTATGGACAATCTTTGGGAAATGCAAGATGCATAGTTGTACAGCAGCAGAACAGAGAAAAAAGATAAAACAACATAAAAAAACAACATGAAAAAAAAAAAAAAAAACTAACTAAACTAACGAGTATGGGCATGGTGAACAAACTGATCCTCGAATGGAGATATCTCACAACAAAAATAAATCTCTCTTCAACCACAACACTGCTTTTGTCTGGAGAAGTGCACCCTGGGTAATGAGTGTGTACTAATCATGGACCAGCGCCCTAACACTCAGATCCTACTCCAAGCCCCAATCATTTGATCCTCCAGCAGCTCTGGAAAGCAGAGCCACCATTCTGAAACTTGAGGTTAAGTGCTTAAGTTACAAGAGAGGGTTTCGGAGGAGAGGAGCAGAGACACAACTGCCTCGTGGGTAACTAAAAAAAGCAGCCTCACCCATCTCTTGGGACGGTTGACCACCCAACCAGGGGTGCGAGGATGAGGATGGAGATGGCGATGAAGAAGAAAGACGCCAGTGATGCGAGGCTCATTATTGTTGGAGGGAGGCAAATGGAGGTAAGAAAAGAATTGCACATAGGCAGGTGACCAAATGAACGAACAGAATGAAAACTGAAAAAATGAATCAATACTAATCGATCAATACTACGTATGGTGGTGGTGGTGGGACTGCACAGGTAAATAGGGTTCATCTAAAGCTACACTTGCACTGCTTCTGAAGACTGCCTTGATTGTAGGATTGAAGTGAATGTACCTTAAACCACTGAAGGTGGTGCATGTCTCTGTGTGTGTGTGTGTGTGTGTGTGTGTGTGTGTGTGTGTGTGTGTGTGTGTGTGCATGTGTACGTCACTGTGGACGAGACAAAGGGCGGATCAAAGGTTGGGCAACATGATCCGATAGGACCCTTTCTCATGGTGAGTAAAAACTGAATACCCATGAAAACATTGAAAATTCATTCCTGCCCTTGTTTGTGCAGTGACGTCAGCTCAACCCATAGCTGATGCATTCTTAATCCCATATTCCAGATCCCCCCCCCCCCAAAACATATCCGACCTCTGGGAAAACATCATCCTAAGAAGCTACGAGGAATATCCTGCTCTTGGAGCAGCATCCCCTTCCCACCCTCCCCCCACCCCCCAGGTCACTGGACATTGCTTCATTCCCATGGAGGGTGTTCAGCTTTACTCAACCATTAGGGACATTACAAAAGCTGGTCTCAGAGTCATATGCATACTAATGACTCATGTGGGCCTGATCGAGGATCAGTTGAGATGGGACGTTCTCCAGACTGAGGCTGGGGTGTGACTTGAATAGAGTCTGCTCCCTGATCAGACCTCCTGCCCAGGAGCCCTCTGCTTCAGCACCTGTCTGGATTGAAACACCCCGACAAGATGTGTGTGTGTGTGTGTGTGTGTGTGTGTGTGTGTGGAGAAATTCACAGTGTCACCCAGTGGTAGGCAGTCTTATCCATTGAGCGCTTGTGTGTGTGTGTGTTTGCTTGCTACTCTGCACTTAATGTCATTAGGAGAACTGCACTCAGTTATCTTCTGACCTGAATCTGACAGCCGTGATTAGATGGCTGGTTCAGTGTTTTTCTCCTTGAAAAAAGGCGTGCAAACGGACACTCAGGAGCTCAGTCGGCACAGCAGCACCCCACCCCACCCCACCCCCACCCCCATCCCCCCAACTCCACCTGCCAACACAGAGCACCTCAGCCCAAAAGTCTTTCTGGAGATCCCACACTTGAATCCAGAACATTAAAATTGAACAGTATTAAGACACACACCTGTTTTCGTTTCTGTTCTGTCCTTGTTCTGTTCTCATCGTTGAAGGAAGGAACACCTTAACTGCACTGTGAGCACATCACATGGTCATGAATCTAAATGTGACACTAGGAGACGTTATGGTGCAGGTTCCTGAAATCCCTGTGGGAGTAAAAAAGGAGCTCTGAAAGGATATTAGCATCTATGCAGTTGTAGCATGTAGCATATCCTCAGGGTCTTAAAAGTTGAGTTGAGTTTCTCTCTCTTCTACCCCAAGCTGCTGTCAAGCCACCTGAAACGCATTTCTTCTTCCTCAAAACAAAACAAACACGCACACGGACAAGCTATGCTTCCAATTACCCGACTTCCAGGTTATGACATCATTGACATCTCGTTGCCATCCTTGCTTCCAGGAAAACTTTTTTTTTCTTTTTCACAAAAAAAAACCAAACAAACAAAAAAAAGAAAAACACATGCATGTGTCCTTTTGTCTCTTGCCTGTGAAGTCCAGAAGTCCATGGCTGTCTCGCTCTGTTGATTCTTAAAATGTTCTTTTGAGTTATATAGACATTTTCATTTATATATATCAATTTTTGTACAAGGTATAAAACAGACCCTTTGATGTGATGACACTCGTTTTTCTTTTTTCTTTTTAACATAGAACAGAGAGAGGGACAGTCTGTCTGAAATATGCTCCCCCCCCCTCCACACCTCCTTCTCAAGCTGTCTCTTGTGTCCAGCGACATGGTCGTGTGGTCAGTCTTTCTCTCTCAGAAGGGGCGGAGCAGGGGGTGGGCGGAGGCTGGGTGGGGTGGGTGGTGTGTTAAGAGGATGTGAGAGCGTAAAGGTCAAAGGTCATTATGTCATTTGGTGTGGCGCCTCCAGCATCTCCATGAGGAAGGTATCAATGGGCGTGTCACCGATGAGCTTGAAGAAGAACAGGTGCTCCAGACACTTGAGGCCGATGGAGCGCAGGGCCGGCAGACGCAAAAGCAATTTAGCGAACCTGAAACACACACACACACACGGGCGGGTGTAAGGAAATACATACACAAGAACACACATACCCATATTGATACACATATACATGCATGACAACACAGAAACAAGGGAGAGAACATTAGTAAAAGGGAATCGAATTTCAATGATAACAGCAAGACTAACTTTTCTTCCTTAATGAACTG
>NC_045163.1:19085489-19087989 GCF_900700415.2 Clupea harengus | reverse complement strand
ATCCCAAACACACAAACACACACACACACACACACACAAGCACACACAAACACAAACACACACACACACAAACCACATAAAAACTTCACCTCCCTTTCTTCTACTGCTATTTCCTCACTGCTGAATCACTGCCTTGGTTCCTGTGCTACTCTGTACATGTGTAAAAGTGTCTGTGTATTTGTGTGTGTGTGTGTGTGTGTGTGTGTGTGTGTGTGTGTGTGTGTTAGACTATATGCTGAGTGAAGGGGGCTTCCTGAGGACCCCCACCCGCCTCCCCTGTACAGCAGTGAGAGCGCTGTCTGGCGTCGGGATGGGGGGTGTGGAGGGCTTGGGGTGGGGGGTGGGGTGGTGTTGGTGGTGCTGGTGGTGTGTGGCTGGGGGTCATCTCGAGGGTAGCATACTTCAGCCCCGAGTCAGGCAGAGGTGAGGGGCTCGGAAATCACGTTACGGCTGCCTCTCCCTGGCTCGGCCCGCCGAGCATAAATTCATTTAATCCCGTTTTTTTTTCTTCCTCCCTTCGTTCTCTCTTTCGTTTCTTTTCTTTTCTTTTTTTTACTCCCCTTCCTGCAGAATCACTCAGCGCTCCAGGCCTAAAACAGCACTGACTGTACCCCCACAAACGGATCCCCCACCCCCCCCACCCCCTCCAGACCCCCCAGGCCCCCTCCTTCCGAGCAAGCCTGGCCTAGCTCTTCCCCTAGCCTAGCCTCCTCCTCAGCCGCAGGGTACAGGGGGGCTTATGAGCTGCTGGATGAGGTGAAATCCAGTAAATGATAATATCCTCTAACGCAGCCTGAGTCCCCACTGGTATAATACAGAAGGGGGGGGGGGGGACTGGGGCCACTTACAGGTCAGGGGAGAGGGAGAGAGAGAGAGAGAGAGAGAGAGAGAGAGAGAGAGAGAGAAAGAGAGAGAGAAAGAGAGAGAGAAAGAAAGCCTCTTCGCTTTGCCTGCTGCCGTTCTCTTACGGCCTCTCTATCTCAAACTCATAACGGATGAGTTGAATTAATGACTGAGACAAAACCCCTTGTCCTGGGTCTCTACGGCCGGCTGGTGAAGATGAACCAGGGATTTTGTTCCAGTCATGCCACAGCTGACAGGAGCCGACACCGTGACCCATCCAGCGTAGCCACATGTGGCTCAGAGTCGGCTGAGTTTAGGGAATGGGGCCAACCTTTGAAAAACGGGGGGGGGGTCTGCCTCCTGGGACCTGCCAGACGGTGTGACACACACACACACACACACACCCTCCCTTAGGCATGGATGCGCAAGGCCTAAAAATAATCCAGCCGATCAATATTTTAGAGCCGCCACCGACGCCGCGGCTTCGCTGACACGAGAGACGAGAGTGCGCTCGCTGGGCACTCTCTTTCGAGAAAGTGTCAGGTGGGAGATGGGTGCTAAAAGTGCTAATGTTCAGCTCTGCCGCGGGATGGAGCGCCATGCTAACATCTTTCAGAAAAATCTTCCTCTGTGAGTCAATGGAAAGGTCAGGACCTTTTGTAAGTCTTTACGCTGTCCTTTGATATAAAGCCGATAGCCCAAAGAGTTCCATAAAGGTTCTTCAATGAAGTCTTCTAAGCATAAATCTCACGGGTTTTCAGGAGAACCTCTAGGTTTTTTCCCCAAGGAAGCTTGCAACTCCACTACTACACACCCTGATATGGACGCTAACGTGTTATATCACATGTGCCCCTTAGATTTCTCTTCCTACATTTACACCATACATCCTGCTGTTACTTCTCTCTCTCTTTCACTCACTCTATTCACCTCTCTCTCTCTTTCACCTCTTTCTCTTTCACTCTCTCTTTTTGCCTGCAGAGATGCTATCACCCATCCAGCCTGCTCTCTCCTCTTTCAGCAGTCCCCCTCTCGTTCTGTCCCTCTCTGTGTGTTTGCTGTTAGGCTGAGGCTGAGATCATCTGCCACTATCTGCTCCTGTTAAAAGCCTTGGGAGTCCAGAGTTGCCCATTAAGCTCTACTTCAGCTAAATCCGCTCCCCGTGTTTATACAGGAGTGCTTCTTTAATAGGCTACATTGACAGCCTCTGAGACATAGGCTTTCCGTTCTCTTTCTCTCTCTCTCTCTCTCTCCCCCTCTCTCCATGTCTTTCTCTCTCTCTCTCTCTCTCTCTCTCTCTCTCTCTCTCTCTTTCTCTCTCTCTCTCCATGAGTCTCTTTCTTTAATGACTGCAGACAAATGACGAACATACAGTGCTAATTGACGAACATACAGTGCTGTGCTAAATGGTCAAAATAGGGAGTTGAAGGAGGAACAAACAACCTGCACCAGAGATGGAATCTTTTTTCCATTAATGTGAGTACTTATGTGTGTCGTTCCCTATTCCATTATGATGCTCTGGGTTTTGTACACTGTTATATATATATATATAAAATCTTTCTGCCTTCTATGACCTGCGCTTTAATTCATGTGCCTGTGAGTGTGTGTGTAGATTCCTGTATGTATGTGGCAGTGTATCTGTGTTGTGTACATGTGCAGT
>NC_045163.1:19072989-19080489 GCF_900700415.2 Clupea harengus | reverse complement strand
GTCTGATGCAAAGCCAGGTGGAACCCACCATCCACACAGCTCTCATAGACTACTGTATAAGGAGTACATGTGAGCCCTCAACTCTCCCTTAGGACGCTGCGTTTTATAGTCTTACACTACACCGCTATATACAGGAGGCTGGTCACTCACACACACACACACACACACACACGCATGCATACAGAGAAGGTGGTTGTGTATGTATATATATATATATATATATATATGTGTGTGTGTGTGTGTGTGTGTGTGTGTGTGTGTGTGTGTGTGTGTGTGTGTGTGTGTGTGTGTGCAGCTCACATCTGGGCTTGCAGGCATGAGATACTGTGTGCATAAGTAGCCAGGATCTCACCAATCCACCAGGAGCCATCAGTGATTTACATCAGTCCTTCTCAGATGTGGGACAGAGATTACTCACACACACACACGCACACACACACACACACACACACACACACACAAACACACACACACACACAAGTACATTATCCACACTATATACTGCACTGTGATATACTGTACATACGTAAGCAATCAAGGTGAACTCATTTGGCTCCTGTTATGACACTCTAATACTGATAGTCCTCCTGTTCACATTGACTTCTCCTCACATAAGACCACTCTGTTGTTTGTAGCATGTAATGTGTCCTTTGTATGTTTCTCACTGGGGGCATATTATGGGATGGTCTCTGAGATGTTTCATGATATTTCTTATCACGGTATTTGTTTCTCCATCCTGCACTCAAGAAGCCACCACACTCTCACCGATAAGATTGTGGGATGATACATGGCAGGGGAGTGAAAAGAGAGGAAGAAAAGAAAAGGAGAGAATGTGAAAAGAGAAAGAGAGAATGGGAAAAGAGAAAGAGAGAATGTGCAAAGAGAAAGAGAGAATGGGAAAAGAGAAAGAGAGAATGTGAAAAGAGAAAGAGAGACTAGGAAAAGCAGAGTTGGCTTCAAATGGGCTTTTTGCTGATGCGAGTGAGGAGAGAACTGTGCGCACACAAGGAATGGAGGAGGCCACTTCAAAGAGAGACGGCAAATCCAGCTGCTGCAGTTCTCACAGTATTAACTCTCTCACACACACACACACATACAGAGAGTGAGAGAGAGAGAAGGAGAGTGAGAGAGAGATAAATTCACTTTCTCAATTGAGTACTTGGTACTTGTTCAACATCCACATAAACATGCACATATTCAGGCATACTAAATCCAGCTGAATATCTCAGCGTATGCGCTTTACAACATAAAGACACTCACACACACACACACACACACACACACACACACACACACACAAAAAAAACTCAGCTCGACTGCATAACTCCTGACACTTCTCATAAAGTCACACACACACCCCGCAAAATATGCACCAAATAGCTCCGCCGGCCAAGTGAACTCACTCACCAATATCCATAAGATGACAAGTTGCCCCTGAGTTGGAGGGTGTCATGGCTGTTCTGGGGTCCCAGGGACAGGCTGTGACGGAGTGGTCAGCCCCCTCTGGAGTAACGCTACCCTGTCACGGCCGGCAGAACTCTAAGCGGATGTTAACCTGTCTGTCAATCAAGGTGCCACTGAGGCCTGAAGGAGTTCTGTGTGCCCACACATACAAATGTGCACACATCTCACCCTGTCACACACACACACACACACACACACACACACATACAAATGTGCACACATCTCCCCCTGTCACACACACACACACACACACTCACTCACAAGCGCACACACACACAGGGACTGATATGCTAAACCCACCATATACACACACACACACACACACACACACACACACACACACACACACACACACACACACACACACACACACACAAACTCATACTACCACATGGAACTCTTTATACCGCCAGCCACATCAACCCCAAGGCCATGACCTCAGAGGACCCAGGCAGAGTAAGGGGCTCATCCGCTAATCTGGTAACCTCCACCCCGGCGAGCTCTCACCTCTGACCTCTGAACCCTCACTCCTACGCCTGCACCCACACCTCGACTCCTTAGGAGGAAAACCCTCCACACCCCTCTATCCTCCTCTCTCCTCCCTCTCTCTCCCCTCTGCTGAGAGAAGAGGAGGAGATGTGGGAGACCGTCTTCCTTTCTGTCATCGTTAAAACAGCATGCCTAAAATATGCTTCTGAAAACATGCCTAGAATATGCCTAAAACAAAACAAAAAACTGTTCACAATAAAGTGTTCCCTCCTCAGAATTTGTGTTAATTTATGCAACTGACAAAACATGGTTTTAATTGGGGTTGGCTAGTGCTACATGTGTTCTTTGATAGCGCTTTGACACAGCGTTATGGCAGCCGACGAGGCCGACCTACGCTTGTACATTGGGTTTCCGCTCACTGCAAGCTAATGCTATCAGACATGTAGATTAAGGCTAGCTCAGGGCTGGTTTAAATACACACACTTAATTTATTCATTTATTTTTTACAGATGACAGCTACCACATCAAATGAAAGTGTCATTAAAGGGAGAGTGCCTCCAGAAATGAGAACTTGGTCATTATCGACTCCGCGTCTTTCCAGTAATAACCATAATAGAGTTACTTATCTCCGCTCGCCAGCAGAATGTCTCAGTAACCTCTTTTTTCAAGCGCTTCAAGGGTCGAAGACAAGCGCTTCTATTTACTAATATTCCACTGGCCAACTCCTACAACAGATAGAACATCTCATACAGTTTATTGCTGGTGGGGGCTGAATGGGTAATTTTCATATGTGGGTGTACAATCTCAAAATAGTGAATAGCACAAGCTGTTTTGGGAGTGTTTGGGAAGGTAAAGTGTAAGGTTCATTCTTAGCCATGATGGATTTTATTTTGATAGTCTGTTTGGACTCTCCCTTGGTTGGGTCTTGTAATGAATTGCCCAACGGATAAACATCTTGGCGATGTGTTCCAAAGGCTGTTGACTCGGATGACTCCACCGCACTGTAGCGGAAAAGTTGGTCGTTCGTCATTTAATAAAATGTTTGTACTGACGCTAGAGCACTCTAGGTGTCGGTTTCCATTCAAATGTTCTCTCTCTAGCTCTCTCTCTCTCTCTCTCTCTCTCAAAAACACACACACCCACACACACTCTTAATATATATACAAATCTAAAATATCTGTCTAAATATATCTACATTTTGGAAATGTGAAGTTCATTATATAGTTTCTAGCTTTGTTATTATATATAATTTTATAAAAAAAGACACTTGCACTTTATCTATCCCTCCCCTTCTCTCTCTCTCTCTGTCTCTGTCTGTATCTCTCTTTCTCTCTCCCTCTCCCTCCTGCTGCTCTCGGTTTAACCACGAAGGCTCTCACACACTAACACACACACACACACACACACACACACACACACACACACACACACACACACACACACACATACTCTGGGTTTACCACGAAGGCTCTCATTAGTGATAAGCTTCCGACATCCACCACGTGTGTGAACGTCTAAGGCCCCGACACAGACCAGAAACCTCTTACTGACCTTTCACCTCTGCGGTGAACCTCAGATGACCCCCTTCCCTCCACCTGAGCTGGCCTCCTGACCCCCACAAACTTGGCTCACTCTAAAGGAGGTAGTCCTAGAGGTCTGCTGGATGTCTATATGTACATGCAAGGTCAGTACTTCACTAGTTAGGGGTTAGAATGTGTGGTATACACAAATAGTGTATAGTATATAGTCTATACTGTATATGGTATCCAGTGTAGAGTGGGTAGTCTGCATGCTATCTCTCTCTATTCTGATTGGTTGCAGGGGGTCTGGAGACAGGGCTTGTGTGAGTTTTGATTGGTTGTCGGGTCGTAGTGAGTTCTTTTGAGTCGTCTTTGCAATCAACACGGAGCTCAACTGTTGCTGTTGGCAAACAGAGGGTTGTCTAGCTATCATGAGCTGAACAGACATTAGAAATTCTAAAAAGATCAATAACAATACTCATAACGCATAAACTGTGTTATATATTATTAGGTTGTCGGACATGTGTAAAGGTTTTTCTGAAAGATTTAACAGAAAAGGCCAAAGTTGGGTTATGCCAAAGAAATTGAAGCAGTAGTATATTAAATAGACAAAACAAGTACATATATGGATTTGATGTCATATTAATTATGGTGACCATAACTCAGAATGAAGAAGCTTTTCTGTGTGAGGATGAACTGTAAATTCAAGTGGGAGTGTGCGTGTGTGTGTGTGTGTGTGTGTGTGTGTGTGTGTGTGTGTGTGTGTGTGTGTGTGTATGTACTGTATGTGTATGTGTATGTGTGTGTGTGTGTGTGTGTGTGTGTGTGTGTGTGTGTCAGGGTATCAGATGACAGTGGAAAAATGTTTTCATTGGAAACAGGGGTTCCACTCAAAGACATCATGCACGCTGCTGATGGAGCAACTTTCACAACCATACATGCTGTTCTCACGCTGCGCCCTAACTTGTCAGCCTAACTAGTCAGCACATACTGTCCTCCGTCCGCGACACGCTGACAAATCAAACGCAGCCGCTAATGAACTTCACATAACGAGGTAAAAAGAAACCCTCTACAAAAGAAATAGTGCAAAGAGAACATATAACCCTCCCATGAACCGTGCGAGAGTTAACCCATAGGCCAGTACATTAATTATTTATTGTGTTCACCACACACCATTAACCCAACTAATTAGAGCTTGTGATAAGATAATAAGATAAAGCCGGGATAAAAGAATCTCTCTCATCATCAGGAGTCCAGGACTTTATCTGTGCAAACAATCCAAACCGTTACCTTTTGAAAACAGATAACACTCGTCCGGAGGGTAAAGGGTCGTTTTTTTTAATTATTATTATTTTATAAGCGCGTGTTAGTAAAGACAATACGATCGTCGCCGAACACTCCAACAGCAGCGCGCGACGACAGCTTTGAAGTAGTGAAAACGCGGCAAACGTGTTCGTTCGGGGGTCAATGTGAGGACAGTGTGAACCTTGGCCTCAGGTCCGTCGGGGCGTCCTGGTCCAAAACATCATTAAAACCACCAGAACAAATGATGAAATACTCGACATTCCGCCACACTCACTCACACACACACACACACACACACACACACACACACACACACACACACACACACACATGGAATATCGAACGTGGCAGCCAGACGAAAAAAATGCTCCGACTGCACTAGAACAAATTAGCCGACCAGGGAGGGTGTCCATATTTGGGGGGTTGATTGCGCCTGTCTGTGCCCCTGGCGGTTTCCCTGTCAATGCTGCTCTTGGAAAGAGAGAAGGGGAAATGGATGGTGGCATTCAGGGAGTCGGCTCTCGGCTCCCTATCCCTAGCACGGTCATTACCAATCAATGCTCGACTGCGTATCACAAAGGAAGCAGGTCTCTCGATGTCCGACGTTGTATTCATCATCGGACTTGTTAGAATGCGAAGGACGTTCCGTTGTGTAAGCTAACGCCTCTTCTTGTTTACAGATGACTAAATCCGTTCCTTGCGAAATAACTGCCGATTAATTGGTTGCCAACCGTCACCTACCCCAGGTGACCGAGAGCATGGAAAGGGTGTCCAGCAGAGGTCCCCAGTGAAGTGCTTCATTCAAACGAAAGCGAATGAGACGGACTGGATGCACCGGTGGTGCCTAGCGCCTGGGTCTCTGCCTGCTGTTGCCGTGCAGAGAGGACAGAACAGAGCAGAAAATGTACTTCTAACTCAGGGGCGAAAAATCCATTATCTGGTGGAGCATGTTCTTGAAGAACAACACACGCCTTTACAAAGAAGCAGCTCACCAGACATCTATTTCCAACACAAAAGACATCTATTTCCAACATCCGTTTCAGTTCTTTTGTAGAGTAACACTTTTTGTATCCATGACAATCAGGGATGTGAATCTTTGAAGTTTCATTCAGTCTGGTAAAATAAATACATGGTTGTTCCTTAGGATATACAATAACATGGATCGCTATTGGAACAGGCTCTTTACTCACTCCACATTCTCCTCGTATATGAAACATATGACATTCATAAAAGTCTTCTTTCCCCACTTCAGTGTGCCGCCTCTTCAGCTTCTCTGCATCTCTGTGTGGCCACAAGGCCGCGCTGCATATTTCTAACATGCTCCAAGCATTATGGCAAAATAAGCCCTGTTTTCATTTCACAAAGCACAATATGCGCCGGTCGGTCTGGAACATAGCCTTAGGTTCCTTACACCCAGCCACGCATACATTCTTCACAAAGGACTGTTATTGTTTACGTCGCCCATGTGCTGGGCAAGAGGTACAGGGTTTGAGCAGGCGATAACCCCCCCCCACCCCCCTCCCCCCCCATATCCTCCTTCATGACTAGGCCTGTGAAATCAAGCGCACCTCTACGCTGTGTTTTGGCTGGATACGGCCTGTATTTCTTACAGCACCTGAGGGGTTAACCCTCCCCTTTTCCCTGCCTCCCCCCTTCGAGACTGGGGGGACCACTGCTGAAAATGATCTGCTTGAAACATGATCGTGCACTTGACTTTTTGTTCTCTCTAACTCTCTCTCTCTCTATTTCTCTCTCTCTCTCTCTCTCTCCCTCACCGCAAACGGAGGGATCACATGTGGCCGTGAAATAACAAAAGACACATTTTCCTCATTAGAGGCCCCTTTCTGCGCAGTCACGGCTGAGGCCAGAGTTTGCTCCCTGCATCCTTCCCTGTTTCCCTCTCTGCTCACTGCATGCTGGGAAAAGCACTGGCCTCTGAACCACTCACTCGCTCTCTCTCTCTCTCTTTCGCCAAATGGGAGGAAGAGAGAAAGAGAGAGAGAGAGAGAGAGAGGAAAGCCAGAGGAAAAGAAAAACATGGTGGAATAAGAGAGAGAGAGATCCAGAGAAAGAAAAATAAGTATATGATCTAAACACGTGCTCATGAGTTCTAGCTTATCATCAGTAACTGACACTAACACTCTCACACAAAAAGTTCTCTTGGCTCTATCATAAACTCCACTGAGAAACAAACAGGAACTTTATTGGAATCTGGATAACTACAACAGGGTATAGATCTGCAGAACTTTCTGGAAGTTCTACAGAGTATATGAGTGTGGAGTGGGGGTAGGATACTGAACCTGCTACCCAGAGGGGGGCATGGGGGAATAGAAGTAGGGTTGGGGGAGCAGTGACAGGAAGGGGGAGGCATGTTAAGCTCGTTTAGCCGAGAGGCACGAGTTTCAGAGCCCCCTCCCTCCCTCCCAACCCCGTCCCAGATCACAGGTGACACCGTATGGGTCAGGGGTCAAGCGCTGTGGCGGGCTTTAATGAGTCATGGGGAGGGCGGGTGTGAGTGTGTGTGTGTGTGTGTGTGTTTGTATGGCTGTATTTGTGTGGGATGTCAGGAAAATGAAGCCCCAAAGGCCTCATTCCTACGAGTATGTGTACATTCTAGTTACAAGCGTGTGTGTGTATGTGTGTGTGTGTGTGTGTGTGTATGTGTCTGAGCATGTGAAGGCGTACTTCATAAATGTTCTAGCGAAGAGGAAGGGTCTGGGCC
>NC_045163.1:19050489-19052989 GCF_900700415.2 Clupea harengus | reverse complement strand
TAGCAATGACCCAAACTGTGTCGTCATATGTGTGTCATATCTCTGGGTTCGACAGTATGAATGACTCTGACACCCTTCATCTGCTCGCCAAACCACATGAAGAGAGAGTGTGTGTGTGTGTGTGTGTGTGTGTGTGTGTGTGTGTGTGTGTGTGTGTGTCATATCTCTTGGTTAGGCAGTATGAATGACTCCGACACCCTTGTCCCTCGCCAGGTGCTGACGGTGCTGCCGGAGTGAATCTGCAGCAGGTGTGAGGTAGAAAGAGCTGTCAGGGACTATCTCATTGGGCTTGACTGCAGCTCTGAGAGGATACTATCTGTGACGATGTGATCGTCTCTACAGGTGAATATGCTCTCTGGCTGCCATGCCATTGAGCCGGGCTCTTTGGTGTGACGGTCAGAGCACATGTTTGGCACTCCATAAACCTGGGTTCGAGTCCAGGTGGAGTGACCACGCTCTCCCTTCGCTACAAATGGTGTCAGAAGTGGGATGCCCTGCTGTGAGGTCATCGGAGGCGCACCCGTGAACCCCACCCATGAATTGTGTGAGGGACCCCCAGGAATGTTGACCCTGTGTGAAGGACCCCATGGTTGGGTGGAACAGTGTAGGGTGCTCTGGATGGGAGAAGCATGGTTGGTGTAGGCGTGAGGGATGCCTTTGTGTGTGAAGCGCATGGATGCGCTTTCCGAAGGTGAGGGCAGTGTGACGATGTGATCGTCCCTACAGGTGAATATACCACGCTCTCCCTTCGCTACACTATCTCATTGGGCTTGACTGTGCTCTGTGAGGATACTATCTCATTGGGCTTGACTGCAGGGACTGCGCTCTGTGAGGATGCAAACTGATCCCAGATCAGACGAGACATCTGCAAGCGTGAGTCAGAGCAGGGGCTGACACGGAGCTCACAGGCCTCTCCAACAACCACCTCACTGGCCATTAAAACGCAGATGTTCCCCTGTGCTGTCCTTCAGTTCACTGACAGCAGTGTGTGTGTGTGTGTGTGTGTGTGTGTGTGTGTGTGTGTGTGTGTGTGTGTGTGACGAGCCAGCTAGCGCACCCACACTATGGGATAGATAATATAGAGCTTATAACAGTCAGTGGTGGCTTGCAGAAGGGGGATGTCATGCTGTCAGATAGGGGAAGATGTCTGCATCCAGCACAACAGAGGGTAGGCGGATAGACATATACACACACAGATACATACACACACACTCAGAGCAATGGATGTCGTCACTGGCCTAAAAATGTGTATCTCCTCTCTGGAGAGATGGTGAGAAAATGAGAAATGAAGTGTACTTGCACAAACGCGCACACACACACACACACACACACACACACAAATGCACTCTGGATGAGTCATCATAAGCCATGAGAATCCACTAGCGGAGAAGCCAGATGCTTTAGAGATGGAGGGGAGTCATCATCATCATCATCATCTTCCTCATCATCATTACTGTCATACCCTGCAGTCTGTGCCTTGGGAGGAGGATAGATGAGCCGGGGATCAAAACAGATCTTCATCTTTTTCTTCCTCTTTTTTTACTCTTCTCTCTCTGTGTTCTTTCTCTCTTTCACACACACAATCCATCTCTCCTCTTCTCATCCTTCCTTTCTCAACCTTCTCTGACAAAATCCCATTCTCCCTCTCCCCATCCCACTCTTTCTCTCTCTCTCTCTCTCTCTCTCTCTCTCTCTCCTTCTCTCTCTCTCTCTGATCAGAACTCTCTGGTGTATGAGGATAGAGGGGAGACAGAGGAGGAATGTTTTATGTGGAGAGAGACAAGGACGCTCAATGAATGCAGAGTACTGCTGGGCCTCTTTCTCTCTTTCTCTCTTTCTCTCTCTCACACACACACACACACACACACACACACACACACACACACAACACACACACACACATATACACACACACACATACAATATACACACACATTTTCAAATGTAAATACTGTACAAGTTAATACACAATCACAGTTATACAAACTCTATCAGTGGAAGTAAAGAACAGTAATAGAAAATACTACCGCCAATGATAAGTGCAAATAATCCTAATTCAAAGTAAATCACACACACGCACGCACACACACACACACACACACACACACACACACACACACACACACACACACACACACAAACAAGCAAAGCTGTCTGGGTTCTACCACTGCCTTTCAAAGACAGATTCACAGAAACAGCTGAGGAGAATATTCTCACAAGCACTCCTGGGACCAAAGCGGAGCAAGTCAAAGGTTGACTCTTGGATGACAGCACTGAACATTGCAACGACTCACAAAATCTGTTGGACCTGCTTACACTGATTCTTTACAGTGTTCCAAACACATATGTCTTCAAACACATGTACACACACACACACACACACACACACACACACACACACACACACACACAAACATATTCTCTGCTCTCAGCACAAAGGTGTGGGGAGCTTTAGTGACAACTCTCTGAGCTCTCATGGAACTGATTATGGAGCTCTCTT
>NC_045163.1:19030489-19035489 GCF_900700415.2 Clupea harengus | reverse complement strand
GACTGTGAGAGTGTTGCTAAAGCTACGCGCCGGACATATAATATAACAAATACATGACATATAATACATGATAATATTTGACTTTTAATCTAAGTCTCCTTTTTTTTCCCCTCTCACTCTCACCGAGACTCCCAAGCCCATTTTGGGAAAAAAACACAATCAACACAAATAAGGACAACGCCCCCCGAATGTTTCTTCATAAAAATCCTGAGTAATTATTGATGGGCTTTGCCCTGCTTCATAAGTCCTATCCATCTACACTGGACTCATCCAACCCAAACAGACTGGACAAAAGCAAAGCGGCCTGATTTACTTGTTTGTCCACTCGTTCGTTTTCTTTTTTGACAGCGAGGGCCCTTGCTGTTGCCCTCTTCACTTGGACCCCAGCATTCCTTATCGCTGCCTCGTTCACAAGAGACCGCTCGCACTGGCTATTTTAAACCCGGGGCCCAACCTCACGGTTCTGAGACCCACGTCCATTTCTACTGAGTGCAGGGGTTGGGGTTCATGTCTCTCCCAAGCTGCTGTGTCCCACTCCCACTTTCTCTCTTTCTCTTTCCATCCCTCTCTGTCTCTCTATCTATCTCTCATTCTCTCTCTCTCTTTCTCCTCTCGTGTGCGGCCATCTGCTTTACGCAACCCCCAACAGCACCCGGGACAAATGAGGATACACACACACACACACACACACACACTCATTCATTTATACTTGCACACATACGTACACACATATGGCACACAAACACGTACGTACAAAACCACTCAGACATTCAGATATGCAAGCAAAAGAGGCAAACGCATACAATGAAAAACACATTCACACATTCACACACACACACATGCACACACACACACACACACAAAGTTCAGCGAAAAGGTTAGTAGGAAGCGACATCGGGCTCTGTAACATTAATTTCTTCCCTCATGGCCCATGGCTCCCGCTCCATAGCCCAGAGCCCTGCAAACACACACACACACACACACACACACACACACACACACACACACACACACACACACACACACACACACACACACACACACACACACACACACACACACAGCCCAGAGCCCTGCTCCACAGAAAGCAGGAGACCTGCGGAACCTCAGCAGCAAATTGGCTTAACGATGCTTAATTGATGTTCAGCATCTAACACAGCTTGCCTTTTTATGTCTATTTTTTATGAGCCGCCTGGAGGCTCCGCTTGCATCCTCACACACACACACACACACACACACACACACACACACACCACACCCACACACTCTCTCACGCACACACCTTAATCAGCAAGACTGGGGAGGATCTCCGTTCTTACCGTGAGAGATACCCATAATTCCACAGGAGTTCCCCACTAATGGGGAGGCGAGTAGTTGCACTCCAACCCCCCCCCCCCCCCACCGCACTGCTGTTCCCCACTGCCCCCCCACCCCACCCCACACCCTCCGGGATGTTTCTGAGCTGGGACAATGAGATAGCATTTCACTGCAGGCGGAGATTAAAAGCTCAGAGAGTTATCAAAGGCTTAGTGGCTCTCATTCCCCCCACTCCCACCCTGCTACTCCCAGCCTGGACATGGATGACAACACACACACACACACACACACACACACACACACACACACACCACACACACACACACACATCTCCCTTCCTTATATGCTTTCCCTCCCTCTGTTTTACTGTAACGTACATATGTCCCTCTCTCTTTCTCTCCCTCTCTTTCTCTCTCCCTCTATCTGTCTCTCTCTCTCAGAGACTCACGGAGATGCTCACCTCCTGCCTATGCCTATATGTCAAGCCTATATGCTTCTCTCTGATGGGATGGATGGTGTGAGGTGAGTACCCAGAAGCACAGACTGCCATGCTATGTGGCCTGCTGTTTCATGTAAGCCTACCTTAGCCTGAATATACACACACACACACACACACACACACACACACACACACACACACACCACACACATATGCACACACGCACACACACACACACACACACACATACTTAAACACACAACAGTGAAATGTGACTGTCACACACAAACACACACACACTTCCATCCTCTTACCTGAACACACACACACACACACACACAGGAAATGTACAAATGTTTTCATAACTGATCATTAGCTGAGATTACCACAGTAACCGAGATATTATCTAGGACAGGAATGGAGTAGTTTAGCAGCTGACACACACACACACACACACACACACACACACACACACACACACACACACACACACCGTCAGCCTGAGAGTTCCGTATGACAGAGACACACTCTGGCAGCGCGCTCGACCCCCAGGTCAGCCCCGCCACATGGGGGAACGTGCTGACACACACACATACACACACACACACACACACACACACACACACACACACACACACACAACACATGGGGGAACGTGCTGACACAGAGCGAGAGAGAGAGAGAGCTTCAGCGGGGGCGGACCTTGAGAGGTCAACGACTTCGAAAAAACACGACCCACTCTGTACCCAAACTGTACAGGCCAGCAAACACAACAACACAACATCATTCAGCCATCCACGAAGGACAAGAATGAACTCATGGTGGCCACACAGGGGCTCATACAGACACAGTCTTTCTGCTTTGGCGTTTTTTTTTCCCCATTTTTTTTTTTTCATTTTGTTTTCTAATGTGTGTAGAGCGCGGGAAGTGAGGGTGAGAGAGGAGCTGGCAGCAAACTGAGCACAAACACATCAATTCTGACCTCCTCCGGTTGGCATTTATATCGCTCACAAACAGAGCTTTTACACTGGGCTGCACACACACGCACGCACGCACGCACGCACGCACGCACGCACGCACGCACGCACGCACACACACACACACACACACAACACACACACACACACACACACACACACACACAGCTCTGAGGGATGCAGGCCTGGCCATGCAAGCCACTCGGAGGAGAGGAGCTGTGGAAGGTTACCCCAGAGAGAAGCACTACCAGCGGGTAGCGTCCATAGTAGCGTCCAGCTGACATAACCACCTAGCGCTTAATGCTTCACGCAAACAGCTAAGACTATTTCATATATATGACTTTTAGAACAGTGAATGAGGTATTAGCATGAGGTATTATAGTAACAACATTAGCCACTAACTGTGTCAATCATGCCACTCTATGGTATGTTTGATTCTTTTACCATGGGCTGAAAGGCTAGCTAAAGAGCCATGACTATTTAAGGACAAGCTTGGATACACACACACACACAGACACACACACACACACACATACACACATACACACACACAGAGAGAGATCAACACATATCTGATTAGAGTCCTATTCTAGCGCAGCACAACTAATGTGACTAAGTAAGCCATTGGGTTCATTAGCGGCTAAGGAGACTCCAGACAGACACTGAGAGTAAGCACTGCTGTGTTCAATTACCCAGCATCAAATGCGTCTGTGTTCTTTCAAAAGTTTAAAAAAGCCCTGGTCATGATTACCCTAAAAAACACAAGAACAAACCAGTAAATAAATGATAACATTGCTGCTTCCTCCACTCTCTCTCTCTCTCTCTCTCTCTCTGTGGATCTCTCTCTCTTAGCTTCTATTACCAAAAGACTTCAGCACATGAGTCATGTTTACGACTTTTAAGCAAGCTGTTCCCAATTAGAGTGGCAGATATCTGAACAATGAGCAGAGGCCCTTTCCAGAACATTCCGAGGTAGCACTCCGAGGAGGAGCGAAAGCCGCCCCGCCGTTCCGGGGGATGAGATCACCGTTCGGACGACAACCCTGGCCCTCGCCCTCCCCGTAAACACACTCCATCACCATCCAGACGCTCAGAATCCGCTAATCACTGCAGGAGTGCAGCCATCGTGTGTGTGTGTGTGTGTGTGTGTGTGTGTGTGTGTGTGTGTGTGTGTGTGTGTGTGTGTGTGTGTGTAAGAAAGCAAGCATGTGTGTGTGCGTGGGTGTATGTCATGGGTGGGTGTGTATGTATGTGTGTGTGTGTGTGTGTGTGTGTGTGTGTGTGTGTGTGTGAAAAGAAAGCAAGCATGTGTTTGTGCGTGGGTGTATGTCGTGGGTGGGTGTGTACGTATGTGTATGTGTCTTTTTGGGCCCCGTGCCAAGACATTATCAAATCAACGATGGAGACTAATTTGTCAGGGAAAAGAAAAATCCAATGAAGCTTAACTTTTATCTCGCCAATGATGGACGGCACGTCCTTTGACACCACAGCCATGAGACTAAACCAGTGGGGAGATCCTTGCATTGCAAAACAAAGCGATAAGTGAAATAGGCAACTGGCGTTGGCTGCTCCATCTAGATTAGCTTTGATCTGACAGCGCTGAGATTAACAACGGTGTTAAAATAGCTCCCTGATGAGTCAGGAGGTAGAGAGAGAAAGAGGAGGAGTGGGATGAAAAGAGAAAAAAGGGGGGAGAAGAGAGAAGAGGAGAGGAGAGGAGAGGAGAGGAGAGGAGAGGAGAGGGGAGACCCAGCCCTAAGTTGGAGATGCCTGCAGCATTCCAGGGGGGGTCTAGCAGCACCCCACCCCCACCCAACACCTCTGGCTCCAGGGGGGACAGGAAGTGGTTGTGAGGGAGTAGTGGTGGAGAGCAGCCAGAGCCAATAAAAGAGCAGCCAGCCGGCCAGCCGGCCAGCCGGCCAGCGCGAACGCGGGGACACATCCAGACTAACGAGCTGCCCCCCCACTGACCCCCCTCACCTCTCTGAGACCTCGCCCTGGGAAACCCGAGGAGCCCCACGCACACACGCACACACACACAGACACACACACACACACACACACACACAAACACACACACACACACACACACAGACACACACACACACAGAGCCTCCTCCCTGTTTCAACCACGCCAATATGCACACATCCCTCCTGACCACAAGGTCTACAATAACACATGCTGCTCACGCTGCTGAGTTCCCACACATGCTGTTTACAACTGCTGTTGCACGCATACACACACACACACACACACACACACACAC
>NC_045163.1:19022989-19025489 GCF_900700415.2 Clupea harengus | reverse complement strand
AGGTTACAGTTTGTGCCTGATTTAAGGGCTGGCTAGTGAAGGTAAGGTATGTCAGGTGGAAGTGTCTTCGCTGGCACGTGAGGAGGTACACAAACACAAACACAAACACACACAGGTGGTGATACAGTTGTGAGGAGGTTGTGTTTCGGTCGTAGCGGGGGCCTTACCGGTGGACAGGCGGCGCTGGTGGAGGTGGCACATCCCGCTGAAGCAGGTGCAACCATCGGAGCGGCCTCTCTGTGGGGGGGGCGCCAGCGAGCACTGAGGCTTCAGGAACCCTGTGAGCGGGACAGAGGAAGAATTTAGACACACACTCACAAACACACACACACACACACACTCACAGACCAAAGCTGCATATATACCTATAAGCAGAGTAAAAAAACAAGCTAAGACACACACACACACACACTTTGTGTGATTGTTGTGTACAGCTAGTGTATGAGTTCTCTTAGCCGTGACAGGTCATGACAGGCATGACGAGCACAGACCCAGGGTCTACTCTTCCAATACAGCCTTTACCCTTTCAGCTCCAGGTCTTCAAATTAAGTCCCTTTGCTTTAATCAGCCTCTTCCTGCTCGTCTACGTAGTCCTTCTTAACACAGAACGACACGCAGACACAAAGACGCTCATCTGTGACCTCTCTGACCTCTAGCATTTGTCGTACAGAGTCTTTCCCTTGCCCTCTGTGACCCTCAGCTCTGCTTCTTACGCACTGTATCTATTTCTCTCAAACTCTATTTCTCTCTCTCTCTCTCTCTCTCTCTCTCTCCCTCTCTTTCTCTCTCTCGCTCTCACACACACGCACACACACACACACACACACACACACACACACACACAATAGTCAAGCGTGTGTGTGCCTGTGAGCGCATCTGCCTGTGCGTGTGATCATGAGTAGAGGTGAGGGTGGGAAGCTGTGCTAAAATGCCAAGTCTCCCAGCAGGCCCTGCGGGGGTCAGGGGTCAAGGGTCAGGCCCTGCAGGTGGTCAGGGCACAGGGCCCGGCGGGAGGACGGTCTCCTGGGGAACTGAGCAGCGCTCCCCAGCACACGCGCCCTGTGGCTCGCCGTCTCCTCCAACACCGTCACTAAAGTGGCGGGAGAGACGCGATGCTCTAATATGGGACTCAAAAGCTCCCTTTCACAGGGGTGCCATGATGAAAATGTGCATTATGGTGATGGGATGACTACTGGTGCACACACACATATACACACACACACACACACACATACACACACACACACACACGCACACACACTAATAAAGATACAAAAACAGGACAAGCAGGTGAATATTTAGGATGGATTTCTGCTCACATCTGCTCTAAAATGTTAGACAGGACACCTAACGGCACACTGAAAATTCATGGCTGGATTTGATGCGGCGGGGCCAGACACGTCTCATAATACGCACCAGGGGACGACCGTGGGAGACTAAACTATGTGGGTGGAAATGAGTGGAGAACAAACTGAGTTTCATTGAACCTGAGATGACTGAAATTGAAAAGGACAAAAAAAAAATCCTGCTAGAAAGTTCTTCAAGAAGTTAGCTGAAGCTCTATGCCAAAGTCACGGCCTGCTCCCGTGAGACCAGATCCAAAGTTTACTTTAAAATCAGTCAAGCTTCACAAGCCTCAGAGTTTCAGAATGATGTGTGTGTGTGTGTGTGTGTGTGTCTGTGTATGTGTGTGTGTGTATGTGTGTGTGTGTGTCTGTGTGTGTGTGTGTGTGTGTGTGTATGTGTGTGTGTGTGTGTGTGTGTGTGTGTGTGTGTGTGTGTGTGTGTGTGTGTGTGTGTGTAATGAGTGAGTTCATGCGGGATGAGTGTCTGGACTCAGCAATCATCCGCTCAGTTCCATCCCCCTACATGTGGAGACCTTTAAGAGGGAGTGGACACACACATACGCTAATACACCTCTACACACACACATACACACACACACACACACACACATAAACACACACACACACACACAACCCCCAGACACACACACACAACCCCACCTCCGTTCAATAAAACTCCAGTGACAGCGGTGCGGCAAAGCACGCCAATGACGAGGAGCTCAGAGAAATGACATTTAAAACAGACAGAGGGTTATTGAATTAGTTCCCCATGATGAACCAACAGAGACACAGAGGCACTGGCCAAGGGCAAGCCAGGGGAGAGAGGGAGAGAGGGAGAGAGAGAGAGAGAGAGAGAGAGAGAGAGAAGGAGAGAGTGGGAGACATAGACAGAGAAAGAGACAAATAGAGAGGGAGAGAGAGCGACAGAGAGAGAAAGAGAAGGTGAGAGGGAGACAGAGAGAGAAAGAGAAGAGGAGAGGGAGAGGGAGAGAGAGAGGAAGAGGAAGAGGGAGAGGGACAAGACAGGCAAAGAGGACATGAAAATGAAAGGACAGGAAGAGAGAGGGAGAGAGAGAGGAAGAAAGAAACAGACACAAGCTGCCAATCATCCATACCAACTGGTATTTTCTTTAAGTTATAGAAACACGCAAATG
>NC_045163.1:19012989-19020489 GCF_900700415.2 Clupea harengus | reverse complement strand
TGTGTGTGTGTGTGTGTGTGTGTGCGCGTGTGTGTGTGTGTGTGTGTGTGTGTGTGTGTGTGTGTGTGTATGTGTTAACCGGAAATTTCCAGCTCCGCTGTTAAAGCGACAGTGTTAATGAGACACACCCATGCACAGCATGCAGTAATGAAAGCTCTGGTTTCTGTAGGCAAGCATGGGTGATGAGTGGGCTTAGCAGCGCCGTGCTAATGAAAACAATGGACCAGCTAAGGGTCTGCACACACACACACACACACACACACTAATTTGTGTGTGTGTGTGTGTGTGTGTGTGTGTGTGTGTGTGTGTGTGTGTGTGTGTGTGTGTGCGCGTGTGCGCGCGTGTGTGTGTGTGGATGTGCCCGTTCCTGTGCGTGAATATATACAAAACACCACCAGCCATTCATAATGAAAATAAGCATGTTGTGTCATCTGTGTCTGATGGATGGAGCTGATAAGGAAGTGCATCTTGTTGCTGGGGTGTGGCTGAGATGTTTGCACACACAAATTAGTGTGTGTGTGTGTGTGTGTGTGTGTGTGTGTGTGTGTGTGTGTGTGTGTGTGTGTGTGTGTGTGTGTGTGTGTGTTGATGTGCATCTTGTTGCTGGGGTGTGGCTGAGAGGTTTGCTCTGCTAATTAAAACCCCCTTGGTACCGCTATTACTCTGGGGGAGTGTTATGCACAAGAATGAGAGGATGTAACTGACCTCATGAGCAAAACTAAATGTACAAAGAGGAGAGGCAACCCAACTAGTAGAAGGGGGAGAACTGTAAGAGAGAGAAAGAAAGAGAGAGAGAGATAGAGAGAAAGAGAGGCCATTTATGTATGTGTATCTGCCATTTAATACTCTCAAATAATTTGAGATGGTAAATGATAGCATATGCAAGCAATATGTAAGACCTAACTGCTAAGGAAGATTGCACACTGAACCATGTTGAAACAACCATGACCCTGCAAGCATTACTTCAGCATTCACCCAGCTCCGAGATTCACTCAGATACATGACCTTTGGCATGATCTGTGACCTTTGACCTGTCACGACATTAGAGGGCCAATCACTCTAGAGTGGCACAGCCTTGTTCTCGGCCCTGGGGATGACAGCAGTGCGTTCGGCCAGGGAGAACATCCCAGGGTCGCAGGGACCGTTACAGCTGCTACTCATCCATACAAGCACATGATGAATGGGTTATAAACGAGAGTACAGGCCTCCATTACACCTTTACACACACACACACACACACACACACACACACACACACACACACACACACACACACACACACACACACACACACACAAACACACACACAAACAAATACACACGCTCAAGAGAGGCAAACACACTCACGTACAGAATCACAAACGCATACACAGACACACATATACATAAATACACATACTTATAGAAGCCTTAAGGAGTAATATCCTGCATTGTGCATTGTGCATGACCTTGAAAGATCCACTGCGTTTCTTTCGATTGAATTGAGGGAAACGATGAAAGAAAATATTCAATTGAGTGATCTTCAGTTGTGCATGGTACCAAATCCATATCCCTGTGTGCCAACACACCAATTATCCTTAACAACAAAAACACACATTTTATATGGCTCAGTTCCTTGCCAGAACATGTGCTCTTTTTACCAGTGACCCCAACCTTCTCTCTCTCTCTCAGAGATCCTCTCTCCATCTCTCTCTCTCTCTCCATCTCTCTCTCTCTCCCTCTCCCACAGCAGGCTCTGATATTTGCCTTTCACTTGTGGTGAACAATCAGGGCCCCTCTCATTAAATCTAATTAAGTTGGCTGACAGTTACCCGGCTGGGGCCGGCCCCTCTGAGCCCACAGGCAGGGCCTGGGGCCCCACAAGGGCCCTCGTCAGTACGCCTGTCAGTCCTGACAGCCCCAGCACACCCCCAGAACTGCTGACTTCCTGCTGCCAAGAGAGAGAGAGAGAGAATAAAAGAGAGAGAGAGAGAGAGAGAGATGGAAATCAAGGCTTGCTTTGGTGTGCCATTTTCACGTGGCTAGCTGTAGCCGTGGAGTTCCTCTCGCTTCTCTCCTTTGCTTTCTCTCTCACTCTCTCTCTCTCTTCTCGTCTTTACTGTGTGTGTGAGAGAGAGTGTGTGTGTGTGTGAGAGAGAGAAAGAGAGTGTGTGAGAGAGTGTGTGTGAGTGTGTGAGTCTGTGTGTGTGTGTGTGTGTGTGTGTGTGTGAGAGAGAGTGTGTGTGAGTGTGTAATGGGGGTTGCAGTGAGTAACTTTAGCTTGCGCTGAAATTCCACCCTCTCAAGCGGACCCACCGCAGAGACCACAGGTATCCGGCATCGACCAATCAGAGAGCGCAGACAGGTCACCCATGGGGTCGCCCCAAACTGAGCCCACTGGCACTGAATGGCCAGCTTCCTGACAAGCGGCCATACATGTACACACACACAACCATGGTAATGTCACCTGCTGAACGGCCATACGTGTACACACATACACACACTCACACACACACACACACACACACACACACACACACACACACACACACACACACACACACACACAACCATGGCAATGTCACCTGCTGCTCTGGAATGAAATGCACATTGGGAAGAAAAGGTGAAAGACAGTGAGATAAAGACACAAACAGAAGGAAAGAGGAAGACCATGAGAGTGAAAGAGAGAGGGGAAAAAGAGAAAGAGAGATAGAAAGAGGAAGACAGATATCCATCTAAGCTTAGGGTACAATCAGCACATCTGATCCACCAACTCAATGTCCTCTCCACACGTTCTTGGTTCTGCATGCACTGAAGCATGGCTACTTTGGAAACAAATGGTAGCAAGCATGAAAGCCACACATCCATAGCCATCTTAGAAAAGCCCTGATGTCCAGCCACCAAATCCCATTCAGACCTACAACTGCTCAAGCCAAGGCATTTCAGCCTTTGTTGTGGACTGTGGACTGTGGCAAGGTGGCTGCAAGGTGGCTGCAAGCTGCGTGGTAAGGCTGCAGGTCTGCTGCACACGCTATGGCAAACCACAAGGCATGGTGTTGGGTGGGTACCACCGATGGTATTTCAGTTTGGCAACACCCACCCAACTAAGGTCTAGATTCTCTTTCGTTTTGAGTAAACATGGTCAGACACCCACAACCTATCTTACCTACCTCCATAGCCCCAACCCTGTGACAAACGTTACACATATAGTGGATTGGGCTGATACTGTGCTCATATACTGGTACTCATACTCAAAAACATTCTCCCATATACCACGCACAGATACCACTGTTTTGTTACACAGAAAGTTTTACGTTTACTTTTGGTTGGAAATAGCCTTACATTTTATAGTCATGTTATTATTTATATTTCATTTTGTAAAGACCAGAGTGGTGGAAATAAAAACCAAAACATTGCATTTTGATCGTAGCTGTTGTTTTTATGGTAGAAATACTGCCTGTATCGGCAAGTACACAAATGAAATGTAATTACTCGTACTCTCGGCTACTTGACCCTCAACTCTGTTGCTCTGGGTCTTCCATTCAGTTTACCGATTTATGCCCCTTTCAGTCTCGAAATTGCCCATCAGTGGAATGGTGTAAAAACCTCATTATTCCTCTCTAATTCTCCATTATATGTTCAGGGACAAACTATGGGCTGTATAAGTAAACATGAGCATTCAGAGAGAGCAATGCTTTGCAGAAAACAATAGCCGTCAATAGAGAAACATGGCTTTGCAGCAATGCAGAGGTGGGCCGTGACCTTGGTGACCCTTGTCGCAGCAGAAGCTCCGACTTCCTATCCATACCAGGTCTGCACTTTGGTGGAACGAGCTGCCTAGCACCACCAGAGCAGGGGCGTCCCTCTCTACCTTTAAT
The DNA here is from genome assembly GCF_900700415.2 of Clupea harengus. NCBI lineage: Eukaryota > Metazoa > Chordata > Actinopteri > Clupeiformes > Clupeidae > Clupea > Clupea harengus. The sequence goes on along the minus strand of NC_045163.1, from coordinate 19,016,632 downwards.
AAGCTCTCGAAGACCCAACTCTTCAGAGAGCACCTCCTTTCCTAACTTGCACTTCCTCTCCCTTCCTCTTCCTTCCTCTACCTCTCCTTATCTTTCCTCTAATGCTATCTCCTCTAACTAGTACTTAACTCGCACTTACAATAGTTACATACCTGCACTTTTTTATTTCTTATGTAAAGTACTATTTATTGTTACACTAGGTCTCTTGTTCGTAGCTTGATTGTTCTCTCCTTTGTACGTCGCTTTGGATAAAAGCGTCTGCTAAATGAAACGTAAACGTAATGTAAACGATGTGTGTGAGTGGTGAAACGATGTGTTCTGAGCGTGTTTAGATAGAATTCAGCTTCGAGTGTGTGTGTGTGCTCGTCTGCTGCTCACACACACGCTCTGTCACATGCACAGCACTGAGACGCAAGGCCCGAAGGTTGAGAGTCTCACCCAGTGACCGTGAGTCCCTAACAGAGCTAGGTAAAGTCACATGTCACAAAGTCACAAAGTCGAGATCCATGGTCGACTCGATGGTCTTGGTGGAGATTTTGACCCCATTGCCACGTTCAAATCTTTCCCCCTTCCTGCCCGGGGCACAGCTTGATGTCAGCCAGCCTGAGGAAAGAGACGGTCACGTGACCCGGGTGAGCTAACAGTACCCTCTGTGAACATGAACACGGATGGGTCTAATGCCATTAGGTCTGTCCTCTCCTCTCCCTCTGAGGGAACAGAGCAGTTAGCCCAGAGGCAGTGACCATGCTGTGAGGAGAGAGACACCGAGAGAGAGAGAGGAAGAGAGAGAGAGAGAGAGAGAGAGAGAGAGAGAAAGAGATGGGGATGGAAGAGAGAGAGAGAGAAAGAGGGCAAGAGAGAGAGAGAAGGAGAGAGAGAGAGAGAGAGAGAGGGTGAGGGGCACTGAGGACACATAGGGAAAATGAGAGTGTGTATTCTGGTCAGGAGAGGAGAAGGCTAATGTAAAATACATATGTGGGGAGAGGGGAGGGGGGGAGTGGGGGCATTTTTTTTTGCGGGAACAAGAATAAAAAAGAGACATTTTCAAAGCGATGGTTTGCGGTTACACGGCACTCCTTCTTCCGGGCCTGTTTCAGGACAAGGAGCTCAGTGTCTCTCTCTCTCTCTCTCTCTCGCTCTCTCTCTCTCTCTCTCTCTCTCTCTCTCTCTCTCTCTCTCTCTCTCCCTCTCTCTCTGTTTCTCTCCCTCCCTCCCTGTCTTTCCCTCCTCCACTTTTCCATGCCCACATAGTTCCCTGTGGGCAAATGCTCTAATCAAATCAGTGTGATTGGCCTCGCAGAGAAAGAAAAGGGCCTCCTTTGATGGCCACGGAGACAAGGAAGCATTTAAGAAACGAAATATTCCTGCCAGCATCTCCTCTGTTAGCAGACACATGACGCAGACAACCACCTCAGTGGCCACACTACCACAAGCCTCAGGCTCTCTCTCTCTCTCTCTCTCTCTCTCTTCCTCTCTTTCCCTCACCTCCTTACCCTCTCAGCCACATGGTACCAAACAAGGACGTGTAACTGACTTGTGTGCTGATGGCTACAGATGAGCATTTTTTCCTCAAGTCTCCGCAGTCGTTAGAGTGGCAGAGTGGCAGAGAACACAGGCTTTCCCACCGTTCTTAATGGCACACATGGGTTTTGGCCAGAGCACTGTCTCTGTCACTATGTAATAGTCAATTTCTCTCCGCGACAGGTTTCCAACGATATTCAAGAAGTGTTTTACCAAAATCCTTTCCACACACAGCTCCAATAGTTTCACATATTTAACCGAGTGCTTACAGCCTGGTCAGCGTGTGCCAGATCATTAGACCGAGCTACTTTAATGATTTGCTGGGATTTTTGCCAGAGACTTTTATTATGAAGGGAGCCGTAATTGCTGGCTGTAGTGATGCAAGCAAATGCAATCAGGGCCAAGGATCATTTTAAACGGAGCGAGCTTCACACAGGAGCGGCAGGAGAAGGGATGCTTCGTGAGCGAGCTGAGACGAGAGAATGGAGACGGAAGGGAGACTGAGGCGAGACAAAGATAGGCTGAGCCTCGGTTTCATTGAGAGTCCTCCTGAGGTTGCTGGAGAGAGACCTTCCCGTTCTCTATCATCCACTCTCTGGCTCGGCTTACCTCACTTGCCACACACACACACACACACAGACACACACACACACCACCACCAATACCACAATAACACACCATAACACACCACAACACACCACTACAAAACTGCAGACTGACACTAACATATAGATGCACTCATAAACACTCTTCCTCACCCAGACCTACACTTACATACTTGTGTTCACAACGAACTTGCTTTCAATGTTCCTGTAGATTTGTACTGTCTACGCAGCTGAGAAAGCTGTGAAGCTATGCTGCTCCATGAAGCTATTCGGCTGTAAGTTTTATAAATGCTTGATTGAATCTCTCTCTCGTACACAAAGAACAAATCCACAGACAGAAAGAAATGTACACAGACAAATCCAAATGCACAACTTTGCACACTAAAGCGGACTCTTTGCGGTGACATCATTATGTTGTGACGCCCACACCCACTGTCTCGCCCCTGAACAATGTGCTTTTCTCTGACCCAGATTCTCCCGCCATGCCTGTGCGACGGAGATAAACACACACACACACATACACAAACACACACACACAATCACACATGAACACACCTGACCAAGACCTTTCGGTCACAATGCTTAAGTGTTGAAGTGTTAAGTTTAAGTTATTCTTAGTGAAAGTGTGATCATTTTGCAGACTCTTTTATCCAAAAAACCTTAATGATGGTCACAAGTCGGCCCTCTCAAGAAAGAACAACTTTTGAAAAGATATAACACTGTCAATAGCTCATCAACAAACAGCAACACTAGCACAGCATCTCAAACACATATGACTCTAGCACAGTGCTAATACAGACAGCTGTGCTAGTGTACGCTGTATGCCTATAGCTAGAATGAACAGAACAGAAAAGTTTTACATGAGCTCATTCAAGCAATACTTCTTCTGAGTGGGAAATCCTGCTGACACCGTATGGAAAGAGTTATCATGTTTTCTATGGTAAGCTAGTTGGTTTGTTGCAGTGTACAGTAGGTTACTTGTTATTTGGCTAGTGTAGGATAGTAGTTATAGGTAGGCCTAGCAGTAGTCAGCCGACTCCATCTATGATCTGTACGCAACAATCATAATCCGCAAGCGTAAAATGTATCTTATGTGAAATCATTTTGGAATGATGGAGGACGACTAGTATGTCTAGTCAGAGCTAGGATGTCATTGTAAACCAAAGTAGGTTTATTTCGCTTTTTTTAAAGACGCACGCTGTGAGCTAAAAGGCTGAGAGGGTGGGTTTTGCCAATAGCAGCAGAATGGCTTGCGTCGGCCTCGCCAGCGCCGGACCGGACTACATCTTAGGGCTGCATGCAACCTCTCATTTTCTCCTTTTTCATTTCGAACGGTTAATGAAGACATCTAAAAGACCAGACCAGTCTGAGTCCCCCCCCCCCCCGCCCCCCCGCCCCCCCTCCTCTGCTCTTACGCTGGGTTAGCTAAAGCCCCCCTCTGAATAAATGACTACAGTGGGCTGTTTTCCGCCGTGTAGAACCTGACGCAGAACCATCTGGCGTAGCGGGGCTGAAGC